>NC_139612.1:73861087-74429637 GCF_964270895.1 Podarcis filfolensis
ACTGTGAAGGATGTAAAGGAAGCACCAGGCAGACTGTAAAAGATGCGTGGAGCATTAAAAGAGCGCATGATCCGCATGCAGAAGCTGCCACCTGCCAGCCTCCCGTAGCAGATTCTGCTCAAGACCCACAACCAGGAGGAGAGGAAGGAGGCAATTCTGGGCTAAGCGGACAAGAGACCTGCTCATGGGCCATTCCTCCTGCCGTCGGGGCTGAAGTCAGATGCAGGTCAGCAGGGAAAACGCAGGGTTCTGTTGTCAGGGAAGTTAACTATTCAAGGAAGCCACATCCAGCTCTGCAGGTCTGGCTTCTGTGGAGCAGTTGCCAGGACTGGAGGTCCCTGCCCCCCACCCTTTAGAAGGACCCTCCTCTCTCAAACGTTTCCCAAACCGTCTCAAACTTTGTCTGCACACCTCTGGTCTCTGCTCTCCCCTCCTCAATATCCTCCACATTCTTGGTGTTATAGGAAAATCCTTGGGCTTGCTTGGACTGCCAAAGACACCAGTCAGGAATATAGGAGCAAAAGAGCAGCCAGTAGGCCTGGTCTTTATTAAAAAACTATTGCAACAGGACACCCACCCACCACATGGGAGAAGCAGGAAGAAGCCCTGAATAAAGAGATACTTGCTCTTTTATAAGTTTTCCCTTTTCCAATTCCCCTCCCCAGCGCCGCCGCTGAAATAAAAAGGCCTATGACTGGGGCACCCGCCGCCCTCTCGGGCCCGGCAATGCGCCCCCATGGCAAGCAGCGACCGCGGAGGGGGCTTACAGCCCCTCCCCAGTGCCACCGCCGCTGAAAAACAATCAAGGAAGGCTGGCAAGCAGCCTGTAACAAACAACGCAAAATACTTAACTCAACCTGATTGCTCACACGTCCTGCAACCTGGAAGATGATCCTGGAAGGAAGAAAACAAAGTGAGGCTTGGTCAAAAGGGTCAGCCTCTTTTCTTTGGCCTTAGCCCCGCCCCCAGCCAGCCGGCCATTGTCCTCCCTGGCCGAGGGTGGGTCAAAGGCCAACCCAAGCAGGTGGGAGACACCTGTCCAGGTGAGCCCCATTCAGTGCCACAAACCCCACCCACCTGTAGGGAAGGGAGGGCGGAAATAAACACCTTTGGTGAAGCATCATACATACATCATACATATGTCACAAACGGGGAGAGTTGGGGGTGTTTTTTGGCAGAAACCGGCTCATCAGGTTTGCCCCCATCTCTCCTTTGCCCTCCACCTCACACCCATCAAGTGATACAAAAGAAATATTTACAAGTTCCTGTTTTTTCTGGTCAAGGTAATCACACTCCTTTGTCCTGAACTGAGAACCTAATCCATTCCTGGAGGGTCTGCTATTGTCTGGGGGATGACTACCTGTCTGCCAGGGATTACCCCTTGTGGAAAAGGCTGCAGAGTAGTGGTCTCAGGCTTGAGGGATTAGGGCTGCCCACATCCCAGACTCCCCCCTTGGTAGCCATTCCTTTCCTGAACAGTGGAATGGCACAAATCCATACTGGAGCAATTTTATATGAATTTCTGAAGTTTTCCCAGTGAAAACATTTATCAGTGAAGTGTTGCATTTGGTATTCTAAAGCAGAATAAAGATAGGAAAAACTGTGATGAAGTGTTTTGTGGGGACATTTGCAGGAGTGATTGTGTTGATTTTGGTAGTCAGGGGCAGGGCGGGGGTGTATGATGCGGGTGGCACTGTGGTCTAAACCACTGAGCCTCTTGGGCTTGCTGGTCAGCGGTGTGAATCTCTGCAACGGAGTGAGCTCCTGTTGCTCTGTCCCAGCTCCTGCCAACCTAGCAGTTCAAAAGCACACCAGTGCAAGTAGGTAAATAGGTACTGTTGTGGCAGGAAGGAAAACAGCATTTCTGTGTGCTCTGGCTTCCGTCACAGTGTCCTGTTGCCCCAGAAGCGGTTTAGTCCTGCTGGCCACGTGACCCAGAAAGCTGTCTGTGGGCAAACGCCAGCTCCCTCGGCCTGAAATGTGAGATGAGCGCTGTTGGGATATTCTGTTCCACCTTAAGGACAGACGTGTGGAATTGTTGTATGTCACATGTCTGTTTACACTCCAGCACAGCTTGCTGGGAACTTCCGTTTGTGTATAGCTTTTGCTGTCTTGCTTTGGACGCGAAGGAGATCAGACGTGTTTTCCTTTTGTCCTGATGTAGCTGAATAAACTGCTTGTAAATATGCTCACACAACTTCTCCTTCCGCTTCTGTTGTGTAGTGTTTACTCTGCTGAGTAGCCTGCCGCAGCTTCTGAAGTTTGGGTCACTGATGCTGCACCAAGGACTGGAGATCGCCCGGCACACAGGCCGGTGGGCTGGAGCCAGCGGGGGGGGGGCTGCCAATTGCCCCCGTTTCCTTGGTCGCTTGCCAACGAGCGCCACAACCCCATAGTCACCTTTGACTGGACTTAACTGTCCAAGGGTCCTTTACCTTTACCTTTTTACCATATGATGTCTTCTGGAGGGCCACACCTTTACATGAATTCCAGTAACACCGGAGAGGAAGACTCCCTGGATCTTCAGCTGCCTCTTGACCCCCTTCCTCTGCTTGAGCCTCGGAGTCTTGTTGCAGGAAACCCCCCCCCCAATCATTCAGTTTGTACAAACGCCACACGCACATGTGCGCACACACACACAGGACATATGCGATGCTTCTGTTATAAATTCGTAGAAAATCAACCATACATCAGATCTGCACCGTTCCACTTTTATTTTACTCCATGAAGGAAGGACCACAAAATGGGGAAGGTCTGATACAGGGCAGCCATAATCTCTCGAGCATACCAACAGGTCCGCAGGTAACCTGCCCAGTTGGCATGCCAACCTTGATGGTCCTAGACAGAAGACCATCACACTCAGAAAGGAACCAGATATGGAAGTGGATTCAGCAGGACTGAAACAAAGGGCAGTGATCAGCTCTTCCCTCTGGGGGCAGGAAACTGCAAACTCCCTCTGAAAAGTACTCATGGGGAGGGGGAAAGGAGGAACCAGCCAGGTGACAAGATACTCAGGTTACCTCCACAACTCCTCCCTCAACCCCTCCTCTTTGTGATGTGTCAGTGATGTAGTTGTGATGTAGTCTTGGGGGTGTAGCAAGGGGGATTAGTAGCTAATAAAAGTTGGGGTCTTCTTTTGTTGGGGGCTTCCACCTTGTTTCACATGGTCGCAGGTGGGAGTCCTGTCGCAACAGTCTTCAATAAAGACCAAGCCTACTGGCTGCTTTTTTGCTCTGGTTGTCCTTGTTTTTTGTCCAAGGGAGCCTGGCCCTTCCTTCCCCCTAAGCCCTGTTGCCCCTTCAGCATCCAGCCCCTCCTGCCACCATCTTCTCCCTGCACCCTCTGAGCCTCCCTCCTCTGGGGGTTCCCTTGGGGGTTATAGAATCATAGAATCATAGAATCATAGAATCATAGAGTTGGAAGAGACCACAAGGGCCATCGAGTCCAACCCCCTGCCAAGCAGGAAACACCATCAGAGCACTCCTGACATATGGTTGTCAAGCCTCTGCTTAAAGACCTCCAAAGAAGGAGACTCCACCACACTCCTTGGCAGCAAATTCCACTGTCAAACAGCTCTTACTGTCAGGAAGTTCTTCCTAATGTTTAGGTGGAATCTTCTTTCTTGTAGTTTGGATCCATTGCTCCGTGTCCGCTTCTCTGGAGCAGCAGAAAACAACCTTTCTCCCTCCTCTATGTGACATCCTTTTATATATTTGAACATGGCTATCATATCACCCCTTAACCTCCTCTTCTCCAGGCTAAACATGCCCAGCTCCCTTAGCCGTTCCTCATAAGGCATCGTTTCCAGGCCTTTGACCATTTTGGTTGCCCTCCTCTGGACACGTTCCAGTTTGTCAGTGTCCTTCTTGAACTGTGGTGCCCAGAACTGGACACAGTACTCCAGGTGAGGTCTGACCAGAGCAGAATACAGTGGCACTATTACTTCCCTTGATCTAGATGCTATACTCCTATTGATGCAGCCCAGAATTGCATTGGCTTTTTGAGCTGCCGCATCACACTGTTGGCTCATGTCAAGTTTGTGGTCAACCAAGACTCCTAGATCCTTTTCACATGTACTGCTCTCAAGCCAGGTGTCACCCATCTTGTATTTGTGCCTCTCGTTTTTTTTGCCCAAGTGCAATACTTTACATTTCTCCCTGTTAAAATTCATCTTGTTTGTTTTGGCCCAGTTCTCTAATCTGTCAAGGTCATTTTGAAGTGTGATCCTGTCCTCTGGGGTGTTAGCCACCTCTCCCAGTTTGGTGTCATCTGCAAATTTGATCAGGATGCCCTTGGGTTCCTCGGCTGGGTCCGCCCATGGCCCCTCCTTGCCCAGCCAGCCCCTGACACCTGCTTTGTTTCCAGGGAGATCTGAGGACACGGCTATTGAATGAGGCTTCCCCAGGATTTCCTTATGGGGAGGCCAGGTGATGTGGCAAGCAGGTCTAGGGTGTGAAACCTCCCAATGCAACCCAGATTTGCTGGCATGTGGCTGAATCCTACCGGAGGACCCGGAGGACTTGTCCTGTGGCACCAGGAATGGCTCCCGTCTGTCGTTCTCCTGAGCGGCCACACTTGCTTTGGCAAAAACCCAGCAGGAGGGAGGTGGCCCCCCCCCCACATTCAGCTGGGGAGGGGCTCGCTCAAATGAGAAAAGCAAATTGCCTTTTTTCGTTTGCAACATGTTGAAATCCGCATCCGAAATGTCAAGTTTTTTTTCCAAATGCTGTTCTTCTGAAGTTTAATTTAGAAAGGGCTCTTTAGAAAGCTCGCAGGTGAAAAAAATGTTAAGGATCACCTTGACAAACTCCGCCCCGACCCCCCCGCCCGCATTCGCAGCAGCACCAAGACCTGCCAGCATCCATAATTGGGAATGTACTTTTAAAAATGGAATCAGGAAGAAATAAAAGCAAATCACGGCAAGTAAATGCACTGGAGAAGGAGCGTTTTCCAGGGGTTTATATTTCTCTGAAATCTGTTTCAGCTCCAGACAAGATGACCCGGGGGGCAAACTGGAAGCGGCTTGCGCAAAACCATGTAATGACAGGAGCTTTTTTTCTGTTTTGCCTTAATGAAAAGCAGCCTGGGGAGGCTGCAGTCGGGAGGGGAGGGGTGAAGGGGTCTGCATGTCTGCTTAGCCCATGGGTAAGGCAAACTAAGGCCCAGGGCCCAGATCCGGCCCAATAGCCTTCTCAATCAGGAATTGGCGTGTTTTACATGAGTAGAATGTGTCCTTTTATTTAACATGCACCACTGGGTTATTTGTGGAGCTTGCCTGGTGTTTTTACATGAGTAGAATGTCCTTTTGTTTAAAATGCATCTCTGGGTTATTTGTGGGGCATAGGAATTCGTTCATTTTTTTTCAAAATATAGTCCGGCCCGCCACAAGGTCTTATATAGCCCTTATATAGACTTTTGCAATTGCCCACCCTGTAGCCCAAGACCAGCCCCAATACATCATCCATCCATCACAGAAGGGGTGGTCTACAGCAGAAATCCTGTCTGGCAGGAAACCTGTTAATGGGTATTCCTGGACAGCCTGGCCATTATAAACAATTCCTGAGTCCAGGTCACAGGCTCACCCTATTCATACCCAAATGTGCCCTTAAAGGCAGGATTTGTGAACACAGAGACAATGGGGAGGCTTTTCCCATTTCCATCCAAACTGCAGAGGAATATCTGAAGTCACTGAAAGAGTCAAAATAGCTTTAGGACTGTTTTCCTATACTGCTTCACACATGTTGTTTACCGGTATATATGTATGTGTTTGCCTGGTACATTTATTTTATATCTTAGACTTTATAATTCTCATAACAGCAGCAAATGTTGGCCAAAGTCGGGGGTGGGGGGCTGTACAGAGTGAGCAGGACACATGCTCAAAGCTTTGCTGCTGGAAGGTCAGGACCCCTGAAGAACCCTTAATTCAGACCTTTTTGAAAAATGAGCAATGGCAGCTCTCAAAAGCGCAGGGATTTTGCGATGACCTGGCAGCCTGTTTAATGTCCCTTGCCAGCCCAGACACAGGCAAGACTCAGCAGGTCAGGCCAGCTGATTTATGGTGGGTGTGCAGAAGCCCAGGTCCTTCTCGTGAGGAAGTGTTTTCCTCGGCTGGGTGAGAACAGCAGTCGCCCAGAGGGAGGGGGAGCAGAGCACCTCGAACCAGGGAGGGCCCTATCAGCCATACTGTTCTCCGAGGCCAAGAGGGTGGGGCAGCCTAGCCGGTGGGTGCCTGCTGGCGCCCCCTCCCCTTTTGCTGACGCGTGCACACACACACACACGCATCCAGGGGCACGGAGGCGAATCGGAGAACAAACAGCTGGCTCCGGCTGCCAAGGTCCCTGAACATCTCAACCGCCTGGAACACTCCCATATGCTTCCGGGGAGAGCACACACCCCCCCCCCCGGGCACAGTTCAGCAACAGAGAAAGAAGTTTGTCCATGAAGCTGAAATGTGGGAAGGTTCGGGATGAAGAAAAGAAAGTTCTTCCTTGCACAGTTAGACCATGGAACTCCCTCCCTGTGATAGGAATTTTGAGATCTGTTGTTGTTGTTGAGTTGTTTAGTCTTGTCCGCCTCTTCGTGACCCCCTGGACCAGAGCACGCCAGGCCCTCCCGTCTTCCACTGCCTCCCGCAGTTTGGTCAAACTCATGCTGGTAACTTCGAGAACACTATCCAACCATCTGGTCCTCCGTCGTCCCCTTCTCCTTGTGCCCTCCATCTTTCCCAACATCAGGGTCTTTCCCAGGGAGTCTTCTCTTCTCATGAGGTGGCCAAAGTCTTGGAGTCTCAGCTTCACGATCTGTCCTTCCAGTGAGCACTCAGGGCTGATTTCCTTAAGAATGGATAGGTTGGATCTTCTTGCAGTCCATGGGACTCTCAAGGGTCTTAGATATATGTTAAATATTCATAAGTGTACCAACCAAACACGTACATAGATCAGCAAAGGAAGACCGACCTGAAACCATTTTTGATTCCCAAATGTTTTCTCTGCAAGGTCAAAGGAAAATGGAAAAGCTTCCCCATTGTCTTTTCCTTCACAAATCCTGTCTCAAGGGCACATTTAAGATATGAATAGGGTGTCAGCCTGTGACCTGGCTCAGGAACTAAGTATTTATCATTACAAAAGACTGGCCAGGCTCCCCAGGCAATCCAATCAAGTGACCATTAAAAAGGTAACCTGGCAGACAGGAGGTAAACAAAGCACTCAGATTTCTGCTGTAGACCGCCTTTTCTGTGATGTAGGTATGATTTTTGTGGGGGGTGGTCTTGGGTTACACCCCTTCTGTAATGTATGTATGATGTATGGAGGGGTGGTCTTGAGCTCTAGGGCGGGGAATTTAAAATGTCTATATATAGGCAGGCATACCTTGGTTCTGGGTTCCTCCTCCCTCCTGCTTGTGAGGGCAGCACCCTGTTGCAACAGTTCAGTAAAGATCAGGCTTACTAGCTGCTTTGCTTCTCAATATTCTCTGGTTGGCCTCTTGTTATTTTCTCCCACCAATAGGGAACCTATGTAAGGACTCTGTAAGGGGTCTTGGATACCCCATAAGGGGAAAAGGGCATATTTTTCTTTACAACATCCCCACCCAAGGAGGCAGATTTGTTCTTCTGCTCAAATCCTGCTTGCAAGTTTCCCACCATGGGCATCTGGTTGGCACCTGCGAGGAGAGGATGCTGGATCCGGTGGGCCATTGACCTGATCCTGCAAGCTCTTCTTATTGGGGGAGAATAAGGGGCCAAGGCTGGGAAGGTGGGGCTCTTTCTAAGCCAGTTCTATGGCTGTTCCTGGGAGTTGGGGGGCAGCCTGTCTCCCCTCCTGGTTTGGGGCTTGGTGTGGAAAGACAGGGTCTGAAACACACATACACAGTTCCTCAATGTCCCCCATCGCCTGTCAATGATCCGTCTTTCTCCCTGCCCAGGTTCCATCCCCCATGCAGCTCAGCCCCTAACCCAGGGACCCCCAAACTGGGTAGCATTGTCCCCAGAGGGCCATATGCATGGAATCACCTGCTAGGCGGCAGGGAAGGGGCTGGAGGTGCAAGTGCCTCTCAGGCCTTGAAAAGCCCATATTGCTGGATCGAGCCCATCCATTTTGTCGAATTAATTAAACTACATAGTTTTAATTGGGTTTTGAATAAATGCGCAATTAATCGCTTCTGTTTTGAATTTTATGGTGTTATTATCTTTCCCGGTGAGTCGTGCAAGCCGCCGTTCCTAGAATCACAGAACTGCAGAGTTGCCTTTTATGGGGTTTGTGGAAACAAGGGACCCCCCCCCAAAAAAGTTTGGGAACCCCAGGCCTTAACTCTTTCCATGCCACACTCCTTGCCTCTCCTAATTACAAAGGCTCAGCACTCATCCCCCCCCCATCCCATTCTCCTAGGGGAACTTCTGATGTGTATTGATGGGAGGGAATGGGGGGGGGGTTTCCGCCGTTAATGTGAAGGCATGACCTGCTATCGCTTCCCGCTGCACCCGCTCTCGTCCGTAGGAAGACAAGGCCACGTACAGGCGGAGGGGCTATTTTCCGTTCAGTTCATAATTCGAAATAAATTGAATCAATGACATCCGCGGCTCAGGTAATGAAAGATTAAATTGCGTCCTGAGGTGGAGAGCTTCACCTTTCCTTCTGAGGCAAAGGGCAGAGAAGCCTGGTGCGACCAGGTGGGGGGAGACTGGGCATAAGGCTTCTCTGTACATGGTTGCAGCCCCCACTTGAGCGTAACGGGATCTTTAAAGAATAAAAATGATTTGGAGAGGAAGAACAGCTTGAAGAATAGCCACTTGGGGGCATGCAAATATATGCAAATGAGGCAGGCAGGTTAGGCAAGGTGAGCATGCCTGCTTTTGTAGCGCTGGCCCTGGCAATGGGCACCCGGGCAGTTATTTAGCTATTTAATTACTTGTTTTATATCCCACCTTTCCCCCAGTCAGGAGCCAGAATGAACTGAAACAGAGTTCCTAAACATCAGGAAGAACTTTCTGCTGCTAAGAGCTGGTTGGCAGTAGAATGGTCTCCCTTGGCCGGCTGCGAACTCTCCTTCCTTGGAGGTTTTTAAGCAGAGGTTGGGTGGCTGCCTGTCATGGATTCTAGAGCTGAGACGCCTGCCTTGCAGCGGGTTGGACTGGATGACCCTTGGGGGTCCCTTCCAACTCTACCATTCTATGCCTTTGCTTTTGCTTCAGGTGGGAGACCAGGCCTGGGCACCCTGCTTGCCATTTCTCCAGCCCAGGATAATGGCCTACCGCCCAGGGGTCAGCAAACTTTTTCAGCAGGGGGCCGGTCCACCATCTCTCAGATCTTGTGGGGGGCCGGACTATATTTGGAAAGAAAGAAAAAAGAACGAATTCCTATGCCCCACAAATAACCCAGAGATGCATTTAAATAAAAGGACACATTCTACTCATGTAAAAACATGCTGATTCCCGGACCATCCACGGGCCAGATTTAGAAGGCAATTGGGCTGGATCCGGCCCCCAGGCCTAGGTTGCCTAGCCATGGCCCTACCCCCACAGTGCCCCGTTTCACGGCATCGTCTGGCTACAAGGGACTGGAGACTTGCTCTTCCATGCCTGCTCTGCCGAAGGCTTATGGGCTTGACCCAGAGACAACTCGCTTCTTATAACTGGAGAACAGCCCATCTCCCTCCTGTAGCCTCTGTCTCAATCCAAAGAACAACTGCTGTGTGCGCATAATGTGTACAGAAGGCAAAGGGATGGAGAGAGAGAGAGAGACGTCTCGAGAGAGTGAGCCAAGCTGCACCCTCCACAAGATAACTCAGGCAAGTCAAACATTCCTTCCTCTCTGGCCTGGGGGAGAATCCCTTTCCTTTCTCTTTGTCCATAGAGGAGGCAGCTTCTGAAGGCCAGTTGCTGGAAACCAGAGGAAGGGAGACGCGTCTTGTGTTCGAATCCTGGTTTCTCACAGGCACCTGTGAGAACAGCCCCCTTTGGCTCAATCCAGGAGATCCTTCTGAGGTTCTCAGCAGGGCCAAATGCGCCCTGGAACACGGGACGCCAGGAGGGATGGAGAGGCTTGAAAAGGCTACATCTCTAGTTCCAGTTCCGCGGCTGCCCCCACCAGCCTTCATCCCCCCCCCCACCCCAGCTTCTTCATCCAGATTTGCTCCCCCCACACCTGCCCAACACTTCCTGGAGCTTCCTGCCCAGCCGCCTCTGCTTCCCGGGCCCGCCCCGCAGGCTTGGCGCCGGTGGCGTGTTGTCGAGGAGACGCAGGAGGGGAAATCTGCAATTTAATTAGGACCGAAAGGCTTCCAAACGCATCGCGTCCCGGGTGCCATGGCAGACGTCCCTGCACCATATGCTTCCTGGCGCTGCGATGTGTCGACGGGGGAGGCGAGCGATTTCGAGGATAAAGGGTGGAGCGCTCTGTGGGGCTCTGTGGGGAAGAGGGGGTCTGTGAGGCTGAGCAACGGGAAACAGAGGGCAGGTGGGAAAGGTCCAAGCAAAGCCATCAGTTGGTATAGCACGAGGCTCTTCATTTCTGGGTCATGGGTTCAAACCAATTGGGCATTGCAAGGGGTTGGACTAGATGACCCAGGTGGTCCCTTTCAACTCTACAGTTCTATGATTCAGTGAAAGCTCTCCTGGGGGGCCAGTCCAGCTCTTACCACTGTTGGGGCAGCCATGGCAGACAGACTGCATCTGGACCAGGAGGTTCCATCAGAAAGGCTGGGAAAGAGTGTCGGACTAGGACCTGGGACAGACCAGGGTTCGAATCCCCACTCACAGGGGGTGAGCCGTTCACACTCAGCCTAACCTACCCTGCAGGGTGGTTGTGGGGGTTAAAATAGGGGTGGAGAACCATGGAGCTGTCTTGAGCTCCTTGCAGGGAAATGGTAGAAGATAATATGCAGTAAATAAATAATGCTCTTCTAATAGAGGACTGTCACTCTCAGCTTGTGGCTCAGAGCTCAGTTTCTTCACAGGAGGGGGAATAGGCTCATCTTGTCCCCGCACAGCAGCACCACAAGCCCCCTCACCCCAAAAAGTGAGGACCCACGTACCTAGTGAACCGCCTCTCCTGGTATGTCCCACGAAGGACCTTAAGGTCCACAAATAACAACACTTTGGAGGTCCCAGGTCGCAAGGAAGTTAGATTGGTCTCAACTAGGGCCAGGGCTTTTTCAGTAGTGGCCCCGATTTGGTGGAACGCTCTGTCACAAGAGAGTAGGGCCCTGCAGGACTTGACATCTTTCCGCAGGGCCTGCAAGATGGAGCTGTTCCACCTGGCCTTTGGTTCGGACTCAGTCTGACCGTTAGGTTTCCCTCCCCTTATGGTCTTGATTTATTGGCTACTTTAAAATGAGGCTGCATTTTAAATTGTATTTTAACCTGTATTTTAAATTGGTGTCCCCCCCCTCTTTTCCCCTATTATGTTTTTACTGTGATTTTATTGGTTTATTATTATTATTATTAGCAAGCTGGGGGGGGGCAGAGGTGCCTCAGGCAGGAGCAGGAGCTCCCATCTTCTCCCTGTAGTTTCCCCCTAGTTTGAATCGTAGAACAATAAAGTAGGGAGGGACTCCGGAGGGTCATCTAGTCCAACCCCTTGCGATGCAGAAATCTCACTCTGTCACAGATGACCATACAATCTCTGCTTAAAAACCTGCAATGGAAGGAGAGTCTACCACCTTCCAAGGTCTGCTGTTGAGTGGCTCCTTCTGCCAGAAAACTCTTCCTAGCAATCAGTCGAATCTCCTTTCTTGTCACTTGAAGCCATGGGTTCAAGTCCTTGCCCTCCAGAGGAGGAGAGAACAAGGCCGGCTCCATTTCCCACGTTGACAGAGACTCGAGATCCTGGGAGGCAGCTGCCATGTCACTTCCGGGTCTCTTCTCCAGGCTGAACGGACTCCACTCCCTCAACCATTCATCATCAGGCGAGGTTTCCAGATCCTCCATCGCCTTGGGCTCCCTCCTCTGCAGGAGGGGCTTGAAAGGGGGCAGACACCCCACCCCGACCCCCACCTCTGCTTTCATCACCCAGCCTCTCTGCCAGAGGGAAGGAGCTGAGCGCAGAGGTTGCCCCCCTCCCTCTGTAATCCACGCTCCAGCCCAATGGTTGCCATGAATTTGATTTTGAATTGATTTTAGAATGAGTTGATTTTAGAATGTATTTTAATTAATTGATTGTGATTTTATGTAAACTGTGTTATTTTTTACTGTTGTTAGCCGCTCTGAGCCCGGCTTCGGCTGGGGAGGGCGGGATATGAATAAAATATTATTTATTTATTATTATTATTATTCTGACAGCAAGAGCTTTTTGACTGACTCCCCCAGAAGGCGGTGGGCTCTCCTTCCTTGGAGGTTTTTAAGCAGAGGTTGGCTGGCCATCTGTTAGGGATGCTTTATTTGCGGTTCCTGCATCGCTGGGGGCTGGACTGGATGATCCTTGCGGTCCCTTCCAATACTTATTATTATTTTTTTTTATTGGTTTTTAAATAATTTTATACATATTTAACACAACCATTTCAAACATTAAAATACAAGGTTCTTTTGAACCTTCGGACCTCCTTCCCTCCCTCCATGGATTCCATGTTTAAGAATAAATTTGCTGCATCTTTTACCCTTATCCATCTGTTAAATAACCATAATTATCAAAAATAATTCCACATTACATGTCATTACATCCCTGCCAAAGATTTTAGCTGTTTACAGTGGTCTTTTAAATAAATTACAAATTTTCTCCCGTCTTTAGTAAATACTTGATCTTCCTGGTTTCAGATCTTCCCCGTCAGTTTCATCTGCCATTCTTCTTTTGTTGGTATTTCTCCTTCCTTCCATCTCTGGGCTGGTAGCATTCTCTCTGCCGTCACAGCATACATAAAAAGTCTTTTGTCATCTCTTGGTAATTCTTCACCTATTATACCTAGTAAAAAGACTTCTGGTGGTTCTAAACGGTAAAGGTAAAGGGACCCCTGACCATTAGGTCCAGTCGTGGCCGACTCTGGGGTTGCGGTGCTCATCTCGCTTTATTGGCCGAGGGAGCCGGCGTACAGCTTCCGGGTCATGTGGCCAGCATGACTAAGCCGCTTCTGGCAAACCAGAGCAGCGCACGGAAACGCCGTTTAACTTCCCGCCGGAGCGGTACCTATTTATCTACTTGCACATTGTGCTTTCGAACTGCTAGGTTGGCAGGAGCAGGGACCAAGCAACGGGAGCTCACCCCATCACGGTGACCTTCTGATCGGCAAGTCCTAGGCTCTGTGGTTTAGCCCACAGCACCACTCGTGTCCCTTCTGCTGGTTCTAGGATAATATTAATTTAATAATAATTTATTGTTTATACCCCACCCATCTGGATTCTGTGGCCTGAGCTTCTCTTACTGGTGGGTGCTCCAGCAGCCTCTCTTTTGCACTGCACACACACACACACACACACACACACACACACACACACACACCCTGCTTGTTTCAGATATTTGCACCCCGCCTTCCTGCTGCTGCCAGCTCCCAGGAGGAGCCAAGACAGCTATAGTGGCAACGAACAGACCTATAGGCAGTGGTGGAGCAAGCCGATTGGGCACCTGGGGTGGGGCGAGCTGGGGCAAGACACTCCGCGGGGCCTCTGAGGAGTCTGCTTGCCTCATCCCACTCAGCTGCCCTACAGCTGGGGGGGAGGGGCAGCGGGCAGACCATTTGGGCAGCGCAGAGCCTGCGGGTGCCCAAACCACCGCGTCATTCCCAGGAGAGACACATGGCTCGGGCGCGCTGGTGAGTGCCGCCTGGCATTTTGTCATCACCCTCAGTGGTGACACCTGGGGCAACCCACCCCCACCACACCCCCTTCCTCCACCCCTGCCTACAGGGTTGTGGCGACAGCAGCAGCCAGGACCCCGGACCCCACACCTCCTTGCTGACGCTCCCTCTCCCGCAATCCCAAAGTGGAATCTCACATGAGTGGGAGAAGGTTCCACCAGCTAGAGAGACTGGCAGAGGAAGGGGGATGCAGTGGGTGCGGCCCACCCTGGGTGTCATCCCTGAGTGGGGTGACATTGCCACGCCACCCCCCGGGGCGCTTGCTGTGCCCCCTTGGGCAGCTAGCCCCGCCCCTGCGTGCACAGTATGTGCGCCGCTACGGGAAACTGAGACTAGAAACATCTCAGTTGCTATGGAATCTGGAATCGTAGTGTTGGAAAGGACCCTGGAGGTCAACTAGTCCAATAATAAAGTACTTGGGCACAGTGACAGGGGGGTCTTCCTGTGAGCAGGAAGCAGCCCCCTCCACAGCATCTATATTTGAGAGCAAGAGCTGTTTGACAGGGGTACGGACTCTCTCGGAAAGCGGTAATTGTTGTTGTTTAGTCCTTTAGTCATGTCCGCCTCTTCGTGACCCCCTGGACCAGAGCACGCCAGGCCCTCCTGTCTTCCACTGCCTCCCACAGTTTGGTCAGACTCATGCTGGTAGCTTCAAGAACACCATCCAACCATCTCATCCTCTGCCGTCCCCTTCTCCTTGTGCCCTCCATCTTTCCCAACATCAGGGTCTTTTCCAGGGAGTCTTCTCTTCTCATGAGGTGGCCAAAGTCTTGGAGCCTCAGCTTCAGGATCTGTCCTTCCAGTGAGCACTCAGGACTGATTTCCTTCAGAATGAAGAGGTTTGATCTTTTTGCAGTCCATGGGACTCTCAAGAGTCTCTTCCAGCACCAGAATTCAAAAGGAAAGCGGTAACTCTCCTTCAATACAGGTTTCTAAGGCTTCACCTGTCAGAGATTCTCCAGCTGGGATTCCTGCATTGCCAGGGGTCAGACTGGATAGCCCTGGGGGGTCCCTTCCACCTCTGCAATTCTACGATTCTGTTTTACTGGGTACCACAAGTCTCCATCTTTCCCCTTGCGCTGTTCAACCTCTTGCTAGTCTGCCGATGATTCAGGCATAACGGCGAAGGATCTGACCCTGCTCTTGTCTCTGAAGCCACTGGGGAAAAGCAGCTCCTCCGTTCTGCTGGACAGAACATTGCAACATACGGATCGTTATCGGCTGAGCTGCGAATGTTGTAACAATGCCTCTGACCGGTGGCAAAGTGAGATGAGCCTCCCAGCTAACGCCACAGCTGAGCCTTCAACTCTTAACCTCCATGTAGCAGCACTCCGCTGACCGCAACACCCACGTCCTCGCATTAGCAGTGATCAGAGCCGCTCTTGCTGTTTGCTGGGGGAAACCCCAAGTGGCCTCGCAGCAGAAGGTGGGTTCATCCAGGGAGGCGAGAGGAGTGTTCAGTCCGTGCAGCTCACAAGTCCCCCTAAGGACATGAGCAGAGCCTGCTGCAGGATCACACCAAGGGGCCATCCAGTCCAGGAAACCAGCAAGCAGGATTTGAGAACAAAAGCAGCGCTCTCTTCTCCTCCTCTCCTGAGGTTTCCAGCAACTGGGATTCAGGAGCTGAGCCAACCTAGTAGCCTTTGATAGCCCTCTTCTCCATGAATTTCTTCAATCCTCATTGAAAGCCACCACGGCCTCCTGCAGCAGGGAGTTTCATAGTTGGCACTGCGTGAAAAAGGGCTTCCTTCTCTCTGGACTGAATCTTCCAGCACGGAGCTACGTTGCGTGATGTCCGCCAGGTCTAGTTACGAAATAAGGGAGAAAACCTTTTCTCTATGCCAGACATAAATTTATATACTTCATCCTGGCTGAGGTGCTGCTGGCCTGGGTGATGGCAGAGAGAGAGATATCTTTCTGCCTGGCTTGAGCAGACATGGACCCAGGGTGCACGGCAATGGAGCCCGGTGTTTGCGTGTCCGCTTTAGGGTTGCAAACGGGGACAGAGGCCTGGCTGGAGACCAGTTTGCCCTTTGCCAGACGAGTGCTCTTCTCACACTCCTTTTTTTTCCAAGGCAATTTCCCGGACCTCCTGGGTGCAGAGTCCTTTTTGGAATCAAGACTGCGGTGTGCATTTTGTGTGTGTGTGAATTTCACAGCCGGGTGCCTGCTCCTGCATGCCCCTTTCTTCTGGGGGCTGCCAGGGTGACCTGCCCCCTTTCCCTGCCCCCTCTCTGCCTGGGTTCTGTGCTTCCTTCTCTGCCCCCCCCCTCCTCTCTCTGCCAACATTCCTCCTGGGGTCTTTGATGCTGGTTCTGCCCTAACCACAAAAGGCATCTGCACACTGATCACCGAAGGGGCCTGGATGTGGCTAGGGGGCTGAGTTCAACCAACTGCAAGGCTGCTAGGATGCCTGGGGGGGGGGGTCTGTTCTCCCCAGGGACCTGCCACTGCCTGTGTCTGTTCTGGATACGCTTTGGAGGTGAACTTGTTGCTCCTGCCCTCCCTGCTTTGAGCACCGCTGACGGTCTAGTCATTGAAACGCCTTTAGTGCTGTTTGCTGTTTGCATGCTGAATGTCTGCTTAGCCTTGGGAGAGGTGTTGTTATAGAGAACTCTCTTTTATGTCCTCATTCCGATTTAATTTTTGATTGTAGGGTGGCTTACGGGGGAGGGGGGAGGGGAGGCAAAGAAGCATCGGCATTCTTCGTTGGTTGTGATGACAACCATAAGTCGGGAATGCTTCTCCGCGTGTACGATAGCCGTGGGAGCTGGACTAGTTCTGCTCGGGAAAGCAATCTGCAATAATCATTTGCCTGGAGGCAAGAGGAGGGGACACGAGGCTTTCTCTTGGCAGGCTGAGTGCCGTAGCCCCAGGAACACACCTGCCTCATGGAAACGGGAAGGTGGGCAAGCCTTTTGGCAGGGACAGGTCATGGGGGGGGAGTGGCTTAGCCACACGGCACATAGGCGGCAGAAATGGACACCTTTCACTCGGCGATGGAAAGGGCTGCCTCTCTCCTCCCTCGCTACGTCTACAACTGAACATAAGCAGAGTCTGCTGGATCAGGCCAAGGACACATCTGATCCATCATCCTGTTCCCGCAGTGGTCGACCAGATGCTCCAAAGGGAAACCAGTGTCAGGATCCGAGCGCAAGAGCAACACACTCCCTTCCAGTGGTTTCCAGCAACTGCGACTCAGAAGCATCGCTGCCTCTGACAGTGGAGGGCAGAGGAGAGCCATTGATAGCCCTGTTATTTTCTATGAATTTGTCCAATCCTCTTTGGGGGACAGGAGGCGGGCAGGTGTGGGGGACTCCCTGGTCCTGAATGGGGTAACAGTACCCCTGAAGGACCAGCTGTGCAGCCTGGGAGTCATTTTGGACTCACAGCTGTCCATGGAGGCACAGGTCAGTTCTGTGTCCAGGGCAGCTGTCTGCCAGCTCCATCTGGTATGCCAGATGAGACCCTCCCTGCCTGCAGACTGTCTCGCCAGAGTAGTGCATGCTCTGGTTATCTCCAGCTTGGACTACTGCAATCTGCTCTATGTGGGGCTACCTTTGAAGGTGACCCGGAAACTACAACTAATCCAGAACGCGGCAACTAGACTGGTGACCTGGAGCGGCCGCCAAGACCACATAACACCAGTCCTGAAAGACCTACATTGGCTCCCAGTACGTTTCTGAGCACAGTTCAATGTGTTGGTGCTGACCTTGAAAGCCCTAAATGGCCTCAGCCCAGTATATCTGAAGGAGCGTCTCCACCCTCATTGTTCTGCCTGAACACTGAGGTCCAGCGCTGAGGGCCTTCTGGCGGTTGCCTCACTGCGAGAAGCCAAGTTACAGGGAACCAGGCAGAGGACCTTCTCAGTAGTGGCACCTGCCCTGTGGAACGCCCTCCCACCAGATGTCAAAGAGAACAACAACTTCCTGACTTTTAGAAGACATCTGAAGGCAGCCCTCTTTAGGGAAGCTTTTAATGTTTGATGCATTACGGTATTTTAATATTTTGTTGGAAACCGCCCAGAGTGGCTGGGGAAATTCAGCCAGAAGGGTGGGATATAAATATATTATTATTATTATTATTATTATTATTATTATTATTATTAAAAGCTGTCTAGGCTAGTGGCCACCCCTGCCTCCTGCAGGAGGGAGTTCCGCAGTTTAACTAGCACTACACAAAGAAGGGCTGTTATTTTCTCTGTCCTGAACCTTCCAACCTTCAGCTTCAACTTGCTGAGCAGCAGCCGATTCTGCGAAACCCCCCAGAAACCAGCGTGGGAAGAGGGAGCCTAGCAGATGAAAGTGTTGGGAGTTCGGTCTGTGACCTGGGGAAGGGCCATAGGTCTGCGGGAGAGCAAGGCCTTGCAAACCCAAGTCCCAGGTTCAATCCACAGGCAGAGGTTTGCCAGAGATCGCCCACCCCTGTCAGAAAGGGATGGTGTGCTGGGGGAGAGGGCAGTGGGTCTGCTCAGCCTGGAGAAGAGAAGGCCACGATCCAAAGGGCTGTGGCACAGAAGACTGGGTGAGGCTGTTTCTTGCTGCTCTAGAGGGGCGGATCCAAACCCATGGCCTCAAACGGCAAGGAAGGAGATTTCGATTAAATGTTAGGAAGACCTTTCTGACACTAAGAGCCTTTCCACAATGGAATGGATGCCTTCTAAAGGTGGTGGACTCTCCCTCCTTGGAGGTTTTTAAGCAGGTTCTTAATCCCTCTCACAATTCTGTGATTCTAAGACCCTTTTCACACCTTAGTGAATGGGGAAAGGGGGAAGCGGCAGTGTGCTAGAAAGTGGGAGGGGGATTTTTCCGCAACAGCAGCCACGAACGTTGGCCATGTTTGATGGACGGAAACCATGTTTCCTCGCAAGGAGACAAAGGCCCGGAGGCCACGGTGCTCGCTCGAGAGCCAAAGGTCCATCTCGCTCATCATGCTGTCTGAAAGTGGAGAGCCGGCTGCCTGCGGGAGGTTTTCCGAGCAAAGCATGATGGGAATATCCGTCTCCCTTGTTAATCGTAGCATCTGACAGCCCTCCTGCCTCTGAGCAGAGAGATGGAGAGACTCTGTCCTTTCAGCTCCCCTCTCTTCTGGCAGCTTCATCCCTGCTTGCCATGCAAAAACTGCCGTGGGTGCTGAGGTGGGCTGGGGAGCCAGGCAGACACCAGGTGTGCTCCGTGACACACCTGGCCTGCACAGTGCCAATGGAGCATTTCAGTGTGTGGGTGTGTAGGGGTGACATTCATCTGTTGGATTTGGGAGCTGTGGATGTGGATGGTGGCGTAATTATTTATATTTATTTGTTTCATAAAATTTATACAGAATCAGAGAGTTCGAACACAAGGATCATCTTCAAGTCCAATTCCCTGCAATGCAGGAATCCTTTTTTGCCCGGTGTGTGACTTGAACCCGTGGCCCTGAGATTAAGAGTCACATCCTCTCACAATTCTGTAATTCTATGACCTTTGCACACCTTAGTGAATGGGGAAGGAGAAAGCGGCAGTGTGCTAGAAAGTGGGCTATCCCAGCGTTCCACTCGATCTTTTTTAAGCCTCAAAGTGGTTTGCAAAACGTAGAAGAATGAAATCGAGAAGCTTTTTCAAGTTAACATACTAAAGCAGAATAAAACTATCACCAACAACTTTCTAAGCATCTGGGTTAAAGGTGAAGGGACCCCTGACCATTAGGTCCAGTCGTGACCAACTCTGGGGTTGCGGCGCTCATCTCGCTTTCTTGGCCGAGGGAGCCGGCGTTTGTCTGCAGAGAGTTTTTCCAGCTCATGTGGCCAGTATGACTAAGCCACTTCTGAAGAACCAGAGCAGTGCACGGAAACACCGTTTACCTTCCCGCCGGAGCGGTACCTATTTATCTACTTGCACATTGTGCTTTTGAACTGCTAGGTTGGCAGGAGCAGGGACCAAGCAACGGGCACCTGATCAATATCAATAGGCAGAGTTCCAAAGGTGATGTGGCACTGAGCAACCGAGTCCTTACAAATGAAGAACCGGCCTTACTGGACACCTGTAACATTGTCATTTCCGTTGATCGAAGTGGTCAAGTGGGCGCCTGCTGAGCAAAGCCATTTTGCAGGCAAACTGGTCCCAAGCTGTGAAGGGCTTTATAGACTAAGAGCAAGCCCTTGAACTTGACCCGGTAGCAACTGGGCGACCAGAGCAGATCTCTGGGCGCAGGTGTGACACGCCAACAGAGCCCCCCTCCTTCCAGCAGTCCTGCAGCAGAGAGGCCGCTCTCTGGTCCGCTGCCGGCGGCTGAGATCTGCGCCTGCCCTTTGTGGCCCAGGAAGTGCGAAGCGAGCCGTCCCTGGTAACTGAGCATCCTTGTGGCAGCCGGCGCTGGAGAGGGACGAAGCCCCATCCATCAGCCTCTGGCTCCCTGCTTTGCCCGCGATTTACTGCCCTGTTTACTGCTGCCAGCTCTCGGGGGCTGCATAGATCAGGCCGCGCAGCCTTGTTAACACAGAGGCTCCTCCGCAGAAAGGGCTGGGCAGCCCCCACCCCCCCCCGCCAGGCCGCAAAAGAGGGTCTCTGGTTCCTGCAGAGCGTTGAGAGATTTCGCCAGCAAAAGAGCAAGGAGGGGGGAAAGGGGGAGGTGCAGAGGGGGCGGCTGCTGGGGCAGAAACGCTGAGCCCAGCCACGGCTGGCCATGGGGGCATCAGAAGAGCCCTGCAGGATCAGGCCTCAGGGGGCCAGTCTAGTCCAGTCTCTCGTCCCCATAGCGGCCAGCCGGATGCCCCACAATGGCAAACCCACAGGCAGGATCTGAGCACAAGAGGGCTTCCCCTCTCCTGCGGTGTCTGTAAAAGCATGAGAAGAGCCTGCAGGATCAGGCCCATGGCCCAGCCAGATGCCCCCCATGCACACAATGGGAAGAGGCCCACAAGTAGGATCTGATATGGCTCTCCCACTGCCCATTTTATCCTCACAACAGCCCTGAGGAGTGGGTCATTCCCTCCAACTTTTCTCCGGTGAAAAGAGGGATGTCCTATTCAA
Source organism: Podarcis filfolensis (assembly GCF_964270895.1). Lineage (NCBI taxonomy): Eukaryota > Metazoa > Chordata > Lepidosauria > Squamata > Lacertidae > Podarcis > Podarcis filfolensis. The sequence goes on from NC_139612.1 coordinate 73,881,874, forward strand.
TAATACTAATAATAATAATACAGTGGTACCTCTGGATACAAACGGGATCCGTTTCAGAGCCCCATTCGCATCCAGAAGCGAACGCAACCCGCGTCTGCACATGTGCAGGTCAAGATCCGCCGCTTCCGTACATGCGCGTGACATCATTTTGACCTTCTGCGCATGTGCGAGTGGTGAAACCTGGAAGTAACGCGTTCCGGGTTGCCGTAGAGCGCAACCCAAAAGCACTCAACCTGAAGCAACTTCAATCCGAGGTATGACTGCAATAATAATAATAATAATAATAATAATAATAATAATAATAATACTTTTGCTGTGAAGACCCCACCCATCTGACTGGGTTGCCCCAGCCACTCAGGGCAGCTTCCAACATATATAAAAACATAATGAAACATTAACCATTTTAAATAAAGCTTCCCTATGCAGGGCTGCCTTCAGGTGTCTTCTAAAGGTTGAATAGTGACTTATCTCCTTGGCTCGAGGGTCGCACAGCTCCACCCCGTCCAATATTTCTCCAGTGGAAATAGGGGCGCCCAAGGAAAAGCCGGACATTCTGGGATCAAATCAGAGACCAAGACGGCTTCTGTAAATCCAGGAAATCCCTGGAAGACGGGGTCTGGCCGCTTGGGCTGAAGGACTGAGAGTGGCCTGAGGTTCCCCACTGAGCTTCATGTGGGAACTTGCGGCTAAGATGGAGGCCATGTGGGCACTGAGCCTGCGCCAGCCGGTTCCGCATTCCCTGGCAGAGATGCCTTTGGATGCCCGCTCCTGGTTTTACACACTGCAGCAGAATTAGCAGTGTGTAATGATGGAACATGGCATGATTTAATGAAACCAAGCAAAGACAGCCTGTAGGTTCTCCCCGGGAGGAAGCGTGCGGGGGACTGTCAGCAAAGATTGTCACAAAACACAAGGAAGGCAGGAAGGAAGAGAGGGCGGCAGGCACCAAGAAGTTCAACTGCAGAGACGCAACCGCAAACACTACCCTGCGAAGCTGCCGCAACCTGGCCCCTCTTTCGCTACATGCGCGTCGCAGGACATGCATGTGCATAAAGGCAAGCGTGTCGCTCGAAGCCCACTTCCGAGAGAGGGGAGAGCTTTTGCCTAGGGACAGAACCATGCATTGCTCTACGCAATACTGTTGGGGGTTTGTGGGGGGTCAGTCTGGATGATGCCCTGGGTTCCTCCGCAATTGCTGGCATCTTGCATTTGTGGGGGCAGGAGGCATGGAGAGAAGGCTTGCCAGAGGAGCCCCTTTGTCTAGGCAACGGTTGTGAACAATACCCGGCGTGGAGATCTGAGCTGGAGAAGCAGAGAGTAATGGAGAAGCAATATCTTCTGGGGTGCTCATGCTGTGAGCCCGTTCACCCTCTGATCGGGTTGTACATGTGTGTAAATAAAGCCATACACCCCGAGGGCACCCCCCTCTCTGCTGCCCTTCCTCCCAAGGAAAAACCAGCCCTGAGCCTCTGCCCACGTGCAGATCGGAGCGACGTGCAGCAATACCCTTTTACCCAAAGAACAAACGCTCACGCAAGGCCATCTGAATTTGTTACAAGGCAAGGAGCGCTCAGAAGGAAACGCTCATTAAGCAATGCCACGGAAGCAGCCAGGAGATGTGGGGGTCAGCACTTATCGCTAATACATCCACACTCCTCAGACTGCAAAATGCGATGCCCTAATCTCAGAGAGGAGAATGCAGAAGGGGCAGTCTGGCGTGCTCAGGAATCAGGACACGGCTGCCGAGATCGCTGAGACTGTGTCTCAAGAGGCGCCTGGAGCCTTAATGATGTCGTCCCCACCAGTCGCCATCGGAACCAGTGGCTGAGGCCAAGATCCGGACACCAAGTGTGGCAAGCGGCTCCCTGACCCGTCCGCACACCTGCCACGAGCTGCTGTTCCTCCACCTGGTTCCCACCTGTAGGATTCCTCGTTGGTGGAGAGAGCCGGTCTCTGGAGCCCAGAGAGCCTGACGACGCAGCAGCTTTGGGGCCCCACGACCTGCACACGGCGACCTTCCGTCGGCCAATTATTTGCCTCATTATCATTATTGCAAGCCAGCGTTCCTGGAGATTTAATTAATGGAGCCCCTGCTGTCGCCCGCATTCCCCGTGACCTTGCTGGTGAGAGAGTCAGGCATCCGGGAGGAAACATGACAGGCAACATGGTGGCGGCAGGGAGCGTTACCCAGGATCCTTTGCTCCGCCAGGTCCATCCTTGGTTCGCCTCGGAGCACAAGATGGAGGCTGGCAGAGAAAGCCCCGTAGCGCTTTGTCAGGGAAAGGAGGGGGCCGGAGAAATGGGCTTGTGGAGCTGGCACTCTCCTCCTCCTCCTCCTCCCAGCTAATTCAGGGAGTGATGGAGCGTGGCTCAGCGCCTGGGACTCCGGGAGAAAGCCAGGCAGCGCAGCCCTCCAAGCTTGCCGCTGATCGACCCAGCAAGCTGCCTTGATAAATGAGCAAAATGCCCTCAACACATTGTGGCATTAGAAAGCCACCCCAGTCTTTGATCTGGCAGAGACTTGAGGGGCTCCGGCGGCCTAGCCAGGTTCGGTTCCTTTCTTGGAAGGAGGGTCAGTGAACACTGCGGTGTCATCTGGTTTTATATTTACCAAGGCCGTCTTGAGCGTATCCAGCACCGTGGTGCAAAGCTCCCTCCTGCACACACACACACACACACACACACACACCGGTTTCCCAGGGTTGCCAACCTTTTTTAAGGGAGGATGGCGCTGCCGATGGGGCTGGAGGAGGCGGGCAGCGGCTGGAAGGTGGCTCCTCTGACAGGGAAGAGGTGGAGCCTGGACCCAGCACCTCCTGGCTCAGCTAGCTGCTTCGTGCCGCGGTGGCCAAGGCAGACGGACGCTCCGGGCATGGCGCTGCTTCAGTGTGGCATGGCGGAGGGGGGCAAGGGCGGTGAGCTGATGCTAGGAGGAGCCGCGTCCAGTCTCCGCCTCTTCCCTGGCGCCCTCCAGAACTTGGTGCCCTGGCGCCTGCACCACTAGCCTTTATGGGTAAGACGCCCCTGATTTTCACATATACAGTGGTACCTCGGGTTAAGAACTGAATTTGTTCTGGAGGTCCTTTCTTAACCTGAAACTGTTCTTAACCTGAAGCACCACTTTAGCTAATGGGGCCTCCCGCTGCCGCCGCTGCGCGATTTCTGTTCTCATCCTGAAGCAAAGTTCTTAACCCGAGGTACTATTTCTGGGTTAGTGGAGTCTGTAACCTGAAGCGTCTGCAACCTGATATACCACTGTATACCACCAGAACATAGGATGGAGGGGCTCACAGCATTAACCCCCCCCCCCGACAGGTCTTGCTTCTCTGTTAGTAGCAGTTTTGGATCCCACAGAACCTGCTTCCAGCTCAGCTCACACCCCAAAACTCTGGCTCCCTAGCAGTTAGGTGACAGGGGTGGAGGGAAGGCCTGAAGGGGCCCCTCACTTAGTTGTAGCTCTTGCAACCGATCCTATTCTTTTGACATGCTGATGAAGACACTTGCGTGGCCAGCTAACATCTTACAAAGAAACTTATATGACTAGTTGAGCAGCAGAATCCTCTATTGGAGTGTAACTCTCACTGGGTACAGAACCCCAAGAACTGAACGGGACTCAGGGCATCATCCAGACTGACACCCCTGCAACCCCCAACAATTCACTTCTTCCAAACCCCCAATGCAGACAAGGTTGAGTAACAACCAGCGGCAGACCTTGGGGTCTCAAATCTCAGGGGCCCCCTGTGCAACAGCAAAATCCATCACCCCTACTTCACACTTCCCATTCTATATCATAGCTGTGGCGCCCCCTGTAGTGCCCCCAAGGTTCTGCACCCAGGTCGTGCTCCCCTAAATCCGCCATTACAAAAAGCTACTAAATGTGGCAAATTCCCCTTCTGCAAGGTAGGCTAGAATGAGATTTAGTGACACCCCCCCACCCCCACCCCCACACAGAGGCTTCAGCTTCACAGGCCAGTCAACACCCTGGACTGGAATCAAGCAGATTTGCACAATATTTTAAAATAATCTCTCTTCCCCCACCACCACCATGAGAAGTTTGGGGGCACAAAATGCCCTCTTGACCTGGAAGCATGGGTGGTCACCCCCCACTCCCTGTGGTCTCTCAGGCTCACCCCCACTTCTGCTTTCAGTCGTGTTGCGTCCCAATTAATTCCACAGGTCCCAGAGTGTTTCTCGCTGTTCTGCAGATGTGCCTTGTGGAAATCCGATCTCACCCGCTGAATCAGATGTTATCAGATGCGCAGAAAATCCAGAGAAAGGTTTTGCTTAACTGAGCTTCAGTTCTGTGGGCAAGATCGGATTTCTGCAAAGCCCAGCCATGGAAGAGCGAGAACAGCTCTCCGAGCCAGGGGAAGGAATCGGAACAAGATGCAATCAAAACACAGGGCAAGCAGAAATCTGGATGATCCTCCGGTGGCAAGACAAGCATGCTCAGAGGCACTCCTCTCATATCCCTGGCACTGGGAATGGGGCCAGATTAGGATTCCTTAAAAGCATAACAAGATCCGGTTGGGTCATGTCGATGGTCTCCTGTTCTCACAGTGGCCAAACAGCTGCCTGTGGGAAACCAGTGTGGGATGTGAAACACAAGAGCAGTCAAGGACAACATTCCTAGAGTGACCATGTTTACACATGGGGAGGAATGTTTGTCCAGCCAGCAGGTGAACTTCCTGTTTCCTTCTGGGCTGGGACAGACTTCCTCTGCATGTGACTAGAGGTGGGTGTGGCCTCACCTGTGCAGGTAACGACAAAAGCACAGGGCAGGGCAGCCATCTCTCTCTCTGTGACTACATGCATTGAAGAAGCAACATCTGCTTAGCCAAAGATGCTCTCTTGGGACAAAAGGACTGTCTTCTTATGAGATAGTTTCCAGGTGTATGTAACTTTTCTAAACTAAGTCTGCCTTCTGGGATCCGATTGTGAACAGAATGTGAGTAAACTCTTTTTATACTTTTATAGAAGACTGGTTGTGCCTTATCTTTTATGAGGGAATAAGGGGGAAATACCGGAACAGTTATTATAGAGGCTTTAGCGAGCCTGAGCAAACGCATCTGCTGCGGCGAGTTTAAAAAGGGGAATGTTACTCTGCTAAATTGTTTATACAAGTTGGAAAGGCTATAATCAAACAATATATCCTCTCCTGCATCCCTGAACATTCCCACAAGCAGCAAACAGGATTTCGAGCACAAGAGCAACACTCTCCTCTCCTGTGGGTCCAGCAACTGGGATCCAGAAGCATTTCTGCCTTCGACTGTGGAGGGCAGAGCAGAGCCACCACTGCTGGCAGCCATCCATAGCCCTCTCTCTCCTCCTTCAGGAATTTCTCTAATTCTCTTTTAAAGCCATCCGAGTTAGTCACCATCACTGCCTCCTGCAGGAAGGAGTCCCACAGACTTAATTATGCGCTGTGTGAAAAAGTCCTTTCCTTTTCCTCCTTCCCTTTTCTCCGCGACTATCTTCTGGAGCCTGATGAATTGATATCGCGCTAGGCACTGCTGCCTGGAGGGGGGCGCATGCGCAACGGATCGACACGGCTGCCTGAGTTTTGGGCCTCTCCTCGGCGGTGTGGGAAAGGAGGTTGTCATGTTGAGCTCCTGCAGGTTAAAACCAACTGCTGCTCCACCGCCAGCCTTGCCCCCTCGCCGCTGCCACCCCCACCCTGCCCGAGACCCGTAATCCCTGAAGAGGTTTCAGTTTCAATCCAGCTAAGATCTCCCTGTGGGAGCCGGAGCAAACTGCGGGGCATCCAAGCAAACAGAACTGAAGGCAGATGATAGGATTCTGTCTGACCCGATATTAAAAAGTCAGCCAGAGCTGCTTCTTTTTTTAAAAAAATAAAAGCTACTTAATCTTTAAAAAAGCCCTGTAGATCAATAGAGATAATGTTAGAAAAATCGCCCCCTGGGTGCCAGGAGGCCTGTGCTTAGCCAGCCCTCAGCATGGGAAGAGGCCAGAACTCAGTGGAGGAGCACCTGCCTTCGCAGGTGGGTGGCTGCGGGTTCAAATCTGGCCGTGGCACCTCCAAGTAGGGCTCGGAAGCCCCTGGGGCCATTGCTGCCAGCCCGTGTGGGCAATGCTGAGCAAGACTGAGGGAATTGGGTGCGTTGAGCCCGGAGAAGAAGAAGAAGAAGAGGAGGAGGAGGAGTTTGGATTTGATATCCCGCTTTATCACTACCCAAAGGAGTCTCAAAGCGGCTAACAATCTCCTTTCCCTTCCTCCCCCACAACAAACACTCTGTGAGGTGAGTGGGACTGAGAGACTTCAGAGAAGTGTGACTGGCCCAAGGTCACCCAGCAGCTGCAGGTGGAGGAGCGGGGAAGTGAACCCGGTTCCCCAGATTACGAGTCTACCGCTCTTAACCACTACACCACACTGGCTCCCAAGAAGAGAGAAGAGAGGATTGAGAGGTGATAAGAGAACCATCTTCAAATATCTCAAGGGAGGTCCCATGGAAGCTCCAAGAGACAGCACCCGGACCAATGGCTTCAAGTTACAAGACAGGAGATTCTGACTAAACATCTGGAAGAACCTTCTGATGGCCGTAGTTATTTGACAATGGAACAGGCTCCCTCAGAAGGTGGTGAGCTCTCCTTCCTTGGAGGCTTTTAAGCAGAGTTTGGGTGGCCGTCTGTCAGGGATGCTTCAGCTGTGATTCCTGCATTGCAAGAGGTTGGACTAGATGAACCTTGGGGTCCCTTCCAACTGTGTGGCGGCGCTTTAGATATTTTAAGATGGCTATCCTTTGTGGATGGATTTCATGCTCTGGGATATGAGGAGTCCCTTTTAATAATCCACAGCCTTCACCAGTCCTCCAGGTCCAGCCCCAGAAGACGCCTTTCTTGAGAAGGGAGCCGTTCCACAGCCAAACTGGTCCAGATGATTAGTCCCTGCTCAGCTGCCTTTGGTGGGCAGATTCCCCTGGGACTTCATTTAGCAGGCATCTGTCTCCTTTGCAGACGTCAGACATGGCCTCGTCCTCCACTGGGGAAACAAGTCTCCCACTCTCTTCCACCTGAAGCCTTTTAAAATATATATATTTTCAAATATATATATATTCAAAGCAGCCACATTCGACTCTTTCAACCACCTTTTTTCCCCAGGATGAGCCTATCTTGCCATCCTAGAAGATGTCTTTGAGATCCTGGTGCTCACACCTGAACAGGGGACTCAAGATGAGGCGATTCCAGCAGAGGTTATGAAGGTTCTAATTATCTCTCCATTCACAGCTCACGTTTCTCCACAATATATAGTGGCTCCGAAGTATTATGGGGACGTTTGATCAGCAAACAGGGAACCTTAATCTTCTTGCTCTATGGTAAAGGAAGGAGCCATTGCTCAGCGGAAGAGCATTTCCAGGAGGGCAGAAGACAACTGAGATGTTGAAGTGTTTGAAAGCCAAGCCTGATGAGGAATGGTTGAGGGAGTTGGGGGTGTTTAGCCTGGAGAAGAGGAGACTGAGAGGTGACAAGATGTCCAAAGATCTGAAGGGCCGTCACATGGAAAGTGGAGCAAAATGGTTTCCTGCTGCTCCAGGAGGTAAGACCGAAACCAATGGATTTGAATGAGAAGAAAGGAGAATCTTAGGAAGAAAGTTCTGATGGGAAGAGCTGTTCAGCAGTGGAACAAACTATCTTGGAAGGTGATGGATTCTCCTTCACTGGAGGTTTCCAAGCAGAAGTTGGAGGGTCGCTCACCAGGGATTCTTTGTGTGTGTGTGAAATAATTTTTATTGGTTTTAAAATTGCAAAGTAGAAATAAACACAAACTAGTAAAAACAAACCTAGACAGCATCTTAAAAAGCAGAGACATCACCTTGCCAACAAAGGTCCATATAGCTAAAGCTATGGTTTCCCCTGTAGTGATGTATGGAAGTGAGAGCTGGACCATCAAGAAGGCTGATGGATGAAGAATGGATTCTTTTGAATTCTGGTGCTGGAGGAGACTCTTGAGAGTCCCATGGACTGCAGAAGATCAAACCTATCCATTCTTAAGGAAATCAGCCCTGAGTGCTCACTGTAAGGACAGATCCTGAAGCTGAGGCTCCAAGACTTTCGCCACCTCATGAGAAGAGAAGACTCCCTGGAAAAGACCCTGATGTTGGGAAAGATGGGGGGCACAAGGAGAAGGGGACGACAGAGGACGAGATGGTGGGACAGTGTTCTCAAAGCTACTAACATGAGTTTGACCAAACTGTGGGAGGTGGTGGAAGACAGGAGTGCCTGGCGTGCTCTGGTCCAGGGGGTCATGAAGAGTCGGACACGACTAAACAGCAACAACAAATCTGTATAAAGAGATTCTCCGCTCTCGTGACTTCCCCACATCCAGTCCATGTAGTCTTATTTCAAACATTTACAACTGCATATTCTTCCATACTCCAATCTTAAATAACACCATATTATCCATGGTAATTTTGACACTACGAGTGAAATCAAAATGCTGCTACTGTTTCCATTCTTTTATAAATAATTTTTCCCATTCTTTTATAAAGTTTTTGTCTTCATCTCTGAGTTTTCCGGGCAGTTTTGCCATTTTGGCAGAGTCCATCAGCCTGGTTTGCCATTCCTCTCAGGCAGGGACTTTGTCTTCTTTCCACCTCTGGGCCAATAACATATGAGAGGCTGTTGCTCCAGACATAAAAAGTCTTTTCTGCTCCTTTGGGATGTCAGTACCTGTAATTCCTAATAAAAACGCTTCTGGTTTCTTAACAAAAGTTATTTTAAGCCTTTTTTAAATTTCATTCTATATCATCCCAGAAAGCTTTTATTACATGTCCACCACATGTGATCAAAGGTACCTTCTTCTTCTTTACATTTCCGGCAAGTATTAGAAATTGTCCTACACATTTTTGCTAACTTAGTAGGAGTCAAATACCACTGGTCCTGAAGGGGATTCTTTAGCTGTATTGCAGAGGATTGGACTAAATTGGACTAAATGGCCCTTGGGTCCCTTCCAATTCTACTATTCCATGATTCTAGGTATTCCAGGGAAACACCCTGGAGAGTCACTGCCAGTCGGTGTAGACAAGAAAAATACCAGTTGCTGGAAACCCCAGGAGGGGAGAGAATGCCTGTGTTTGAATCCACACGGTGGCCACTGTGACAACAGGTTGCTGGACTAGATGGGCCCCCATCAGGGGCGTAGCAACCGGGGTGCAGACCACACCCGGTGTCATCCTGAAGGGAGGTGACATTCAGTGTCCCCCCTGCCCACGACTCCCCCAAGCCCAGCAAGCGGCTGTTAGGTTTCTGTGCAGTTCTTGGAGTCACAAGACTTTGTTTACATTCCAGACTGTTGGAAGTCTCATGGGAGACGGGAGACAGATGTTGATGTTACTGGTTTCCTGTTTCTTTGTCCCTGTTGGTTCACTGTCTCTCACAGAGAGAGGATGTATATTCTTTTCTGTCTGCGTAGTTAGAAATAAAACGCTAGCAAAGTAACAGATATTTCTCGTCCTTCTGCTGCTGTTTGTATACTCTGCAGAATGGGAATGTACCTGATGCCTCATCAAAGGCTTAGGTTGTTAATCACCATTGGAGGAGATTCCGAAGACACATGCGAGGAGGAGTAGCTCGGCCGTACGGAGTTCCGACAGCGGCAAAGTGGCGAGCAGCGAAGCTGCTGCTGCTGCTCTCCCCCTTCCCCCGGCTGTAGGCTTCGGAGTCACAGGGGGTGCACCAAATGTCACCCCCCTTCAGCCTGACATTCAGCACCCCGCCCTGCACTGAGATCAGCCCCTGGGGAGGATCACGTAGCCGCACCGAGATCGGCCCCATGGGCAGATCACCCCGCCCCCAGGTTCACAGCATGTGTGCTGCTCCTGGTGCTGGAGCACCTAGCTCCGCCACTGGCCCCCCACTGGTCTAATCCATCAGGCTCTGCTTAGGTGCTTAGATTAGCTGGTCCCTCTGCCCACGAGAAGCAGAGCCATCTCAGTGGAGGCACCAACTCCCTTGAAGACCTTCCCCAAAGAGGCCCACCTGGCCCCAACACTGAGAATTTTCAGTGCCTGGCAAATCCTGGCTTTTTGGAGAGGTAGGTTGATTTCTACCCCACCCCCCCGCCAGAGGGGCTGTGACCTTCCCTCTCCCCTTTTAACCAATTTGCATCTTGCCCTTCAGCTTTGGTAGAGCTCTGCCTCTTTATTTGATTGTTTTGCCATCCCCTGCTCTCCGCTTTCCAGTTTATCTCCTCCAGACCTGAGGCTTATTGCCATAACATTTTTGTGCATTTTCAAGATGCATAGACCAAGGTGTGGTTTTGACACCATATAACACCGGTCTTGAAAGACCTACATTGGCTCCCAGTACGTTTCCGAGCACAATTCAAAGTGTTGGTGCTGACCTTTAAAGGCCTAAACGGCCTCAGTCCAGTATACCTGAAGGAGCATTTCCACCCCCATCGTTCTACCCGGACGCTGAGGTCCAGCACCAAGGGCCTTCTGGCAGTTTCCTCACTGTGAGAAGCCAAGTTACAGGGAACCAGGCAGAAGGCCTTCTCGGTGGTGGCGCCCACCCTGTGGAACTCCCTCCCACCAGATGTCAAAGAGAACAACAACTACCAGACTTTTAGAAGACATCTGAAGGCAGCCCTGTTTAGGGAAGCTTTTAATGTTTGATGTATCACAGTATTTTAATATTCTTTTGGAAGCCGCCCAGAGTGGCTAGGGAAGCCCAGCCAGATGGGCGGGGTATAAATAATAAATTATTATTATTATTATTATTATTATTATTATTATTATTATTATTTGAGCCCATCCTCCAAAACGCAGGCAGCCTCTCCCGTTTTGCATGGCCCACAAGTCTGCATCAATGCCCTGTCTTATCCAATTCACAAACGACGGCGACCGAGTAACAGAGACCACGGAGCGGACTCTGCTGAACTCCCCCGAAATACGTCTCGCTCATTGGCAGAATCTACTACTCTTCGAGGAGAATGAAATCTTTCAGACAACTGCCTCTGCATCTGAGAAGAGTCTCCCCCGGTCCACATTTTCTCAAGCTTTCTTGGAAAGATGACATGTGGGAGTAGACTGGGCCCGGCTGACGTCCCTCGTTGCCGTAATATATTGTGCTGCCCTTGTCGACGGAGACGGTTGCTTTATCAACAGAGCAACCAAGCAAGGCCGCCCTGGCACCGCTTGCTCTTAATAAGCCCAGGTAGACACTTGGCAACCAGCCTGCTTCCTCTGGGCCCTTGCAAATTAATCGTTTTATTGCTTGTTTTAATAGCTTCCTGGCCTTCCATCCCTGGAGTCTCTTAACGTGCCGGCAGCAGGAGACAGCCACCACCTTCCTCGTGCCCCCAGAGTCACTGCCACCCCAGACACCTCCTGGGCCTCTGCCAACCAGTTGGTGCTTGGTTCCACCTCCGCCATCTTCTGCTGGGTGGCCTTGAGGAGGTTGCGCCCCCCTCCCCCCGATCTTTGCTAATGTGCTAGCTTCTCTGCAGACAGTGAGATGCATCTGGACCTCCTCCAGAGACACGCACCTACCCCGTGCGAGAAGAAGGAATCACAGAATCCCAGGACTGTAAAGGGACCACCAAGGGTTATGTACTCTGACCTCCAGCAGTGCAGGAATCACAGCTGAAGAAACCCTGACCGGTGGACATCCGATCTCTGTTGAAAAACCTGGAATGAAGGTCAGAGGAGACTGTGATGTCTTCAGGATTTCTGCTTTAAGTTACACGTATATAGAACCTGAGGGGTGCAGGTGGCGCTGTGGGTTAAATCACAGAGCCTAGGACTTGTCGATCAGAAGGTTGGCAGTTCGAATCCCTGCAATGGAGTGAGCTTGGTCCCTGCTCCTGCCAACCTAGCAGTTCAAAAGCACATCAAAGTGCAAGTAGATAAATAGGTACCACTCCGGCGGGAAGGTAAACGGCATTTCCGTGCGCTGCTCTGGTTTGCCAGAAGCAGCTTAGTCATGCTGGCCACATGACCTGGAAGTTGTACGCCGGCTCCCTCGGCCAATAAAGCGAGATGAGTGCCGCAACCCCAGAGTCGGCCACGACTGGATCTAATGGTCAGGGACCTAATGGTCATATAGAACCTGAACATAAGATGGAGGGGCTCATGGCATTAACACCCCAAAAGCCCTTCCTTCCTTCCTTCCTTCCTTCCTTCCTTCCTTCCTTCCTTCCTTCCTTCCTAGCTTTGGATTCAGCACAGAGCAAGCAGGTCTCTATGTCTCCAGGTTCCAACTCAGTTCTCTCTCACACTACTCTGGCGATTGTTCTCCTAGTAGTAACTAGGTGCGGGGGGTGGAAGAAAGGCCCCCTCACCAGCCTGGAGGCCACCCTCACTTAGTTGTAGCTCTTGCAACTGAGCTCATCCTTTTGGGATGCTGATGAGGACACTTGAATGGGCAGCGGAGGTCATTGTCTTGCAAATAAATCTCTCTGGCCTGTTCAGCTGCGGAATCCTCTCTTAGATGCTGACCATCGCTGGGTTCACAACCCCAAGAATTAGACGGGACCCATGATCCAAACTCGCTTCCCAAACCCACAACAGCAGGAAAAACTAGCACGGAGGGATTCACAGGGAGACCAGTCTCCTCTGAGCTTCATTCCAAGGAAGGAACGGAGCCTGAGAAAGTGCCTGGAGTCTCAAAGATTGGGGTGGTCTGTAATGCTACTTTGCAGCCCCCTCAAAGGGTGTCAGAGGTGCCTCCCCTTCCCCTCCACCTCCCCACTTGTGGGGCCCTTGTCCTGTGCATTCTCCATCACCTCTGAACCCAGAACCTCCTTGCCTCTAGTCCTGGGCTCCGGCGCTTGGGTCCTTTCCTGGCAGATCAGATGCTGCAAGAGCCGCGAGTGAGTGAGTGGGGGGGGGAAGGTTTGAGCCGCGGCCGCCACTGCCACAAATCAGGCCCGACACGTTATTTTTCAGAGAGCTAATGGGATTTGAAAACAATCTCTTTGAAAGTTCTGCAGAGGGGTCATTTCCTCCCTGAACTCGTAATGGAAAATGAAATGTGCTCGGCCCGGACACCCTTTCATCTCCCCCCCTGCAACCCCATCTTGGCAGGCCTGTCAGATGTGGGAGGGGCAGGCAAGGGGGGAGCTGGTCTGGCTGGACACCTCCCGTCCTCAGGACGCACCAGGGAAGCCCGGAGGGGCTGTGTCTGAATGCGGGGGGAGGGAACGGCCTGCTGGGCAGCGGGAGATGAGGGGGGAGGTGGGTGGAAGCCAGGAAAGGGCCATAGCTCAGGGACAGAGCACCTGCCTTGCCCGCTCAAGGACCCGGGTTCAATCCCCAACAGAATCTCCAGGCCATGCTGAAAGAAACTCTACATCTGAACCTCTGGAGAATCATTGCTGGCAGTCAAAATGAACCTGTGCTCCGACTTAGGAATAAAGGGATTTGCTTCATACTATGCATTATTTTTGTTGTTGTCGAGTCGTTTAGTCGTGTCCGGTTTTTTGTGACCCCCTGGATCAGAGCATGCCAGGCACTTCTGCCTTCCACTGCCTCCCGCAGTTTGGTCAAACTCATGCTGGTAGCTTCGAGATCACTGTCCAACCATCTGGTCCTCTGTTGTCCCCTTCTCCTTGTGCCCTCCATCTTTCCCAGCATCAGGGTCTTTTCCAGGGAGTCTTCTCTTCTCATGAGGTGGCCAAAGTCTTGGAGCCTCAGCTTCAAGATCTGTCCTTCCAGTGAGCACTCAGGGCTGATTTCCTTCAGAATGGAGAGGTTGGATCTTTTTGCAATCCATGGGACTCTCAAGAGTCTCCTCCAGCACTATGTCTAATTTAAGAAGGATGTTGACAAGCTGGGAGGTGAGTGGAGGAGGGTGAACAAGATGATCAAGGGACCAGAAACCAAGCCTGATGAGGAACGGCTGAAGGAGCTGGAAAAGAGGAGGCTGAGAGGAAATACAGTGGCTGTCTTTCAATATCTAAAGGGCTGTCGGACAGAAGAGGGAACAAGCTGGTTTTCTCCTGCTCTGGAGGCTAAGACTCAAACTAATGGCTTAAAGGAGATTCTGGAGTAAACATCAAGAAGAACTTTCAGAGCCATTTGGCAGTGGAATGGAAGACCTGGAGGTGCAGGACTCTGCTTCATTGGAGGCTTTTAAGCAGAGGTTGGATGGACGTCAGTCATGGATGCTTCAGCTGAGATTCCTGCATTGCAGGGGGTTGGACTAGATGGCCCTCGGGGTCTCTTCCAACTCTACCAGGGACCAGTGAAGGTGGGCTACCACAGAGTGAGCCAGGGGCTTCAAGCGCACAAAGCACAGAAGCCCTTTCCCACAGGCCGGCGGCAAAGAATCTCTGGCATTTCACGTCACCATCTGCCTTTCCCAATAACCAGAGAGAGCCGGCTGCTCCCCACTTGGGCTGCTTGGCGGATGCTGCCTGCCTTCCACGTCTCTCATTGCCATGGTGTAATTTCTCATCCCTTCTCCTCCCACTTAATTAGCAGCACACATTGCAGGATTTCGCCCAGGCTGGGAGATCCAGGCAGCTGTGGTGTCACTCAGAGAGGTGAGATTGGCAGCGAAGCTGGTCTTTGGGGCCAGGGGAACCGTTGGGCTGGCCATCACCCCCACCGCCCACCCTGGAGGCTCATGGGTGGTCCTGATGACTTCCTGAAGTCTCCTGGCAGATCCCAGGAAGGTGGACAGGGCCCAGGCTCTGTCTCAATCGTCCCAGGGGCCCTCTCCCAATAACCAGGGACCAACCCATTTGCTGGCATCCCAGGGAGCTTGGAGGGATGAAACAGCAGAGCTGATGGGCTTGATAACCAAATTGCAGTGGGACCAGGCTTGCCGACTCCATGATTCTACCATTCTATAGCTAGAAAACATGCGGAGATAAAGCTTGTCGTGAGTTCATAAGGCCCAAGAAGAGCTTGCTGGGTGGGGCCCAGGGCCCTGTGGGATCTGATCTCTTTCCGCAGGGCCTGTAACACAGAGTTGTTCCACCTGGCCTTTGGCTTGGAATCAACTTGACCCCCTCTTTCCTTTTCCCTTTCTCCTTCTGTGATGGAACTCCTCTTTGGAGGACTTCCCTGGCTTTTTTCTGGCCCACATAGGACCAGTCTGGATAGTTGGCCTTGGTGAAGACTTGACGTTTTCATCCCCAAAAAGTTTTTTATTTGAGTTTCTACTGAAATGAGGATGCATTTTAATGTTGTACCTTAATCTTGTTTTTAAGTTGTATTTCAATCAATTGTTTTTATACCGGTGTTAGCCACCCTGAGCCCGGTCTTGGCTGGGGAGGGCAGGGTATAAATAAAATTTAATAATAATAATAATAATAATAATAATAATAATAATAATAATAATAATCCTGTTCTCACTGTGGTCAACCAGGTGCCCCAACGGGAAACCCATAAGCAGGATCCGAGCCCCAGAGCATCTCTCCCTCCTGCAGTTTCCAGCCACTGGCATTCAGAAGCATCGCTGCCTCCAGCAGAGCCCAGCTGTCCTGGCTAGTAGCCACCCGTAGGCTTCTCCTCCTCCCTGAATTCCTCTAACCCTCTTCTAAATCTGTTTAGTCTGGCAGCCATCCCTGCCTCCTGTGGGAGGGAGTTCCATAGTTCTTTTTTATTATTAACATATAATATAAAACACATACAATACATTTACACAATACACATACACAACACACTACCTAATTTTCATATCATAAAACATACCTACATTATATAATACCTACCTATACTATACATATCAACATACCTACACCCCTACCCCACACGAACACCCATCAAGTGACTTGACTTCCAGCCATTCTTGTTATGCTACTTTATTTTTCCAACTGGCTTAAACGCATTTCATTATTTCTTTAATATCTTCTTTCTTAATCTCTTAACTTTACTCTCCTTTCACTCTGATCATTTTCTGGATTTGCTCAGTATCTGTCAGAAATTCTACTTCTTCCACATAAATTTTGATGTATTCCTTAAAGATAGCCCACTCCTTATTCACTTTTTGTACCATATCTCCTCTTATCCTCCCTGTTAGTTCGGCAATATGGAAGTATTCCATCATTTTAGATAACCAGTCTGTTTTAGTCGGGACGCTGCTGCTTTTCCAGTTTTTGGCAATCAATAACCCTGCTGCAGTAGTTGCATACATAAAATATTGGTCTGACCGTTCTTTTTATTTCCTCTGACATGATACCTAGGAGAAAGGATTCTGGTCTTTTTTCACATGAAAATCTAAACATCTTTTTCAGTTCATTATAGATATTTTCCCAGAATCCCACTATCTGTTTGCACTCCCACCACATATGTAGAAAGGTTCCTGCCCCGTTGTTGCCTCTCCAACATACATTACTACAGTTTTTGTACATTTTTGCAGGGAGTTCCATAGTTTATCTAAGTGCTGCGTGAGAGACTTTCTTTTCTCTGCCCCAAATCTTCTAACATTCAGCTTCACTGGAAGTCCACGCGTTCTTCTTGCGCCATGAGAGATTGAGGGAAACTTCTCTCCTCAATGCTTACTGTGTAATTTCGTAAACTTCTGTCTCAGAGCTCATGCAAACTTCCATTTGCCCCACTGCTTTCCCCTGGGAAAACCAGATCTTTACCACCGATTCCTTGCTAAATAGCGGGTTTCCCCAGGGAAAGCAGTGGAACAAGCAGAAAACCCCTTGGGCCCTAGGCACCTGGGACAAGCGGAAGTGTGGGCATGCGCGGATTTGGCAGAGAGAACTGGAGATGGGCTTCACCAACCAGATATAGGTTTGATGAGGCCCTAAGCTCCTGAAGGTAACGGGGCCCTTGATATGTCCAGCTTTCCTTTGTCAACAACAAATTGTTGCTGTTTTTGTGTTGAATATATGCTATATAAGGGACGCGGGTGGCGCTGTGGGTTAAACCACTGAGCCTAGGGTTTGCCGATCAGAAGGTAGGCGGTTCGAATCCCTGCGACGGGGTGAGCTCCCATTGCTCGGTCCCTGCTCCTGCCAACCTAGCAGTTCAAAAGCACGTCAAAGTGAAAGTAGATAAATAGGTACCGCTCCGGTGGGAAGGTAAAAGGTGTTTCCATGCACTGCTCTGGTTCTCCAGAAGTGGCTTAGTCATACTGGCCACATGAGCTGGAAAAACTCTCTGCAGACAAACATCGGCTCCCTCGACCTTTAGAGCGAGATGAGTGCCGCAACCCCAGATTCGTCTGCAACTGGACCTAACGGTCAGGGGTCCCTTTTCCTTTAGATGCTATATGGTCATTGATGGACCTAATAGGCATCTCAAGCCATTTGCACATGTTGCCCTGCAACCAGTCCATGCAGAATGGAGGCACCCTATATCTAGAAAGGAGCAAACCAGTGATATTTTAGGGAGCAGGCGACCAGGCAGGGCCCATAACTTACATCATAGGTGCCTACACAACACAAAACACTGTTGCTGTAGGTAGGTTTTATTTTATTTGTTTTTTATCTTATATTTTGGAAATGTGAAGATAATGGGGATTATAATTGTTTTTGTTACTAAATTTAAAAAAGTTGAGTGGAAAATAAGGTGATATTTTAAAGGGAATGTTAAGAGATTAGGATTTGCTGAATTAACAAATTGAACTAGAGAACAAGAAGGGGAGGTATGAGGAAGTCAAAGAAACATGTGACTGAAAATTGTTATTGAAACTGAATTGTTTTTAATATTTTTCTTTTTCTTTTTCTTTTTGTCTTTATATAAAATTGGAAAATTTAATAAATATTCATATAAAAAAAAAGGAAATGTGCATCCAGGTGTTTTTTTCCTTTTAATTTTTTTGGGGGCCCCCAAGAGAGAGGGGCCCTAAGCTAGAGCCTGTGTAGCTTATACATAAATCTGGCACTGCTCTCGGTCCTGTTCTGAATGGTTTCCCTCCACCTGCTCATCCTGATCTTCCCCTGCTCCAGATCTCTTCCTCCTGAGGTGAGGCCAGGCTGGGATCTCTCAGGGCCTGGGCTTCCTCTCCCCCTGGGCTGCTACCCCACAGAATGCCATCCCCACACCCTTACACAGCTTCAGGCGGCCGGTGAAAATGCAGCTCTTTCATTTAACTGGCTAATTGATTTCTTTGCCAGCTCCATGTTGTACTTATTTGACGGCTGTTTCGGAAGGTGTTAAATTTGTTTTATGTTAATATCCTGATTAGGTTCGGCATTTTGGGGGGGCGGGGAGAGGAGGGAAACACAGCTTCTTTTAAGTCGTTCTTTGAATGATTCCTTAGCCTCTTCAAGTCTCCTTGGAAAATAAGGTAAGATAGAAAATCCTGACATAAAATAAGACAAGCGGCCAACATTCAGATGCTGCTCTGGGTACCTTGCAGTCTCAGGATCATATTTATTTATTTCATTTTCTTTCTTTCTTTGCACATCTTGATTGCAAAAGAAACAAGTGAACCTCAAACTGAATAAAACAATAAAACTATCTGTAAAAACAGTTAAAAATAGCTTCTTAAAACATTCAAATGATTAAAAATCAGCGAGAAGCTAAAATACAGTGGACACTCGGGTTGTGAACATGATCCGTGCGGGTGGCACGTTTGCAACCTGCAGCGTTTGCAACCTGCGTCTGTGCATGCGTGGGTTGCGATTTGGTGCTTCTACACATGCGCAAAGCGTGATTTAGTGCTTCTGCGCACGCGCAACTGCCGAAACCTGGAAGTAACCTGTTCCGGTACTTCTGGGTTTCAGCTGTCCGTAACCCAAAAAAACGCAACCTGAAGCGGCTGTAATCCGAGGTATGACTGCACATGTAAACATTCTACATGTCTAAACAAATGTGCTTTTAGCAGGTGCCCAAAAGAGTCCTGTGGAGGCGCCTCCTGGTCTCAAGAGGCAGGGAGTTCCAAGGTTTAGGGGCGGCCACACAATGGGATCTTCTCTGGAGGTCCCTCCTTTTCGCCACTCTGTCCTGAATGAGCTGCCAAGGATGACCGTCTGTTCTGCAGCCCCTCAGTTTGCCCTTTGTGGGGAAACTGCCCTCACAGCCCTAAATGCAGCGTTCTCTCAATCTCTCTCTCTCTCTCAGCATGTTCAGCCGGAGGGTTAAAAAATGACTCCCATCTGAGCATGCCATTTTAAAACAATATTTGATGCTCTGTTTGTTTTCTTCTGGAAGGTGCTTCCAATAGTTTTTGCTGCTTTCTAGACGGTTGTGATGAAACGGTTTTCTGCAGCATGTTGGGATTGAGGTCTGTGTCATTTCCATGCATTTGCCACCCACTCCGGGGGCTCTGAAGATTACACACACACACACACACACACACACACACAACCATCTCCATCTTGATTTGTAAAGGTTTATATCCTGTCTTTCCATGTGCGATGCCCAAGACAGCTCATGATCAAGCAGAATGAAATGCACCCACCCACATGCCCATCTTAAATGGGCACAGGATGCACTCAGCACCACTGGAGGATGCGGCCCCAGCCTCCTCCAGAACATTAGAAGGGGCCCTTGAATCAGCCAGGGCCGCCAAAGGCCTCTTCTTGCTTCTGCTGCTGCTGCCGCTGCTTCTGCGCCCCCTCTCCTCCTTGCCCATTGGAAGAGCAGCACTGGAATCCATTTTCAGCGCTGGAGGAGTGCAGCCTTATTAGGGCTCGGTTACAGCTCAATTATACTCCCAGAGAAATGCAAATAGCTGGCGTCTCTGCTCGGCGCTGAGTGCTGCAGGCGCCTGACTTTCTTAATTAGACTTTTTTCAAGTTATTAGCTTTGTGGGGATGATGATTTTAAAGGGGAAAACAAACCTCCAGTTGGAATATTAATGCTGCACCGGAATCTGCCTGCGCCGGTTGCCTCTCCCCCACCCCCACCCCAGAATGCTTTGCTTTGTGGGAGTCCTCCTGCTCCTCCGGCCGACTGGCCATTCCTCCATCCAAGGGCGCTGGGACTCTTGTCTCCGGCCACGTGGGGACCTCCTGGCAAGCAGCAAGGACCACTGAGCCAGGGCTTTGAAACCATGCTTTCCCTCACCGCCTCTGCAGCTGGGCAGCACCACTGAAGTCTCAAAGCTCAGGGTCCACCACTGCCACAGTTCAAGAAGGATCTTGGCAAGCTGGAAGGGGCGGCGAGATGAAGAAGGGTCTGAAAAACAAGATTTATGAGGAACGATGGAGAGAGTTGAGTCTATTTAGCCAAGCGAAGACCGAGAGGAGATATTTGAGCCATCACCAGATACCTGATGGGGTGAACCATGGAAGGTGGAGCAAGCAGGGCAGGACCAGAACCAATGGATCCAGATGACAAGAAAGGAGATTCCAACTCAACGTCAGGAAGAACCTTCTGATAGTCATCTTCTTCTTTGGCCATCCCTCGTAGCCGAGTAAGATTGTCTTCTATAAACATGGTTCTAACAGTGAGTCCATAAGTAACTGTGGAGGCCAGATGGTTTCATTCATCCCGGTGAGGGTTTGCCAAGCATGCCTTCCTCTTAGCACATTTCTCCCTTGCGTCCTGAGTTCGAGTGTCTTCAAAGCCCACGGCACCTTTGGTCAAGGCTGTTCTCCAATTGCAGTGCTCTCAGTTCAATGTTTCCCAGTTGTTGGTGTTTATACTACATTTTTTTTAGATTTGCCTTGAGAGTATCTTTAAACCTCTTTTGTTGACCACCAGCATTACGCTTTCCATTCTTAAGTTTGGAATAGAGTATAGTCATACCTCATTACGTTCGGTTCAGGTTACGTTCTTTCAGGATATGTCCTGCGGTGACCAGGAAGTAACGGAAGGGGTTATTTCCAGGTTTCGTCACTTGCACATGTACAGATGCTCAAAATGACATCACGCGCATGTGCAGAAGCGGAGAATTGCGACCTGCACATGTGCAGACGCGGGTTGCGTTCTGCTCATGTTGCGAACGGGGCTCTGGAACGGATCCCATTCGCAACCAGAGGTACCCCTGTAGTTAGATCATCTTTCTGACAGTAAGAGATGATTGACAGTGGAACGGACTCCCTTGGAGCAAGGTGGACTCTCCTTCACTGGAGGTTCTTAAGCAGAGGTTGGGTGGCCGTCTGTCATAGAAGCTTTAGCTGAGATTCCTGCATTTCAGGTGCTTGGACCAAACGACCCTCGGGGTCCCTTCCTCCTGTACAAGTTGCATGAATTTATGCCCCCTCAGTCCTGCAGTTCCCAGAGTCTGTGAAGAGGGAGCCACGGCAGTTAAGGGGATTTAAGTTCCTCCTGCAGGGCTGCCACCAGGAAGCTTGCAAATCCCATGGGTGAATGGTCTTCTCCTTGAGCATCTCTGGGAAGGACCCTCCTCTGCTGGCCACCTCCCTGCGACGAAAGCCATTGCCTGTGTGCAATGGGACACTTCCAGCCTTCGCTCGCCTCTCTCCGGGGGCTCCATCCTGTTCCCAGTCAGACGGAGCTGGGGATCCTGAGAGACGTTGTGTCATCAGCCGGGGATCTGGAGAGTCCCTGTGCGACCTCCTCCAGCTGCTCTTGTGAGTCTGACGCCTCTCGGTGTCTCGAGTGTTTCTGCTCGTGTTTGGATGGGATTTAAAGACCCTTCAGGGAGTTGGATGCAGATGGAGAGGGAGGTGGCGCCGCTTCATGGAGCATCATCCTGGCCTGCCGAGAGCTTCCTGGAGGCTGGAAGTGGCTGCTTTTGAGAGCATGCACAGGAGCGATGGAGCAGGCCCACTCACCCATACACACAAACACAAGAAATTTACGGAAAAGTTACAAATATTATGCCTGAATGTATCCTTTCAACAGCTCAGGGAAGTCACCTAGCTTTAAAAATAATATAAAATCAACTCCTTTGCCAGTTTCCTCCATTCCAACGCTATTTTGCCCTTGGAAAAGCAACTCCAGGAAGTGCCCAGAGGTGACAATTGCTGAGCTGATTGTTGGCCAAGGAAAGCCTAATCCCATCACCAGACTTGCCAAGGGGTCCAGACATGCAAAGGAAGTTCTATTGTACTTTGGGTGGTGGGACTTCAGAGGCGTTTGCCTAGGCTCATCTTATACCTGGGTCTTGCCCTTATGCTAATCTTGTACCAAGGACTTGTCTGGACACGTTTGCCAAGGTTAAACTAGTGTGTAACCCCTGTCTACCCCTCCCCTTTTGTGACATGTCAGTGATGTAGCAGTGATGCTGTACTGTATACTTTATTCTGGGATGTGGTGGGAAACTTTTAAAAGCCCTTGTCACCCCATCCTCAGGGTTCAAAATTCCTCTTTGAACCTGTTGCACAATAAACGTTGGTCTACAGCTACCGTATTTTTTGCCCTATAGGACGCACTTTTTCCCCTCCAAAAATGAAGGGGAAATGTGTGTGCGTCCTATGGGGTGAATGCAGGCTTTCGCTGAAGCCTGGAGAGCGAGAGGGGTCGGTGGGCACCGACCCCTCTCGCTCTCCAGGCTTCGCGGACCTCTCCGCAAGCAGCGGGAGCGCTCCCACTGCTTGCGGAGAGTTGCCAGCACGCGAAGCCTGCGCACGCTGAGATCAGCGCGTCCAGGCTTCGCGGACCTCTCAGCAAGCAGCAGGAGCCAGCGCTGGGCTCCCACGGCTTGCAGAGAGCTGCCTGTTTGGGGGCTGGGGTCAGGGGAAGCTCGAGCCTCCCCCGCCCCAGCCCCACGCCTGGGGGGGAAATAATTTTTTCCCCTTTATTCCCCCCCAAAAAACTAGGTGCGCCTTATGGGACGGTGTGTCCTATAGGGCGAAAAATACGGTATTTGCTCCGGTTGGCTGGACTCCTTCCTTTCTTCCGCAGGGACCCGCAGGCTCTGCCCGACCAGCTGGGGGACTGAGCAGCCTCGCACCTAGATTTTCCCGTAACAATATGAACATAAGAAGAGACTGCCAGGTCGGGTCGAAGGGGGACCCACCCAGGCATAGGAAAATAGGGAGCTTCCTTCTGTTGATGGAGACCATCAGCTCACCTAGAGCAGTACTATCAACTACACTGGCTGGCAGCTGCTCTCCAGGATTTCAGACAGGAGTCTCTCCCAGCCATACCGGGAGATGCCTGGAGTTGAACTCAGGACCTTGTGCTTCCAAGACAGAGCATAGCCGTGGGGGCTAGAAGCTCTTGATAGCCCTCTCTCCCATGAATTTGTTTCATTCTCTTTGAAAGGTTTGTGGTTGTCCTCGGCTCCTGGGGGGGGGGCGCTCCACACATTAACCACATGCTGTGTGAAAGAGTCACAGGGAAGCAAAAGTCAAGAGAGGTCCCAGGACAGAAGGCCCAGCTCATCCCAGGGAGCCCAGGAGCCATGAGCACAACAGCCACCCGGAGCAGAGTGTGGGATCCCCCTGCACAGAGTAGAATCTTTGCTGGGCCCGGGGGTAACCCAAGCAACGTGGTCAAGGTCTGGTCCCGAATCCAAAGGTTCCACGAGGAGTCAGTCCGACAGGGCCAAGGCAGGAAACCAGGCAAGGACAGGTACAGGATCTGAGGCAGGTTCTGGCAAACAGCAATGTTGCTCCCGCAACCTGGGGCAGGGTCCGACAGCCTTTTGTCTCTGGCAGGGTAGCGGCCGGTCCTGATCCCCTGGCGACTAACCTCCCTGTCTCGTCCAAAGGCGAGCACTCCTCCTGCGAGTACTCAGGTCTCTCCTTCTCTCAGACCTCAGTCTCTGCAGCTCAGGAGCTGTCGGTGGGTTACTAGACCCAGAGGCTGTGTCAGCCTCCCCTGACCCAATCGGTAGTGGAGCAGCTGTAAGTGATGGCCCAGCTGAAGGCAACGAGGTCATCCCTGCATCTGGAGCCAGGGCAGGATCAGGCCTCTGACTCGGCCCAGCTGGTGCTTGTTGCAGGGGAACCTGTGCAGAGTGGGGCTCTTCAGAATCAGGCCCCAGGCTTGGGTCAGATGCCGCCTAAGGCAAAGGATCCGATGTGGACCAAGACTCCTCCGGTGACGAGTCCAAGCCCAAGTCCCAGGCCATCACAGGATCCTGCTGGGGAGAACATTAGGTTTTCATAGTCACCCTCTCTCCAACGGCGCCTTCAAGAATAGCTTCCTCTTGGTCACCTCCTCATTTCCCCCAGGAGAACTCTGTGGGAAAATGCTTCACAGTAGCAGGTGCTCATTTGATGTGCTGCTCCCATCCTCCCGTTTGATCATCTTAATGCATCCAGAGGAGCTGCGGAGAAAGAACATCTCTCCGCAAAGGCCCCTAACGCAGCCACTTATCTTTGTTCCGGTGGCCGTGACAACAGAGCAAGGCGGAGATAAGCATCTGGACCAGAATGTCCTAGGAGGCTTCTTCTGAGGCTCCTCCTCCTCCTGGGGAACAGCTTCTGCCACTGCGTTGGCCAAGGTGGGGGGGGGAGAATCTGCTGCTGGACGGGCCCCTCTCAGGTGGGGAAGGAGCTTCTGAGCAGGGGTAGGCAACCCAAGGCCCGGGGGCCGGATGCGGCCCAATTGCCTTCTCAATCTGGCCCGCGGACAGTCCGGGAATCAGTGTGTTTTCACATGAGTAGAATGTGTCCTTTTATTTAAAATGCATCTCTGTGTGATGGCCTGGGATTCGGACTCGGAGGCTGAACCTGAGGGATCCCAGCCTGCACAGGAGTCCCCGCCTCCAGAACCAGCTGAGCCGGGGCTGGGGCCTGAGCCTGAAGGGTCCTCACCTGTGCTGGGTCCTCAGGTGCAGGCATCAGCTGAGTCTGCTCTGGCTCTGGAGGTGATTGAGGACCCATTGCCTGCAGGTGCTCCACTCTCAGCCCCATCAGGGGAAGGTGAGGTTGCCTCTGGATCCGGTCACCCTCCAGCCTCTCCTGAGCTGCAGAGGCTCAGGGCAGAGAGGTGGAGGGAACTAAGTTCCCGCAGGAGGAGTGCTTGCCTCCAGGCCAGGAGAGGCGAGTCACCAGAGGATCGGGGCCGCCCCATGCCTTGGGGCAGATAAAAGCCAGCCAGCCCCACTCTGAAGTTGTGGGAGCAACTTTGTTGGTTGCCAGTTCCTGCCTGAACCCTGTCCTGCTTTCCTGCCTGAGCTCCTGACCCGCCCTGGCTCCCTGCTTGCAAGCCTGTTCCTGACTTCACCCGACTCCCTGCCCTGCACCCAGCTTCAGCTACTACGGACTGCCTCCACGTTGCACCTTCGACCATGAACTGGACTTGGAGCTCGCCTCTCGGTAACCCACGGGACCAGCACACTCTGGGTTATTTGTGGGGCATAGGAATTTGTTCATATTTCCCCCCCCAAAATATAGTCTGGCCCACCACATAGTCTGAGGGATGGTGGCCCGGCCCCCGGCTGAAAAAGGTTGCTGACCCCTGCGTCTGAGTATTGAGGGTGGAGGGGGAGAGTCCCTCATCCCCGGCACCTGGAGGGGCTCCCCAGAGCCAGCATCCTTCTTGCCCCCTGCCCCACCCTCTCCACCGTGGCCCCACAACCAAGGATCCAGCATCTGGCTGAGCTCCCTTAACATGATGTGCATTTTAAGAAGCAGAGTGGAAGCTCATGAGCCACGGGGGTGTTGGAGATTGCTGGTACTGTGCTTGTTTCTTTTAGTTTGCCATTTTGTTAATGGTGTTAATATTGTTTTATAGGTTATAAATGCCGTAACGATTTGTTAATTATATAATACAGTATGACTTTTGCTGTAATTGTGACGTTTGGCGTATTTTTAGTTGCAGTTTCATTTAGTGGTTTACAGATTGCAATTGTTTTAGCAATGAATTGTTAATTATTTTATATGATTTATGTTGTATTTGCAATGTTTTATTATTGTCATTTACTTTTTGTGCCACTTTGGGATTCATTTCAATGAAAAGGGGCATAGAAACACAATCAATCAATCAATCAATCAAAATGTCCCCATCTGTCTCTCTCTGCTCTTGGTCTTTAGCCATTAGGGAAAACAGATGCTTAACATGAACCCAGGCCTCTAGCTTTTTACATTTTGGAACTGGCATTCTGTTAGAATCATAGAATTGTAGAGTTGGAAGGGGCAGCCAAGGACCATCTAGTCCAACCCCTGCAATGCAGGAGCTAAAGAACCCCCTGACAGATGGCCATCCAACTTCTCCAAGGAAGGAGAGGCCACCACCTTCCAGGGGAGTCTGTCTCACTGTTGGACAGCTCTTACCACCAGAAAGCTCTTCCTAATGTTTGGCCGAAATCTCCTTTCTTGCAATTTGGATCCGTTGGTTTGAGTCCTGCCTTCTGGAGCAGCAGAAAACAAGCTTGCTCCATCTTCCACAGGGCAACCCTTCAGATATCTGAAGATGCTTCTCGTGTCACCTCTCAAGTCTCCTCTTCTCCAGGCTGAACATCCATCCCCCTCCTCACCTGGGGCAAAGTCACTGCTGTAGATCCTCAGCAGCCTTGAGGTTGAGGGTGGGCTTCTGTAAGCTTCCCTCTAAACCTGCCTCTATCACCAGGAAGAGAGGGGGGCCTGTTTGTTTACTCCCATAATCCCGTGAAGGAACGTGTTCTGCGGTTGATGTGCCTTGAGCTGCGGCTGCTTTGTGGGTTTTGAAGATGCCTCGCTCCTCCTCCTCCTCCTCCTCCTTATCTGCAGCCCCATCCCTTGAGGAGAAATGAATATTAATTGCTTAGAAGGCTGGATTGCCCCGGCTGCCTGAGCCATTGCATAATGTAGCGGAGAAGGCTTCAAACCAGAAAGAGAGGGCCGAGTTGGGCAGCTCCTCTCTCAGCAAGGCCAGGACGTGGGGCTTCCCTTGCCCTTTGGTCAGGCTGGGCATCCCTCTTTCACTTAAGAAGACCCTCCTGGATCAGAGCAAAGGGGGCTCATCTGGTCCAGCCTCCTTTCTCACGATGGCCAACCACATCAAGCACGAAACCAGGAGCAGGTCCTCAGCACAAGAACACTCTCTTCTCCTGTGGTCCCATCAGAAGAGGCTACTGGATCAGGCCACAGGGGGATCTTATAGTCCAGCATCTTGTTCTCGCAGTGACCAGCCAGATGCCCATTACAGGAAACCAGAAAGCAGGATTTGAGCACAAGAGGATTCTGTAAGAGCATGTTGTTGTTGAGTCGTTTAGTCGTGTCCGACTCTTTGTGACCCCCTGGACCAGAGCACGCCAGATACTCCTGCCTCCCACAGTTTGGTCATGTTTGTAGCTTCGAGAACACTGTCCAACCATCTCGTCCTCTGCCGTCCCCTTCTCCTTGTGCCCTCCATCTTTCCCAACATCAGGGTCTTTTCCAGGGAGTCTTCTCTTCTCAGGAGGTGGCCAAAGTATTGGAGCCTCAGCTTCACGATCTGTCCTTCCAGTGAGCACTCAGGGCCGATTTCCTTCAGAATGGAGAGGTCTGATCTTCTTGCAGTCCATGCAAGAGTCTCCTCCAGCACCAGAATTCAAAAGCATCCATTCTTCAGCAATCGGCCTTCTTTATGGTCCAGCTCTCACTTCCATACATCACTACTGGGAAAACCACAGCATAAGACGACCCTGTTGGCTCATGCCAATGGTCTCCTGTTCTCACAGTGGCCAAACATCTGCCTGTGGGAAGCAGGATTTGAGCACAAGAGTAACACTTTCCCCTCCTGCGGTTTCCAGCAGCAGGGATTCAGAAGCGATGCTGCCCCCTGATTTTGGAGGGCAGAGCCAAGCCATCGTGACTAGGAGCCCTTTCCAGCAAACTGCTCAGGCGCCTTGTCTTGCATTCCCATTTAACAAAGCCATCATTTGGGGATCTGTGCATGAGACAAATGTGTGCCACCGCAGACGCTGTTACAATGGACACGGTTACTTTAGAAACGTCAAGATTGCTCCTTGCTCACTTAGGAGAATTTAGCAAGAACCAAAGCAGCAGCAGGAGGAGGAGGAGGAGGAAGTATTTGTTAACACAAATGGCAGACTGTGAGCAAAACGGCTTTGCAGTTGGCCAAGACAGCTGTGATTCCTACATTGGGGGGGGGGGGAAGGTTTGGACTAAAAGACCCTTTGGGTTCCTTCCAACTCGACAATCCTATGGCTATAAGGAGAGGTGAGCAAGAGGCTTAGCTGCTGCCCAGCCCCACCTTGCTTGGACCACAATTTCCCATTTCACAGATGGAGATTGTCAAGAAAATGGCCCAGCGTGGAGTGGAGGAAGGGACCAAGGAAGTGGGTGAAATAGCAGCAGATGCCGGAACTCCATGAAGGGAAGGTTGAGATGCAAATGACTGAGGTCGGGTGGAGGATGGATGGCAGCTAACAGATTGAGGTTGAATCCTGACAAGACAAGTACTGTTTTGGGAGGGACAAAAGGCAGGCGAGTGTGGAGGACTCCCTGGTCCTGAATGGGGTAACTGTGCCTTTAAAGGACCAGGTGTGCAGCCTGGGAGTCATTCTGGACTCACAGCTGTCCATGGAGGCGCAGGTCAATTCTGTGTCCAGAGCAACTGTCTACCAGCTCCATCTGGTACGCAGGCTGAGACCCTCCCTGCCCGCAGACTGTCTTGCCAAAGTGGTGCATGCTCTAGTTATCTCCCGCTTGGACTACTGCAATGTGCTCTACGTGGGGCTACCTTTGAAGGTGACTCGGAAACTACAACTAATCCAGAATGCAGCAGCTAGACTGGGGACTGGGAGCGGCTGCTGAGACCACATAACACTGGTCTTGAAAGACCTACATTGGCTCCCAGTATGTTTCCGAGCACAATTCAAAGTGTTGGTGCTGACCTTTAAAGCCCTAAATGGCCTCGGTCTAGTATACCTGAAGGAGCGTCTCCACCCCCATCGTTCTGCCTGGACACTGAAGTCCAGCTCTGAGGTCCTTCTGGCGGTTCCCTCCCTGCGAGAAGCCAAGTTACAGGGAACCAGGCAGAGGGCCTTCTCGGTAGTGATTTCTGTTCTCATCCTGAGGTAAAGTTATTAACCCGAGGTAATACTTCTGGATTAGCAGAGTCTGTAACTCGAAGTGTTTGTAACCCGAGGTACCACTGTATTATTATTTTTATTATGTGGCTTGGTTTTATTATATATATATATATATATATTTCACTGCGTCTATACCCCTTCCTCTTCACCAGGGAGTGCAATGCCTGCTTCTCCCTCCCCAGTTTATCCTCACAACAACCCTGTGAGGTGGGTTCAGCTGAGAGGCCCCCAAGGTCTTCCAAGGAGCTTCATGGCCACCAAGGGGGGATTTGAACTTGGGTCCAAAATTCTGGCCATTACACCGCATTGATGCAGAGAGCCAGCAGCAGCAGCGACCATTTAAGAGAAGCAGAAGCCTCTGCCGCCTCTGGACGCCACCCTGCTGAGCGCTCGGCTCACTTGACACCGTGACACAAGCGCGGGGAAGGTTGACTTCATGCTGTTTCCGAGATTTGTCCTCTGTCTGCGGCAGCGGCCCCTTCCCACATCCAGCTGTGCTGCAGAGGGTCACAGACACAAATGCACACCTGCAATGCCAGGCGAGACACAGCTCCCTTCCGCCTGGGCCTTGATTCCCCAAGGGAGATCCCCTCCTTGCTCCCCGACCTGCTGGAGGGTCTGGTGCAGCCGGCTAATGCAGCCAATGGCAGGCGGGCGCAGCTGCCCCCAGGTAAGATCACCGGCAGCGAGGAAAGCAATTGCTCACCAAAATGTGATTTCCAAGTTGCCCGGGGCCTGATTGCCCAGACCTCTGCGCTGTGCCGCTGCCTCTCGTAAATCCACATATTTATTTTTGAGCATAAATCTCCTGCTCTGGGCTTGTTTGGGAAACCGGTGCACTTCTGTGCTGAAGCGCCGTGCAGATGCCAGCCAAAGGAGAAGACGAGGCTGGGGTCTCTCTCTCACTCCTTCCGGAGTTCCTCTCTGGGTTTCAAGGCCCCCTGCAAGGGTGAGTGAGGAGGGAGCAGCCAGGAAGAGAGCTGAGAGAGGCAGGAGAAAGGAGAGTCTTTTCCCAACCCTGTGACTCACAAGGAGAGCGGACGGCTTCCCTGCCAGGAGAAATCTGGGCTCCTCGTTCAGAGCTGCGCTTGTGGGCCTGGTCAGTGGGGCAGGAGGCTGGGCTGGGCAAGTCCATGAGGGTGGCTAGCTGCCCAGGCTCCCTGATTCCTGGGGGTTGGCAGCCTCCAAAGAACAGGCAGAGAACAAGAACTTCATGGAGGAGGGGGCTACGGAAGGCCGCAGGGGGCCCCTGAAATGCTTCTCAGTTCCAAAAACGTGCAGGGGTTGGCAAGGAAATAATAAAAGAATCAACTGAATAATTATTAAAATACAACAACACAACAAGATGGAAGAAGTTTAAAAAAATATTGAGATCACACATGGGTGAAGGGGAGTGGGGGGTATAGGGGAATTTATAAAAAGTTCTAATATAATATTTCTATTTGCATTGCATTTATATATAGCAAAGGGAAGTCTATAGCAATTAGGTATCTTTTAATCTAGTCAACTATGTAATAGGCTTATGTTACAAAACGAATATGGATTTTGAATTTGATGTTTGTAATTCTTTTTCGGTTTTGGAATAAAGTTTAAAAAAGAAAAAAAAATGCTTCTGGCTCCTCTGCTGCCAGGGATTCTTGAGCTGAGATTCTGACATTGGACTATTCCTTTTCCTCCCCCCCCCCATGCACCTGCCAAACTCGACCCACCAGTGAGAGTGGGGGCACCTCATGGGCGAAGGCCGCCCCACCCACTTGGGCTGCTTCCTTGCTGCTCTGAGCTGGGGAGGGGGCAAAGGGAAAAGGAGCTCTGCCTCTGCATTGCCTGTGGAGAAGAGGGGCTATCCCTCTAGGGCTACACCTGCCCCCTCCAGGGATGAGCGAGGGGGGCCTGGCTGCTGCCCCCCTTCCTCCAAAATGGC
This sequence comes from Podarcis filfolensis, assembly GCF_964270895.1. Taxonomy (NCBI): domain Eukaryota; kingdom Metazoa; phylum Chordata; class Lepidosauria; order Squamata; family Lacertidae; genus Podarcis; species Podarcis filfolensis. Next base: position 73,912,547 of record NC_139612.1, read on the forward strand.
CAGTCCTGTGGCCTACCTTCTCCAGCCCCCCCCCCGCCTCTCCATGCAATGCCTGACATCACCAGCTAAGGTTTGTGGGGATGTTTAGAAAGGTAGGAGATAATATATTAATTAAATATGATCCCTCCTCACTCCCGCTAGTGAGCAAACAACAGAGAGCATTCCCTTGCAGCTTCTAGTCAAGCCGTTGATGACTCGTTAAGAGCCTTTTAATTAAGCAATCCAGTCTGCCTTGTGCAAGGGGGAAATTTCCTCCTTTATTTCCCTCTTAAAGTAAGAATATAACACAATGCAGTCCTCTTGAAAATAAGAATAAAGTTTGACTCACGTTCAGTTCACAGCAGTAACCTGAAGGCAGGCTTTATATTGTGGTTACCGGTACATTTGCAGAGAGAAGGAAATCTGGGCTAAATCTCCGACTTGTGGCCCCATCCTCTGCAAAGGATGAGCCGTGTGCTGGCCAAGAGTCAGGAGCAGTAAAGTGTCTCAGAAGAGACGATCCAAAAGAGGAAGATGTCTGTGTGGCCTTTGGTCAGCTAGGGTCACGCCCATCTACCTGGCCACACTCAGGGGGAGGCGGCTCCCAACAGGTAAGACAGGAAGTCCTCCCTGTCTGGAGCCACTTCCACCTGCGTGTCCATTCTAGGAAAATGCTGTACTTGACTGCTCTATCAAAACATCCCACAAGGTTGGGAGAGACACCTGTCCTGAAACAATGGAGGACTGCTGCTGCCAACCAGTGCAGACAACATTGAGCTACATGGACCAAAGGCTGGCTCTGCATCAGGCAGGAATTTCCTATTGTTATAAGAATGTTAAGGTGATATATATATATATATAGAGAGAGAGAGAGAGAGAGAGAGTGTATAATATAAATGTATAAACCACATGTCTGAAACCCCACAGAAAAAAAGTCCTGAAACCATTTTGTCTCTCCCAAATGACCTCAAATATTTCTCTGCAAGGTCGAAGGAAATGGGGAGGGTTCCCCATTGTCTCTTTGCTCACAAATCCTGCCTCAAGGGCACAGTTAAGATATGAATAGGGTGAGCCTGTGACCTGGATTCAAGAACTGAGTAGTTATCATAACAAAAGAGTGGCCAGGATGCCCAGGTAATCCAGTCAGGTAACCTGGCAGGAGAAAAACAACACACTCAGGTTTCTGTTGTAGTCTGCCCCTTCTCTGATGTAGGTATGTATTGGGGGGGTGGTCTTAGGCTCCAGGGTGGGCGTTCAAAAGTCTATATAAGGGCTTGCACACCTTTGTCCTGGGTCCTCTTCCTGCCTCCTGGGGAGCGGGGGGAGCACCCTGTTGCAACAGTTAATAAAGATCAGGCTTACTAGATGCTTTGCTTCTCAATATTCTCTGGTTTGTCTCTGTTATTTTCTCCTACCGATAGAGAACCTACAAAAGGGCTCTATATGGGCTCTTGGGTACCCCATAAGGGAAAAGGAGCAGGTTTTTTTTTTCTTATAACACTATGAAAGTTCCTCTTTCATGCAACTATCACACTTGCAAGATCCCAGGATCCCCCCCCTCCACTTGATCTCCGGCATCCAGCCACTGGTGATAAGAGTGAATTGTCGAGTGGGAAGGGAGCCAAAAGGTCACTGACTCCAACTCCCTTTTGAACCTTTCCAATTCTGAGATTCTATGAATGCAGCAATCACAGCTCAACCAGGCTTGACCCTTACAAGTGTGTCTAGACCAGCCTTTCTCAACCTTGGGTCCCCAGGTGTTTTTGGCCTACAACTCCCATCATCCCTGACCACTGGTCCTGTGAGCTAGGGATCATGGGAGTTGTAGGCCAAAAACATCTGGGGACCCAAGGTTGAGAAAGGCCGGTCTAGAGCATGGGTCAGCAAACTAAGGCCTGGGGGCAGGATCCGGCCCAATTGCCTTCTGGATCCGGCCTGCGGACAGTCTGGGAATCGCCGTGGGGATTCTGATCATTTGGGCTGCGCCATTCCCCCCCTCCCTCACACACACAGCGCCGCCTCCTCCCTCCCTCCTCCTGGCTTCTCCCTGCCCTGCCTAGAGGAGGTAGGGGGCTGGGCTTTATTGAGCCGTTGTTGGCCGTTTCGCGCCGCTCACCATCCCTCTGCCGCCAGCCCCTGCCGCTCGCAAGGCACAGGCAAGCAGCCACCAGGGCTCGTCCGGTGCTGTGAAGGGAGGGGAGAGTCGTGGGGGGGTTGCTCCCCCAAAAAACATAGTCTGGCCCCCCACGAGGTCTGAGGGGCAGTGGACTGGCCTCCTGCAGAAAGTTTGCTGTCCCCTGGTCTAGAGGGAACCTGTGGCTAAAGGCACTCTGCGCATCCTCAGAAGCTTTGGCTGGAATTGCTACTGCAAGCATTAAAACGAAGGTTCCCTGGCTCAGCTCTTGCAAATATCAAGCCCTGCGGAGAAATGGCTGCCTCTGTCCCTCCTGGGGAAAGGGGAGGCCAGGCTCTCAGAGCGAGGGGAGGGGGTCCTTCGCACCTGAGGCCTGGGCAGCTGATGAGGAGGGTCGCTTGCTTCCCTTCATCCTCCAATTTTGGTCTTCTGAGCGCTCTGTTGGGGGGGGAGGCCTCTCACATCTGTTCTGCAGGCATCAGGTTTGATGCTCCGTCTCCCCATTTGCATTTTGAAGGAGTCGCTGACCCTTTCCGAGTCTCAGTCCTTTTGTCTTTTCAATTTCTGCCGCTTTCTCCCAGATGATTATTGAAATCCCTTTTAATTGTGATTAGAGCTGCTGGAGGGCGTTCACCCCCCTCCTTCACCCGCGACACCATTCGCTCCTTGTTACCAAAGAGATCAGAAGCAGGTTCCCCTCCCCGAATCTGTAAAAGGTTATCGTCTGAGACAATGGAAAAGTGAGCTGCGGGGGGGGGGGGGGAATCTTGCCACACCCTCAGTGCATGCCCCCCAACCCTCCCCAAGGGGGCCAGGATGAGCTCCATCTGGCAGCCTCCTCTTAAGTGTCAAATCCCAAGGTCAGCGCCCCCCCTCTCTCTCACACACACACACATACACACCAACCTCAGAGCCGGCCTTAATGTGAGACTGAGGGAGGCGTCCGCCTCAGGTGGCAAATGTGCTGAGCAGCACTGTGTGAGCCACATGGACTGACCTGTGACCAGCTCCTCGGAGGCAGCAGAGGGCAGTGCCAATGTCGGAGAGTCAACTGCTAAGCCGGCTGGAATTTCTGCATGGAGGGAGGGAGGAGTGCCACCTTGCCCAGGCCAGCCCTGCCCCCCACCTGCCCTGGCACCTTTTGTGGCACTTGGTCGGGCTCTGCGCCAGACGGAGACCCCCTGGACAGGAGAGGGAGCAGAGAAGAGGCCGGAGCTCAGGGGGAGGGAAGCAGGCAGAAGGTCATAGAATCATAGAATCATAGAATCATAGAGTTGGAAGAGACCACAAGGGCCATCGAGTCCAACCCCCTGCCAAGCAGGAAACACCATCAGAGCACTCCTGACATATGGTTGTCAAGCCTCTGCTTAAAGACCTCCAAAGAAGGAGACTCCACCACACTCCTTGGCAGCAAATTCCACTGTCAAACAGCTCTTACTGTCAGGAAGTTCTTCCTAATGTTTAGGTGGAATCTTCTTTCTTGTAGTTTGGATCCATTGCTCCGTGTCCGCTTCTCTGGAGCAGCAGAAAACAACCTTTCTCCCTCCTCTATGTGACATCCTTTTATATATTTGAACATGGCTATCATATCACCCCTTAACCTCCTCTTCTCCAGGCTAAACATGCCCAGCTCCCTTAGCCGTTCCTCATAAGGCATCGTTTCCAGGCCTTTGACCATTTTGGTTGCCCTCCTCTGGACACGTTCCAGTTTGTCAGTGTCCTTCTTGAACTGTGGTGCCCAGAACTGGACACAGTACTCCAGGTGAGGTCTGACCAGAGCAGAATACAGTGGCACTATTACTTCCCTTGATCTAGATGCTATACTCCTATTGATGCAGCCCAGAATTGCATTGGCTTTTTTAGCTGCCGCGTCACACTGTTGCCTCATGTCAAGTTTGTGGTCAACCACAAGAAGGCTTGCGAAAGCTGTGCAATGGATCAAGTAAAGGGGGCCACCGAGTGGCCAAAAGGAGCTCCCCAGAGCTGCCTGGAACGCAGTTCCCTAAACCCGCCCCTCAATCTCCTTCTGTGGAGGTCTTTAAGCAGAGGTTGGATGGCCGTCTGTGACGGATGCTTTAGCTGAGATTCCTGCATTGCAGGAGGTTGGAAACCAATGTCCCCACCGTGGAAGGACGTGTGGATCCAGAATTGGCCTCCACAGTCACCTGTGTTCATGGAAGACAATCTTACTTGGCTTCAAGGAATCGCCAAAAAAGAAGGGGGTTGGACTAGAGGACCTTTGGGGGTCTCTTCCAACTCTACGATTCTGTAAGCAGGAGGCGTCTGTGCCTTTTCTCCAGCCCAGGATCCACCTGGCAGGCCCTAGCCTGCAGCTACAGCTCTCTCTTCTCAGTAAACAGCTGAGAGAGACCCAGTTTCCTTTCATGGAGTGGAGGAGAAAAGTCAGGAGGAGGAGGAGGTGCCTGGAGGAGCAGCGCAATCCATCCAAGTCTCTCCTCACGCGGCCGCTCTTTTCCCAAGGGAGAAGTTCCGCAGGAGGGAAGGCGAGAGCCGGAGTGGATTAGCCAGGCTTAAGATGCCAGAAATGAGCTCTGGAGCTTCCTCAGGCAGGAGGAGGCTTGATGGCTCTGCTCTGCCTCCACAGTCCATTCTGAAGGCCACGTGCCAGAAACCGCAGGAGGGGCGGGGAGGGGGCTCAGATCCAGCTTGCAGGTTCCCCACTCAGAGAAGACCCTCTGGCCTGATGCAGGAGTCTTTCCTGAGGTTCTTCTGTTGAGCATCAGCGATGACCCTGGGATGCAGAGGGCCTCAGGTCTTGCTTGGCTTCTGGCCTTTGGGCCCAGCCAGCGGGAGGCAGGAGGGGATGGGGTCTCCAGAAAGAGCTCTTCTACCCCCTTCCCTCTCATTGGGGGTCAGCAAGTGAGGGGAGCTTTGCTCCTTCCCTCGAGGGTCTTGGGTGGCACAACTCTTTTGCCCCCATCAAAGCATCTCTCAGGCATCTATGGCTCATCCCCAATGTCCTTTGCCAGGTGAACCAGAGACAAGCTGGTCCTTGGAGGATGCCAGCCCAAGGAGAGGGCGAGGACTGCCCACCCTGTTGTGCCCCATTCCCCAGTCCCAGGGCAGATGAGTTACAACCCACCTTCAAGACCCCACGAGGCCTCAGCCCTTCACTCAGTAGGCACAGCCAACTTTTTTGGAAGGGGGGGGGGGCAAAGAGACAATGATGTGCAGTGGTTAAGGTATTGGAAAAGGACTGGGGGTCAAATACCCCACAGGGCCATTAAGCTCACTGGGGGACCTCGGAAGCCAGTCACTTTCTCACAACTTAACCTGCCTCACAGCGTCCTTGCGGGATCAAACTGAGGAGAGGAGAACCTTGTATGCTACCTTCAGCAACTAGGAGAAAAAGGCAATATGTAAATGCAATCAATCAATCAATCAATCAATGCAGCAACTGACCCAAAGGCCTCATTGAGATTATTGCATTCCAGGCTGGGCTGATATGTGTCAGGTGGGAGTTCAAGGGCACCTTAAATGCTGGCAAACTCTTTACCTGGCCGTCCAAAGGACACTGCCCCCATTGTTGCATTGCAAAGCGGTTGGACTAGATGAGCCTTGAGGTTCCTTCCAACTCTACAATTCCACAATTCCATGCTGCAGTGCGCCTCCTTAGCTATGCCCGAATCTCTGCACAGAAGGCTCCGCAATTATTGGCAATCTATTGATCAAATATGGGACATGCTGTATTTGGTGTCTCCTGAGTTTTGGTCTGACCATGACATGCAGTGATGGATGAGGCCATCGAACCGTTTTCATGTCTGAACATTGGTAAAACACTCAGGGACTCTCCATACGGCTGCCCCCCCTTCTTTCAAAATTCAGTGTTGAAATTTCACATTCAAAAGGGGAAGGGGAGACGGTTGAATATTGGCGACTATCCATTTCGGCTCAAGGCCAAACCAGTGTGTGTGTGTGTGTGTGTGTGTGTGTGTGTGTGTGTGTGTAAGGATCCGGGTTCTAGGACAATTGCCTGTGTGGGAACATGTGGGGTTTTGAGAAAGGGCCGTGTGGGCACCAGTAACAAAATGGCTGCGGTGCGCACGTGTATTTTTGTGACAAGAGGCAAAATGACTGCCACATCTGAGAGGAAAAGGCAGGACCACCCAATGGGGCAGGCCTCCCCACCCCCCAATCAATTGGAAGAAACACTTACATCAGCCGTGCCCACTCACAGAGAGACGCTCTTGGCATCTTTCCTGGCTTCGGAAAGGGAGGGAGGGAGTGTGTCCAGTCTTGGCATCCGAAGAAATGTGTTCAGTGTAGCGGAGGCTGAGTCAGCTCAAACAGAAAGAGCAAGCAGCCTCTCCATGCTTTGCGGAGATATTTACAGAGACCTTTTGTGGGCACCATGGGAGGTGGGGGTGGGCACAGCGGTGCCCCTGGGCACAACCTGGTCATCCCTGATCCAACCTATACTTCCATCTCCAGAATTGTAGCTGGACAGATCTATGCTTCTGGGAACCTCAAAGGGAAGCCCTCCTCCCTTTCCCTAATTCTCAGCAGCATGCAGGCCACGATCCTGGCTACACTTTCCTCCTCCTCCTCCTCCTCCCACCTTTTGCAATGTCCACCTTTGAAGGTCCTCTTGCTGTCCCACCTGGGTCTCACTGATGCCCACAGAGGTATGGAATGGATGACGAAATACAAGGCAGTGGAGGATAGGTGGGGGAAGGCGGCAAAGGTTGGGGCTGGCTGCCCTGTCACCGCTGCCCCATTGCGGTGGTGGGGAGATGCCCCTCTCTGGCAAAGGAGAAGAACTAGGTTTGGCAAAACCCAGAGGCAGGCCAAGGAGGAAGGGGCAAGGGGGGAACAGGGCCTTCAGAAAGCAGGCAGGTGCCCGTCAAGGGGGAAGCAGGAGAGGAGCTGTGATGGCTTTATATCCTACAGGCCACCTCTGCGGGGAGGAAGGCACAACGGATGCTCTCCTGAAGCAGATTGCAAGAAGAGAAATCACAGAGAGTCAGAGCAGGAATGGGGGATTTCAATTATCCTGGCATCTGCTGGAAGTCGAACCCCGCATAAAACAGGAAGTCCAATAAATCCCCGGCTTGCCTTGGAGACAACTTCATCTCTCAGGAGGCGGAGGGAGGAACCAGGTGGGGGGGTCCTGCTCTCCTTGGCCTGACCCTGACACACGGGGCGAGAAAGAAAGGGGGCAGGGAGGGGAGGGGCCATCTCCTCTTGGAACTGGTGACAGAGAGGGATGCAAACCCCGAAGGGAGTCAGATGTGCACCTTGCATTTTAGGAAAGATGATTTAAACTGCAAGTGTAAAAGCTGGGTAGGACCCCCCAGGTGGAGAAATCCTTCTCCAAGAGTCTGAAGAGTGGGATGTTGAAGATGCAACTGCAGACTGTTTCAATGAGAAGGGAAAACGGGGGGGGGGGCTGCAGGAGGAGCATACCCAGGACATGGGGGGAGGGCAACATCGCTGAGGTTGAGGACCACAGAGGAGTCTCATCTTATAAGGTTGATGCCAGAAAGGCTGAAGGCCAGAATGGGGTGGAACGATGCGAAAGAGAGGGGCAACTTCAGCTGTGACTGACGCCAGGAGGACAAGGAAGGGCCTGATAACGGGGTGGAGGCTGAACCGTGAGCTGGAGACCACGAGAAGGGGAAAACCACTCACAATCCAGCCTCTTGCGATGCTCCCTGTTCTGCCCCCGCCACCTTCTCTGGCAAGGGGAATTGTTTTCCGCATCGGGAAAGGCAAAACAAACGATTTAAGGACAGGTAAGGAAATGGCGGGAGAACACCTCGGCTCCTTTGAATCAGCCGAGCTCTCTGGGGCCAGCTGAATCGCATCCAGGTGTGTTAAAGGAGCTTCTGGGTGTTTAGTTCAGAGCCACTGGCCTGCAACCTTGTGAGCTGCCAGGTGATTGGAGGCCTTCCAAAAGGCTGGAGGGAAATGTATCCAGACACGACCGACCGGTGAATGCAAGACGAATTCTGCAACAGGTGATTAAGCTGTCCATCTGTGGTTGTCACAGGACCCCTTTTGAGAGGAGGGGGTATTCAAGTAAGTTTTACTCAGACCAGACCCACTGAAATTACTGGAATGAACTTGGTCATGTTCATTAAAATGAATGGGTCTACTGGGAGTAAAACTGAAGGTCTCCCGTGACATCCTTGTTGACAAGCTGATCCCGTGTGGGCTGGGCAATGCTGTTCTCCAGCAACGTTGCAGTTGGTTGACCAACCCCAGCCAGCGGGCAAGGCTGAGTCACAGCTCTGCCTCGAGGTTCCCAGAGGAATGGCAAAGGAAGCTTCTGTCCCGGGCCCTGAGCTGCTCAGCATTTTCATAAATGACTTGGGTGGAGCAGAGGAACGCTTCATCACAGTTGCTGACGACACCAAGCTGGGAGGGAGAGCGATTGCCACAAAGGCTGGAGCCAGATGCAAAAGGACAGTGATAGGCTGGAACGCTGGACTGAAACCAAGGAGATGCAATTCCGCAGAGATCGGTGTACAGTCCTGCATTTAGACTCAGAGAACCAGAGGCACAGAAATAGGCTGGGGGAGACCTGGCTTGGCAACCGAACGCGTAAGAAAGATCTAGGCAATTTAATTTATCATAAACTGGACATGAGCCAGCAGTGTGATGCAGTTGCTAAAAAGCCGGGGTCATGGTGGGTGGCTTGATGAAGACGTCAGCCGAGTGTGCGGCAGCTGTGGAAAAGAGGCAGATTCCACGCTAGGCGTCATTAGGAAAGGAAGCGAAACTAAAACTGCTGACATCAGAATGTCATAATACAAATCTACGGAGCGACCGAATTTGGAATATTGTAGAGTTGGAGAAAGTTCAGGAAAGGGGAACCAAAATCATCAAGGGGATAGAGCGATTCCACAGGAATCCACAGGGGACTTATTAGTTTAGAGAAAAGGTGGGGAAGAGGCGAGATGATAGCAGCTCATAAGATCATGGAAAACGTGGATGGAGAGAAGTTTTTCTCTTCTCCTAACACTAGAATTTGTGGACACCCAAGGAAGCTGAACGGCGGAAGATTCAGGACAGAGAAAAGGAAGTCCTTTGCCACAGAGCCCAGAGTTGAACAATGGAAGTGGCTCCTGCAAGCGCCACCAACTTGGATTAAATCCATGGTGGAGAAGAGGGCTATCAAAGGCCACTATCCAAAATAGCTAGGCTCTGCCTCTGCAGTTGGAGGAAGAATGCTTCTGAATCCGTTACTGGAAACCACAGAGGGGGAGGGGGCCGCTTTTGGGGTTCCCGTGGGGGCATCTGAGAGAACAGGATGTTCGAGTAGATGGGCCACTGGCCTCACCCAGAAGGCTCTGCTTATGTTCCTGAGCAAATACTGCATTAACAGGAACAAAGTGTCCTAACCACAAATCGCATCCCACTCTCTTCTGCCCTGGGCAGGCGGCATCTGGTGTCCTGTGTAAAGCTCTGGGCATGTTTTAAAGGAGGGCGTTGACGGAGTGGCGCATGTCCAGAGGAGGGGGCCCACGATGTGGGTGCGGGGCTTTGGAAACAGAACCCCGAGAGGAATGGTTGAACAAGCCTGGAGAAGAGAAGCATCCACAGGAACAGGAGACGGGTCTTCCAACATCCGAAGGGGTCACCATACATGAAGAAGATGGACCAGGCTTGCTCTCTCTTGCTCCAGAGGGCAGGATTAGTCTGGCCAGCAAGCGGAAGCTGGAAGCTCCTCTTAAATCTTGCCACAACTCAGCTGCTTTTGCAGAAACTCCCCTTGAACCAATTCCTCCTCCCTTGCTTTCAATGCCTCGTGTTCTCACTGAGGGAGCAATTAATGCGAGGAAGGATCAGGAAGGCCAGCGCCTCCGGAGAAACAGCGCACCATGCTAATCCGGGGCCTTTTGCTCACGCCAGTCTCCAGGTCAGGGCCAGCTCCTTCTGAGCCTCTGACCTTCACAAATCCAGCCTGGAGAAAGCAGAGCAGAGCAGGACTTGAGGATGTGCTGGTCACCTTCCTGGGGGGGGGGGGGAGCAGGTGCCAGCAGCGTCAGCGTCAGACTAGGACACCAGGGTTCGAATCCCCCACGCAACCATGAAACTCACTTGACCTTGGCAGCCAGGCACTGTCACTCTCAGCCTGGCCTACCTCCCAGGGTGGTTGTGGGGATTAAATGAGGAGCGGGAGAAAACCATGTATGCAACCTTGGGCACCTTTGGAGAAAAAGTTAGGATATAAACGAAGTAAGCGATGAAAGCATGCCGGAAACAATCAAGGGCTCACATTGAGGGACACCCGCTCTCCCCTCGGATGCATCTCACGTGTGGCCACGGTGCAAGAAGTGGGGCTTTGCTGGATCAGGGGGCTCTCGAGCTCCCCATTCCCTCTCCCAGTCCCACCTGCTGGCAGTACAGGAGGGGGCAGCTGGCCGCCCAGCCCCTTACTCAGCCCCTGCTTCACTGGTGGCGATGGCTCCAGTCACGGGCAAGACCGGGGAGAGATGGAGCCAACTTCTGGTGGCAAATCCCTCCATGTGTCCAATCTCAGGTCCCAGCACAGAAGAGGCTACTGCTGGCACGGCCTGTCGTTATTGATGTGCTAATTATAGGGCTGTGCTAATTCAATTTGCACATAATTACAGGATAGTGCACTGGGTGGCATGTTTCAATAATTAATGTGATAAAATAAATGTAATTGGAATAATATTTACAAAACCCTCTGAAGAGTCGCCTGCAAGGTGGATGCGGAGCTGTGGGGTGGGGAGACCGAGCCTAGCGAGCGCAGGAAGAGCCTGCAGGATCAGGCCCATGGAGCCCCACCCAGCCCCACATCCTCTTCTGGCCGCCCAGGAGCCGCAATGGGAAGAGGTCCACAAGCAGCACCTGAGGGCAACAGCCCAGCTCTGCCCACCTGGGCGAAAGCAGTGCCACTTCCCAATAGTTTTGGTGACGCAGGTTCCTCCCCAGATAGATGTGGGGAGCAGGGCACTTTGGTGTTGCAGACTCCTGTCCCTTCTGCCCCTTTAAACGGGCAAGCAGCAAGGAGATGGCTGGCAGGCATTTTTAGACACAGGCGCCGTCTTCCAAGGAAGAAGCAAAGATGGACCAAAGGGCACACAATTGCCCTGCAGCCTGTCCTAACCTAGGAGGGTGCTCACAGCTGCTAGGTCAGGCAGTGCCCCCCCAAGAAACCATGAGGTTGGAGCATCAGGGCCACCCAGGGTCAGGCAAGACTGGAGAGACTCCCGAGAGAGGTCTGAACTATTGCTCCATTCCTGGTGCACCCCGACCTGCGCTGGAATAAGGCAGGCACTTCGGGGAAGGAGCTAAAGGGGCCTTTGCAGGCGGAAGGCTTTTGCAGTCTCGGGCTGCCACGCCCCTCCTCACGGAAAGAGAACATCCCAGGAAAAGGAAAGACCCTTTGCCCAGAGCAAGGCCGCCTGTCTGCACCCCTTGCACTCTCCAAAGGAGGCTCAAAAGGACTGGCCCGGTAAGGAGGGATCCATCAGATCAGCACCAAGGACAGCAGCCTAGAGGAAAACTCAGCTCCCCCAACTCCCACCTGGCCCTGAAAAGCAGCTGCAGTGACAGGCTTGATCACATTCACCCGGTGCTGTACCAACTGCACTGGCTCCCGGTGGAGTAGAGGATCAGGTTTAAGGTGCTGGTAAAGTCCTTCATGGCCCAGGACCCTCGTACCTACGGGACCGCCTCTCCTGGTATGTCCCACGGATGACATTACGGTCTTCAAACAAAAACTTCTTGGAGATCCCAGGCCACAGGGAGGTTAGGCTGGCCTCAACCAGAGCCAGGGCTTTTCCAGCTGTGGCCCCAATCTGGTGGAATACTCTGTCCCAAGAGACTAGGGCCCTGCGGGACTTGACATCTTTCCGCAGGGCCTGCAAGACGGAGCTGTTCCACCAGGCCTTTGGCCAGGGCACAGCCTGACCCCCTCTCCCCTTCTGTAATCCTCATAGAACTCTAACCCGATGGTTGCCATTAATTTGATTTTGAATTGATTTTAGAATGAATTGATTTTAGAATGCATTTCAATTCATTGATTGTGATTTTATGTAAACTGTGTTACTTTTATTGTTGTTAGCCGCTCTGAGCCCGGCTTCGGCTGGGGAGGGCGGGATATAAATAAATTATTATTATTATTATTATTATTCACCCTTCCTGCCCCCTTCAACTTGTGAGCCGCTTGGACGCCCTCTGCTCCCTGTCCTTCACCCCAAGATCCCAGAGCAGGTTACAACGTGAAAAACAGTTGGAAACAATTAGTTGCTGTTCTTTTCCAGGCGAGGCATGGCCCCCCCTCCCCATTTTAACGACTTCCCATGGAATAATGCTTCACATCTGCCCAGACTGAATTTGCCAAGTACCGAAGGCAACCTGGAACTTAATCTCATCCTCCGAAGGGGCCGACACTCCCCCCCCCCCGGTTTCGCGCCAGCTGTGAGTCTGATGAGCCGGCTTCCCACGTCATCGACACGACGCCACGCTAAGGGACAGGAGCCCATTGCGCGTCACCCAACCTCACGCCCATTGATCCACGGAGGATCGTTTCGGGAGTAAAATTTCCGCCGAGCTCTGCTTCTGCCTGCCTGTGCTCCTGCAGCTCCGGGCAAAGGCTGCAGCGGCGTTGGAGTAAGCGAGGAGCCCCCCACCGCCCAGAGGCAAAAGGCACCCGCCCTCCCGCTGTTGTAACACGGCTGCTTCCATCATCAAAAAGGCCGGGGGGTTGTGGCCTCGTAAGGTGCAACATAAACAGGATTTAAATCACTGCTTTTGTTCCAGGGCGGTTTGGGGCCTTTGCTCTCTGCACCGGCTCCCGCAGAGCACGCCTGCCGCCTCCACCCACTCAGCCATTCCTGAGCAGACCCTGACCGCTTAGCCGAGTCTACATGAGTCCTTGGGGACCATGGAGCGGCGGCAGGAAGAGGCTCAAGCTTTGCAGAGGGCCAAGGCGCATCCCGGCCTCTGAAGAAAAAATCCGAAGGCTGCCGGGGCAAGAGGGGGCGGCAGGAGGAGTCCCAGACGAGAGAGCTTTGCTCCAGCTCAGAGAGCAGGGAGACAATGCATGACAGATTGACCCACAGCGAGACACTGCAAGCAGTCAATTAAAGGCGAGGGCTGCATTGTGTAACGAGAGCCGGCTGGATTCTGCTTTGTAGCCAGTATTGGATTTCTCCCTCCTTCGCTCGCCACCAGAGCAGCCCCCTTCCTTTTCGCTTCAGCCACTATTTGCTTTGAAAGGGAGGGCCGGGCACAGGGGATTATCGCATCAGAAGGAGGAGGGCAGAGCAGCTGTCCGCTGCGGGACCAGAGATCAGGGGCAGAGCACCTCCTTGGCCTCACTCTGCTAACAGCGTGCAGTTCCGGTCGCTCATCTCAAAAAGGACGGTGTAGAGTTGGCTGCCCAAGTGATCAAGGGGGCAGAGAGAGGAAGAAAGGCAGCAGCGTTTGGAACCAGAAAAAAGGGGCGATGTGATAGAAGTTTTCCAACCATGCATGGCACCAGAAGACACGGAGCTTCCATGAAGCTGAATGTTGGGAGATTCAGGACGGATAAAAGAACGCGGCACAGTGTTAACCTGTGGAACTCCCTGCTGCAGGAGGCAGCGAAGGCCACTGACCCAGATGGCTTTACAAGAGGGAAACCCACAGAGGAGGAGGAAGAGGGGGTGCCAGTGGCTTCCAGCCAGGATGGCCAAGCTCTGCCTCCCGTCATGGGAGAACAGGACACTGGACTAGGTGCGCCACGGGCCTGATCCACAAGGCACTTCTCATGCTCTCAGGAAGGAAAGGAGGACAATGGCAGGAGAGGGCCTTGTCAAGGCCAAGGGAGAGCCAGCCCCCCCCCCGCTCCCCTGGTGGCTCTGTCCTCTGCCCCCCAACCTCGGGCTCTTCCAAACTTCCATCCATCTGGTCTGCGGAGTCAAAGTAGGCTTGGCCTTCTGGTAAAATTTGCCTGGTTAATGTCTGCATTCTTAATCCCTAACCATTGGACAAGCTGATGACTAACAAGGAATAGATACCAAGTGCATATGCAATATTGGGCAAACCTGACAGTCTCAAAGTCGTCATTTGTGTATTTTGTGTGTTCTTTTCCTTTGAATTTTTGTGTAGTGAACTGCCCTGAGATCTAGGGATGGAGGGGGGTATACAAATTTAAATAACAGCAGCAGCAACAATAACTCTTAACCCCAAGCCCACCCCATGGAGCAAAAAGAAAGCAGCCCCCCATGACCCCCTGTGCCCCCCGTCTCCTTGAGCAAAGGTGGCCCCCTGCCCTAGTGTACTTGCTTGACATGCCTGCTCCCTCCCCCGGAAATAAGAGCAGAACTCAGTGTGAGCGTCTGGGGGGGTTGAAGGGTGTTCCCCTCCCCTCCGTCTCTCCCACCCCCAAAAAGACACGGCCTTGGCCAGCTTCTCACTACTTTTATTGGCTTCCAAAGCGTCACGCAGACACCCCCCCTGCTGCTGCTGGAGGAGGAGGGTGGGGAGGGGGCAGGCTTGGCTGGGGGGGGGGAGACCCCAGGACTGCCTCCCTCCGCAGGCCGGCACTGCCAAGTCTGTCTGCTCCTGGAGTCGGATGAAGCCCTCTCCCTTGCGCCCACCGGGTGGGCACTGGGCTCCAGAGGCAGGGCGGCGCTTGGGGTTCAGGAAGGGGGGGCGTGGCGGGGGCCGCGAGGGGCCAGCGGGATTGTCGCTTAGCGGCTGTAGCCAAACTCGTCGGCGTCGTCGGCGCGGAAGTCTCCGTAGCGCCACAAGTTCAGCTGTGGGAAGGGCAGAGAGGGGAGGGTGAGATCTGAGCGGCAGCCAGGGACTCCTCCCAAGACCCCCTCCGTAGGGACCGCTTGCCCCCCGGCTCTCCAGCTCCCCTTGTTGACTTACCCGGGCACTTTTGGCTGCCTCCTGGGCATTCAGGTACTCTGTGATCTGGAGAGAAGAGGAGGAATCAGAGCACGCTCTCTCTGCCCTTTCCCCTGCCCCCTTCGACCCCGTGCTCAGCCCCCCACCCGCCCCACTTCCCAGGCAGACCTGCCGCTGCCACTCACCACTTTCTGGAACTGCTTCTCCTTGCGCGGCTCCACCATCACCAGCCCCTCCTTCACCAGCCCCAGCCCCACGTCGCCCTTGGAGTCGGCAAACTGCAGGGTGACGTGGGGGCAACTGGGCCCGGCGTGCTCCACGTTCAGCAGGCACTGGGTGTTCTGGATGTCGCGCACCACACTGTCCACAGCATCTGCCCTGGCCTCCTCCTGCGGGGAGAGGAAGGGGGGACACACTCAGTCAGACGGGCTCCTGGAACCCGCCCTCCAGAGCGGGACAGAAGAAACTGGTGGCAGCAGCTCCTGAGCACCCCTATCGCTCAGCCCAGACACCGGGGTCCCACTCCGAGGACCTTCTGGTGGTTCCCTCCCTGAGAGAGGTGAGCTTACAGGGAACCAGCCAGAGGGCCTTCTCGGTGGTGGTGCCTGCCCTGTGGAACGCCCTCCCATCAGATGTCAAGGAGATAAACAACTACAGTCATACCTCGGGTTACAGCCACTTCAGGTTGCATATTTTCGGGTTGTGGACTGCCGAAATCCAGAAGTACCGGAACAGGTTACTTCTGGGTTTCGGCGGTCGTGCATGCGCAGAAGCACCGAATTGCAACCCGCATGTGCGCAGACACGGGTTGCAAACGCTGTGGGTTGCGAATGTGCATTCCACATGGATCACGTTCACAACCCGAGCATCCACTGTATCTGACTTTTAGGAGACATCTGAAGGCAGCCCTGTTTAGGGAAGCTTTTAATGTTTGATCTTTTATTGTGTTTTTAATGTTCTGTTGGGAAACCCAGCCAGATGGGTGGGGTATAAATAATAAAAAATAAGGAGGAGGAGGAGGAGGAGGAGGAGGAGGGCAGCCTCTCAACATGGGGGAGAGGCCAACAGGCGTCCACCGGGCCCCTCTTCTCTGCGTAAATGAGCTCATTCCTTCTCCAAAGCCCCCAGTGCTGGCTGCCACCACCATATTCTGAGTCACTTCCTTTCTGGGGGAAGACAGAACACATTTTGTCTGTCCTGCGCTTACAGCCCAAGCACCGCGCTGGGGGCACCTGCATTTCCTGTTTGAGAAGTTTGAGGAGTTTGAGAAGCAAGCAGAGAACCAGCCTTTCTGCAGCACTGAGAAGCCACCGCCCTTGGGCTTCCTCCCCCAGACCCTCCAGCTGCCCCTTCCGGCTGTGACCTCCGGTCCGCCTCTTCCAGGTGGCAAATGAGGGGCAGCTTGTTAGAATTCCTGCTCCGTGATTGCAGTCATGGAATTGTTGTCTTTCACATGACGGTGTATGTTTTGACTCCACGGAGTGGGAAGTGACGGAGACAGGATGTTTGTGTTCCTGTGTTCCGTGAAGTGGGACTATTGTCCTTTGTTCTCTCTCTTTGCTGTCTGATGCTAGAGAGAGAGGGAGCCATGTTGCAGTGCTCCGTGTGTGTTTAGATGTAAATAAAGTAGATTAGCCAAAACGCTGAGTCTGTTATGCAACTGCACAAACTCTGCGGATCCCTAAGTGTGCCGATGTCTGTTGGCATTGGTCGCTGTGATGTTTGGGCAGAAGAAAGATTGTGAAGCTCCCGAACGATTGACCAGGAGGGAGGGAACATGCCAGTCGGGCATGTGTCTCTGCCAGGGTCCTACTCGAGTGTAGGCTGAGCTTCTGACACAGCTCAGGGGCAGGAGGGTACAACTCAACCCACAATCTCCCCCTGGCCTCCCCCTAACATGCTTTCTGCCCCCAGGCCCCCACCCCCGGCCGGGACTCACATCTTGCGGCACTTGGATGAAAGCAAACTTGTACTCGGCGGCCTGAGCAGGGAGGATGCGGGTGCTGAAGGCGGCTGGCAGGGTGGCCAGGCGGGTGGAGGGAAGAGTCTCCTTCTGCAGAGGGGGGAGAAAAGGCAGCTCGGTCACCCCTTGGCGCAGTTCCTATCCCACCCGGGGTCCGAAGATCTTGGGACAGCGGGGAAAGGAAGCTTGTTTTTCACAGCAGACACACCGAATGCAACAATGGAATATGAAAACCAGTCAAAACCATCAGTTCCCTTTGCCCTGTGGACCAGGCACACCGCCCACCAAAGGTCTGGCAAAGGACACTCCTTGTCTCTTGGCGACTGGAAGTCAGGGAAGCTGGCGCCCAGGGGGGAGGGCTGGGAAGGGCACCCCATCACCAGCACATGCTATCCCTGAAGAGCTCCCCCCAGCAGCCTCCTCTGTACATCTCCAGCAGGCAGGCCCTCCGTTACCTGTCCTAAGTCCTCTCCCCACCCTAAGTTTTTATTTATACTTTTCATGTTTATACATTTCATTAGTTTTACAATCATTTCAACATTTCAAAGCTTGACTTCCTTCCTCCTCCCGCGGTTCCTTAAATTTATTTTTAAATATCTTTTGCATATCCAAATCCATTTACTGTAGTTTTCTGTCTATGGGACGCCCCCATGTATAGGACGATCCCTATTTTGGGGGACTCTGATTTAAGAAAACGGGGGGAGATGGCACAGAGTTGCCGAGCTTTTTAGGGGCTGGAATTGCCAAAAAATCGCTCACCCGCCACTGACGATTGCATGCGTCGCCCAAGACCCGCAGCCGCCAACCAACTGCACTATTGCTCCCTAGGCAGCTGATCGCAAACAGCCCTTCGCACGGCCCCCAATCACCCGCCCTGTCGCCACAGGCTGCAACCAATCGCCCGCTCTGCACTACCCATGTGTAAGATGGGGGCATATTTTAAAGATATTTTTAAAATAAAAAACCCTAGTCTTAAACACGGAAAAATGCGGTAATTTGCTCATTTAATTGTCAACTTTAAATATATACTTGCAAACAGATAAAAACATTGGCAGGATTATGGTAACAACCTGCAGTTTCATAAGAGGTCCTGCTCTAAGTCCTATAGGGCTTGTTGAACCCTTGAACTCGGGTGCAATGCAAATGCTTCAGGATCGAGGCCACCCAGCCTCTGGGGGCACCTCCCAGTCTCCAAGGGCAGCCCCATGTACAGCGCGTTGTAGCAGTCCGGATGGGAAGTGGCTGCAGTCGGGCCAAGCTGCCCAGGAACAGCCGCAGGGAAGTCCTTGCTGCAGAAGACACTTTGGGCTCCCGCAACAAGGTGGGGCTCAGGAGCCCCCACAGATTACGGACCAGGCCTTTCGGGGGGAGGGCCCCCCAGTCCAGAGAGGCCTTGCCCCCCAAATCAGCTCTGGGGCTGCTGAGGCCCCCAGGGAATCTTCCCCCAAAGACCCACCACTCACGTTTCCATAGTCGATGTAGAAGACATGCACTTTGGCTGAAGACTCCACCTTTTCCACCCGGGCGCGGTACCTGTAAGGGAGGGGGGAGGGGGGAATAAGCTTGAGACCCCACACTTTTCAGCCAGTGCCACCCCCCGCCACTTGTTGCAAGGCGGGTGGGGCGGGTTTGCCTCTGAAAATGAGAAATCTGCTATGAGGTTCTCCCTTGCCAAAATCTCCATCCTTGCAGGCAGCCTCCCTGGCTGCCGGCACCTCCCGGAATGGCCAAGGGTCATGGCCAAGCATCCCCCTGCCCCAGCTGGCACCCCGGGAGGCTGCCTTGCAAATCTTAGGGGCTAAGCTGGAGGCGCTCGGAAGAGTCCCAAGGGCGGCATCCCACACAAGGCAGCTCCCGAGGGTCCCCCGCCCGTGCCCCTCCCTCAACACAGCTGCCCCCTCACCACTCTCCGTCGACAAACTTGGCGATGCAGTAGTCTCCGCGGCGGGGGGTGTAGGAGCCCTCCACGGGGGGGTGGGCAGCAATCTCGCTCCGCATGGTCTCCATCAGCTTCTCTAGCTGGGTCCCTAAAACAAAGGGGGGGGGGAATGAGAGACTCAGGGGCTGCAGGATGCTATCAGCAGCTGCTCCAGGGCATCCCTTCTCCCCAAACGCCATGGGGCAGAATGGGGCAGGCAAAGCTTTGCTTGGATCAGTTGCACTGAGCTCATCTTTGGTGAACACCCAGACCAAGGCAGGCCTCCACCCCGAGAGCTTGGGGGCACCCAAGTACCCCACCTCCCCCAGCTCCGTATCCCCCATTTAGGAAGGAGGGAGGGTATGGGGGCTGCAGAAGTGAGGCCTGAACATCAGAAGGAGCAGCAGGAGAACAGACCCTCTTTCTTGCTTAGCACATACAAGCCCTCTGGATCAGGTCCCTGGGTCTGTCCTGCAAACATTCTGGCAGAGCGTCAATCAAACCGAGGAGCTCCCCCCCCCCCGGCCTTGCCCCCTTACCTGTCTCCACATCCTGCACGTAGAAGTGGAGGTCATCTGTGATCTCCGTGACAAAGACGGGCTTGTAGTTGGCCGTGCGCTCCTTCTCCTCGGGGACCAGGACCACGTCCTCCACGGGGGCCTCTTCGTAGTGCGACCACACCTGGGGGGGGACGGTCGAGGATGGAGCCAGAGGTCACAGGAGCCAGAGAGGTTTGGTGCTCAAGGCAGGAGGACCGGGGAAACCTCAGCCTCGTAATGATGTCACAGGCCGGGAAGGGGAGTTGGCGACTGCAGAGGACCAGGAGGGGCACCGGAGAGGTGACTTTGGAGGCAGGGAAGCAGCCACAGCCCCTCCTGCAAGGCCACGCTCCAGCTGATAGGTACGGCCTTTCCTAGGAGCGCAGAAGCCTGCATCTCTTAGTTTGAGGGGAGGCAGACAGCAGAGAAGGAGCCCCTGGCCCCCCGACCAGCACCCTGTGCCGAAGAGAGCCCCACACAGAAAGCTTTCTGGGCAGGCTCAGAGCTCCCGGCCCTGGCTGCCTGAAGAGGAGGAGGAGACAGGCAGGCACACCCCACTGCCCCCCCTGTGCCAGGTGGCAGCCTCACCCGGGCCCCTGCGCAACAGGAGCACAGCACGGCTGCGCTGATGCAAAGAGACAGGCTGTCAAGTCCGATCGAGTCGCCGGGTGGGCGGCCGAGCAGGGGGAGCTGTGACAGGCAAGGCAGCCGGGCTGCGGAAGGGAGCCCACACGACGCCGTCCCCCTCCCTCTCTGCCGCTCAATTTACACCTCCACACACCAGAGAGAGGAGCAGGAGGAGGTCAGCGGCAGGAGACAGCTTTGCTCTGGGGCTGCCACCCCGGGAAGCCTCTCTCTCTGCCCCAAATGCAGATCTCAGCCTCCTGCCAAAGGCACAGACGCCCAGCCTGACCCACTCAAGCACCCTGGCGGAGAGGGTGGCGCAGGGATGGTGCTGGGAGTGCAGAAGGACTGCTCTTCAAAGCCAAGGAGCTCAAGCGCTACGGCCACAAAACGCTCACCAGCCACGTTCCCAGGGATGCCACGGAAAGAGAAACGGAACCAGCCCAAAATGGGCACCCAGGGAGCTGCAGCCAAGAGAGGAGGGGAGCAGGACCCTTGGCCACAGCAGCCCAAGCCAGGTCCCCTCGGCTCAAGGGGGGCTGAGGATGGAGAGAGGACGGGACTGGCATGCAAATGGCAGGGGCTCCAGAACAGCCTGTCCAGGAGGGACGATGGTGTCCGGCCCTGGCCGACGACACAGCGCTGAGCCTTGCACGCTCTCTAGCTGTCAGGGGAAGGACCAGGGTGCAGGCACCATAGTGCGGCCGGCTGCAAGGGAGCTGAGATCTACCTGGGGGGCGAGAAGAGTCCAGTCGACAGCCGGGCGTGAAGAAGCGCAGGCAAGGGCCAGGCTGATTGGAGGGGAGGGGCCGTGGAGGGAGGGGGCGGGCAAAGGCCGCCACCTCTTCCAATCCCGCGGCTCAGTCCAGCGATGCTGCGTGGGCCCCCCCTCGCAAGAAGCAGGCCCACCCCTTCACACACGATTTCTGTGCCAGCGACACAAATCACGCAGGACGTGCCTGCTTCCCTGGAGGCGTCCAAACAGCCTCTGATTTAATTAATGGAAGAGTGAAGTCAAACGGTGCTGGGAGCCCTCCGGGGGCCGGTGCTTCTGGGGCGACACTCTCCCGCCGGAACGGGCTCCATTAAGGCAGGGGGAGCAAGTGCCTGCCCCCCCCCCGGCTCCCAGGACGCTTCCGTGCCTGATTAGGTTCTCCCCAAACTGCTTGGCAGTTCACGAGGCAGGACTTAGAAGAGACAAGCAGTGACAGGATGGGCCCGTCCTTCCCCCAGAAGCTCCTTTGCTGAGCCTCCTCCTGCCCTTGGGGCAGAAGAGAGCAAGCCCGTCCTGGAAGTGGGGCTGCCCCAGAGGAGTGCGGACTCTTCACATCCTCTGCTCCCGAGGACTGACAAGGGGCATTCGCAGGCATTTGTCAGTGCCAGGCTGGAGCCATTTGCATACGCGGATGGCCCCCAAAGGCTGCTCGGCCGTCCAGCATGCCGGCAGAGTCCCGGGGAGGCTGGTGGGAAGCAGCCCCTCCTCACAGACTCAGGCACGGCTCCCCAAGGGGCAAGGAAATCTGCCGCAGACATTCTGGATTGTCGGCCGACGAACCAAAGTGGGGAGGAGGGAGAAGAGACGGAGGAAGCTCAAGAGGTCTCCTCTCCTGCAGGTGAATCAGGGATGGAGAGGCCCACCTTCTCCCCCCTTCCCTCCAGCTCCTCGGATCGGGAAAAGGCCTTGTGCCTCCAGGAGGGAAGGGCAGGGGCAAAGCGCTCCCATTCTCCCCCGTTCCGGCAAGACAGGAGAAAGAGCAAGGCAAGTGGTTAATTGGCAATTAAACACGGAGGGCAGACAGCCCTGGCTCAGGTGGGGATTCCTCCACGCTGGCTGGCGGGGCTGAGGCTGGCAGGAGTGGGCCTGGCAACGGGGCAAAGGGCACCTGGCCTGCATCCGGCCAATGGCAACCCAAACCTGGTCGGCTGGCAGGGAGAGTGGAAGGGGCCCGGCTGAGAGGGGAGCGTTGCACCAAGCGATGCTGGGGAGCCACCGAACCTTGGGAGCACGCCCAGGCGTGTCCCTTCGTGGACCAGAAAGAGGACCCCCCCGCCTCCCGCCCTCCTTCCCAGCTGGCGGGTACCTTCTCCTTCTTCTGCTTGGCGGCCTCCTCTGCAGCCACCAGGGGCTTGTAGTAGTTGCTGCGTTCCGCCGTGAAGTGCACCTTGGACAGCGCTTGCTCCACCAAGGCCACCGACAGGTTGACGCCTTCGATGTGCAGCCAACCAATGAAGTTCCCGGCTTTGTCCATGCTCTCCACCTCCACCTCCACCTGCAGGAGACACAAAGCGGGCAGAAAACCGTCAGGGGGCGCGTGGAAGGGCGTCCGGCGGGTGAGAGGGACCCGCCTCCAGAGGGGTCCTTTCCAGCCTGGGGTCACCCCAAGATCCGGCCACCTGCACCCCCAGATTGAGGTGCCGCAAAGTGCCATCCCGCTAAACACACTTTGCCAGGCGGCTCGCTCCGACACCGAAAACCACCTCCCCAGCAACACCCTCCACCCTGCGTGGGACCCACGGGTGTGGGGAGACTTGGGTGGTGGGAATAAAGCTCTCTCTCACACACTCACAGTCTCTCTCTCACAAGCTGCCTGGGGCAACGGCACTTGAACAAATTCAAAATCAATCTGCTCTCCGATCCCGGGGATCAAGCAGCACATGACTTTGCTTCAGGGACTGCCCTTGTCAGGCGCACAGCACAGAAATCAATCCTCGCTCAGGACACAACGAGCGACAGTCAAACGCCAGGGACGCGGGGCCTCAACGTCACCGCAGCGTCACCCACCCCTGCCCCCCTCCAGGGCACGGATTGCTGGCAAGAGGGCCACAGACCCCATGGTGGCAGCAGCAGAGCCACAGAGCTCAGACCGCCCAGGGACAGCTCCGGGGGGCTTCTCCCAGCAGCCCACCCACCCAAATCTCCCTGGCATCCGGGCTGCCTTGATACTCCTGGGCTCAGTTTGGGAACGGAGCTTGCATGACCTCCTGCCATTCGAGTGAGGCGTTATCCTTGCTGGGAGCTGGACCATAACCTTCCGGGGTGACCTTTGGCCAGCCATGCCTCTTGGCTCAGCCTGCCCCACAGGAGAAAGCTGGGGGGGGGGGGGAGAGAGATACAGCCCCCCAAATCACCCTGGAGGGCAGGTGCGGTAAAAATGGAATGAACATATACATTTCTTGGCTAAACTGCAGGACTGCAGACCTCTCCCATTCAAAAAGCAGGCCAAGATATAGACACATTTTTCCAAAGCGGATGGGGCTCTTCCGGCACCAGTCGAGGGCAGCTCCGTGGCGCCTGAGGAAGGAGCCCAGGGTGGCAGTGCCCAGCTTCTGCTGCTGCCTACCCCATCCCTCTGGCCGTGCTGCCTTTCCATGCCAACCCCCCCCCAGCCGCAGAGCCAAGGGGGCCTCTGCCTTGGAGGCGTCTGCGCTAGGATGAAGCTGGCCCCTGCTCCAAAGCCATAAAACTCCGCCCTCACGACTACAAACACTTGTATTCATTTAAGCTGCTTCAAGCTCGATTAAGCAATAAAATGGATGTCTAAATATCCAGGAATTTGATGAGGTTTGCAGACAAGGGCGCAAGTGCAGCGCCGGCCAGGGGAGAAGGCAAGCCGGCTCCTCTGCCCCACTGGGAGCCGGGCCCAGGGGCCGAGGGCAAGGGGGAAGCTCCAGGACCCTCCCCAAGGTGCACCGGGCAGGCCCCGCAGGAAGCCATGGGGGCTCAATGGCGCAGGGGCCCCCATCTCTCTCTGCGCCTGCCGGGGCAGTACCCCTCTCCAGGTATGCAAGGACCACTGCAGAAGGGCAGGTTGGAGACGGCATGGAAGGGGTCAGGTGGCGCTGTCACCCCCTGGCCAGCACACCAGGAAGGGGGTCTCCCAAGCCTCCCACATCTGGGTGTGGGTGAGAGGGAAGGAGCCAGCAAGAGACACTTGGAAATGTTGGCTGCTGGCTTCTCCCTCTCTCTCTTTCTCTCTGCACCCCCCCAACCCCACCAGCAATTGCTTTCCTTGCAAACATTCTGCAGCCCCGCTGGGGAGTAGGAGAAGAGCCAAGCCATTACATTAGTTCCTTGCTTTTTCCACAGGAAAGGTCTCAAAGTGACTTTGCAAGAGAAAATACTACCAGTCACAGCGGCTGCCTATTGCTGCCGTCTCCTGTACCAGAGGCAGAAGGCCGGTTGCTATTGAAGATGAGCGGCCTGCGATGGAGACTCTCCTGTGATGCTTCCACCTGGATGAGACCAAGGTCTCTGGTCTGATCCAGCAGCAGCAGCAGGGTTCTGGGCAAGTTTCTTGAGCACCAGCCTTTCCTGGCCCTCACGCAGGAAGAGGGTCCGCCCAGGAGCTTCTTTCTCCCCAGAGCTAAACAGGTAGCCTGCTCTGAACTGGGTCCGCCCCCCCCCCCCCCATTAAGTCCTGTCTAGGAGAAGCAGCAACTGCTTCTGTAATACGGGGAGACAAAGCACATGAATGAAATATGCAAAGGAAAACATCAGACACTCCAGCCACTTTCCCAGCAGATTAGCGTTTGCCCGCCATTCATAATGGATCTGCCCATAATTAGCAAGAAGCAAATGGTGCGAGAGGAACAGGCAGCTCTGCGCGACGGGAGAAGGAGAGGCAGAGGCAGCCTGCCCGGCCCCAAATGCCCCCACATGCAGCCTGGGCACAGGGGCACCTCTGGAAGCTTCCTGGGCGCCTGGGAGGCTGGCGCTGCCAGGTTGAGCAGGGAGAGGGGGAGGCTGGGGGGGGGGGGGCTCCCACGCGACCGTCTTCTTATCCAGGTGGCAAAAGGATGGATGATTCTGCTCGCCTGCAGTCAGGGGGCAGCCCCAGCGCCCTCACCTCTGTTGGGCCGGCAGCACCTGCCCAGGAGGCATGTGCCCTGCAGGGCTGGCCTGGCCATCTGCCGAGATCCAATCTGGGGGAGGCAACTACAGTAGGATTCGTCACCCCCCCCCAAGACAAGAGGCAGAACAGATCACTCCAGGTGAGCCCTGCCAGCGAGCCATCATGCCAGGCACCGCCAAAGGGGCAAGCCAAGAGGAAACCGAAGCCAAATAAATATCAGGGTGAAAAAATTCCCTCTCTTTCTTTTGCCAGGAGGAGAAGAGGTGTCTGTTTGGGGGGAGCCCAGCTGCTGAGCAGAGAGAACCCAGCAAGCAAAACCTGGCCCTGCTTCCCCTGTGAGCCTGAATAAAAGCAGCTCAGGACTGGAACCCTGCCCTGGGTGTCTGGCCAAGGGCGGCCAGGGCCAAGGGAGGGCGCCCCCCGGGGGTGAGGCGAAGACAAGGAGCTGCCTGGTCAGCTGGCCTGGAGAGGAAAGCGGCAGACCAAGTCCTGGGGCTCCAAACCATGAGCCCAACCTGCCTAAAGGCTGGGCCGGATGCGCTCATGTCCTCTGCGGGGAACACCCAGAGGCAAGTGGCCCAGTCAGCTGGGCCTTCTGGGAGGCCTGGAGGAGTCCCACAGAAGGTTGCCCCAAGCCCCCAGTGAACAGGCTCCAAGCCCAGGAGGTGCTGCTGGGGAGAAGAGGTTCTCAGGCCCTTCTCTCCCCCCCCCAGCTGCTACGCACAGAGGAGGACGAAGGCCAATGGCCAAGGAAGCCTGTGGCTTGCCCTGGCCTGTGGGCACTTTCCACCCAGCCCCACGGATCCTGGACGCCCACGGCTGCAGCTGCCTCCCCGCCTTCCAGCTCCTCTCGCCATTTAGGCTTTACTCAGTTGTGAAAAGGCTTTTGATGCATAAAGCGAAGCACTTAGCAGAGAAGCAGGTTTTTAAACTGCTGCACGGGGAGGAGGTGGGAGGGGGAAAGGAGCGGCAACAGCAGGAGGCAGCCTGGAGGGGCTTCGGAGCCCACCCTCTCCAAGGAACACCCCCCACCGGGATCTCCCGCCTCTCCCTTTGCACCCAGAGGGGAAGCTGCCCACTGGGTCGCCTCCCCTTGCCATGAGTGGGGAGGGAATGGGGGCTGGATGCTCCCAGGGCTTTGAGTGGCCTCTTGAAAAATTCAAGTGTTCTCCGCTTCCCGAAGGCAAGCCGGGGGAGATCCACTGCGGCGCAGCGCAAGCAGATCATCGTTTTGCAACACGAACCACTCAAGTACGGGCTCACCCAAAGGAATCTCTTGAGTTCATGAAAAGTTCTGCCTTGGCAACAACAAACAAATGTTCAAAGCATGAGGGTCCAAAGAGAAATCAGGACCGCACACAAGTCATACAGTAAGATCTCTGGCAGACAGACTGTCGACAGGTGACTTTCCCCATAACTGAACTTCCATGCTAGAAAAGGTTTACTCTGTTTCCTTTGCACCAGCTGTAATCTGGAGGCCGGCTCTGCTCTCCTGCCGCCTGGGGCAAGGCGGGGGGCCCCTGCAGGTGGCTCTGAGCCCCCCCCTTGTTGTGAAAATGCTTCTGCTGGTCCTCCGCAGGCCCTGAGGGACCATGCCTCTCCCATCAAGCCCTCTCTGGCTCTCCTTCTCTTTTTCCGTCGGTCACTGCAGCTTTGGGCTTCTTAAAAAACAGCCGTAACCCACCTCGGGTGTCCCTGAGACGTGCAAGGCAGGAATGCTTAGGAACAGAATAAGCTCCCTGGGTCGCCCCGCCGCCTGCCCCCTTGCCGTGGGCCCAAAGGCTTCCTTGGAGCCAAGGGACGCCTATGTCTGGGCTGCAACACACCCTGAAAGCTCTGCGTGCAAAAACAGGTCGAGGGAGACCTTGGAGGGTCGCCTGGGGCGCTCATCAGGTAATGTTGGGAGCCACCCCAACCCCTCTCCCGCAGACTTTGATTCCAAACTTTGCAACTGAAAAGACACGATTTGTCACCGTAAGGTTGCGGAAATTTAAAAGCCATAACCATCACACAGGCCAATAGATTAGGAGGCGGAATGGCATGATTAGAATAACTATGTGCTCCAGATATCCATCTTATTAAACTTAACGGTTAAAAAAGCACTCTCCCCTTGCCCCCGCCCCCCCTGGAGACTCGGCTTATGGCTTCCGCTCTCCTCCCAAGGCCCATCCATCACCCTCTTTTCCTCCCCCCCCCCCCAGGAACCAGGCCTGGAATTACGAACCGCTGAGCGAGAGGCAGAAGTTTTAAATTAAGTATTCAAAGGCGGAGGTGAGCCGTGAAAATGATAACAGGGGTTGTAAGGCAGAGAGGCGAGATTTACAATCCCCTGCGTGGGGGGAAGCCGCGACGGATCAGCACCGGGGTGGGGTGGGGAGCCAAATGAGGAGGGGGCAATGAATTTTAAAAGGCAGATGGGTCAGAAGTCCTGCCAGTTGGAGTGATAAAAGCGAAGTCGCTGAGAATCCGGTGCTGCCATTAACGTCAGCCGTCTTGTATATCTTATATTTACAGTATACACACGCAGAGCGTGGTCTGCGCGCGACAGGCTCGCCTTTCAGTCTGGATCCTGCAGCCTCACCGAGGAAGTTGCAGAAGAAGTCCAGCGGCAGGTGGAGAAGGTGTGGCTGAGATGGTCCCCTGTCCGAAACCTCTGGGGACCCACAGCTGCCCATCAGCAGTGCTGAGCGAGATCAGCCAAGGGGGCAGCTGCTGAACCCACCTCTTCCCCCAGCCTCTCAAGCCCCTGGCAGACGGGGAGAAGCTTCTATGGGACCCCTTTGGGAGGGAACTCCCACCTTCCTCTCCACAGAAAGCCAGGACCCCTTGCCTTTTGCCCAAAGCAGCTTCCCTTGGGAAAGCGCTCAGCCCAAGAGGGACCTTCACCCAGCACATGGCACCCCAGAGCTCGAAACCTCCCAGACCCTCAGGCAGGGGGACCAGTCGCAAATCCCCACTGCTGACCCCGCCAAGAACAGGGCTGGAATGGCAAGTTCCAACCAGAGGGGGGTGGGTGGATGAAGATGATGGACTACGCCGAAATGGCGAAATTACCTGGGGAAATCAGAGACCAGGAAGAGAAGAAATTGAAGGGGGATTGGGAAAAATTATAATGTATTTAAGAGAACGTTGTAAACAACTAAAAAAACACACCTTGGCAGGATTAGAGTAATGCTTGTAAAATACAACGGGAAAATGGTTAATAATATTTCTAACAAATTAGAGAAAATAGGATAAGCTGAAGGAAAAAGGGATGGACCACGGAAAGCAGGGGAGAGCGGTGGGAAGTCAAGGAATTCTGAGAATCCTAAATGCGAAGGTGAATGATATGTTTAAATTGAAATTTGTTATGTAAAATCTAATAGAAAATATTTATATATATAAAAAGAATGGTAAGTCCAGCAGCCCTGAAGAGAAAGGGAGGATGGAGCAGGGAGGGAAGGAGCTGACCTCTGCAGCCTTCTCTGGGGCAGGCATGGGCTGCCAGTGGGGTTTTCAGCCCAGGGACCCAGCCCGCCCGCCCACCTCCCTGTCGCCCACCCAGAGGGAGGCTCACTTCCAGCCGTGGGGCTGGCTGTCAAGGCGGCCGAGCGGAGGAGCCTTCAAGCCCACCGAGTGATTGACAGGGCTCGCTAGGTAAACGCGCCAGCACTTGCCTGTCACGCTCAAGCCTCATCCTCTGACAAGTATCTATTAGTACCGGAGTTTATACACATCTCATGTCAACCCCCCCTGCTGGCGAGACGGCCCCGGACGCAGCATGGACACGGCAGGAGGAGGAACGACTGGGGATCCAGGACTTGTCTAAACCTCTCCCTCCGCTTCCCAGAAGCTGCCTGCTTGGGGGGCTCCTCCCGCAGCATCAGATTCATGGGGGGGGGGAGCTTTTGATGCCTCGCAGCCCAAGAACCCGGCAGGGTGTGTGGCAGCTGAAGGACCAGGATGGAGAAGAGTCGAATCTGACGGCTGGCCTGGCTCCTGCGCTCGGTCCGGGGTCGGAGAGCGACGGGGCACAGCCAGGAGCCAGCGAATTCTGCAACCCGAAATGCCGCATGCAAGGAGAGAGACACCCCCCCCGCCCGCACGGCCGCCACATGTGCAGCTTATCATTCTGCCTGCGCACCTGGCCTCCCTTTGTGTCTGTTTTGGGGAATGCTTGTAGCTGCGTTGATTCAAAGGCTGCCCCTCTCCCAAGTGAATTCCGCTGGCGTTTGTAAAGTGATAAGCATTGCAGATTCTTCCCGACACAATCTGGTTTCCCGGCCCCCAGCTGGGGAGCAACTCCACATGCCTACTACCTGCCCAGGGGGGTTGTCGCAGATCCAAGGCAGAGATTGAGAGGGGCAGGGGCAGACTGCTGAGGAATCTGGGGGGAGAGGGTGGCATGACCCCCCTGCCCAATTTGCAGGGACAGAATGGCTCCTGGAACCCAAGCCTCGGGCCCAGAATGGTTGGTGCCAGCCCTGCAAACCGGCCGCTGGTCCACAGGCTCTCTTTGCCCAGGTCTTCTCCTTCCTTCCTTCCTCTGAAGCACCAATCCTTTGCTTAATGAAGTTGCCCCTGTAGCTCTACCCCGTTCCTAGAAGGAAGACCTTGTCTCTTGTGTGAAATGAAGGAACAACAAGGAGGAGGAAAGAGAGTCTTCTCGCTGCCTGCCTGGGACTGAGCCAGGCCTCTCTCATACCCTAAAGCAGTGGTTCTCAACCTGTGGGTCCCCAGACGTTGTTGGACTACAACTCCCATCACCCCTGACCACTGGTCATGCTGCCCTAAAGGGACAAGGATGAAGGAGAAAGGGACACAAGTCTCTCAAGGGATGGAGAACCCTGACTCCCTCAAGGAAGGCCAGAGTTAGCATCAGGAGCCCAAGAACACCCACCTGGGCTGCCCTGGACCAGGAGAGGAGCAGGTGACCAGGGAGCACCTTGAGAGCCCTGCAGAGCCTGTGGTGCCAAGGGCAGGAGAGGGCAGGCAAGGGAGGAAGGAGCTCAAGGAGCAGCACTCGCCCCCCCCAGTCCAGAGGCCTTGGAGGTCACCTGAGGAACGTGGGCTGACTGGGCTGCACCATACTCGGGAAGGCAGTGAGCAACCTCTGGGGTTGGCTGCACCTGCACAACCAACTGGCCGGCCTCAGCATCCCAATGGTCCAAAGTAAAACCCTGTGATGCTCACAGATCCGCCCCTCCAGTGGCAGGTAAGCAGCACTTGGGAGTGAGGCAACAGCCCCTCCTCAGCTCCCCATAAAGCCCTGCTTCAAAACTGGGGTGCCTAAATTATGTCCCACGTCTGCACACATGAGGAAAGCCCATTGTCCTCCTCCTCCTTCTCCACGCAGCAATGGGGGAATGCCGAAGAACAGGCTAGCTTCCCAGACAGAAGTTGAGGGCTGCAGGGAAAAACCCCAAGACCCCCAACCCCACTCCTGTGTCTCTTTACTACCTGCTATGGGAAGGGGGGTCCTGCCTTAGTGTCTGGGTCTGGGTCCAGGCCAAGGCCCACCTCTGATCACTCACACCAGCAGATTTCATGTGTGATGGAGCCGCAGCAGAAGCAGGCTAGTGGTTTGGCCAAAGCTCTGGCTCCCAAGGGCCCCAGCTCCTAGAGAAGCTCCAGCAGGGCGTCCCACGCCCCAGCCAGCCCCAACCGAGAGGGAGGGACAGAGAAACTGAGCCAGCAGCAGCAGCAGCAGACCTGGGCAGCCCCGAACATCTGAGGGATCTTGCTCATGGAAAGCCCATAAACAATCACAGGGAAGCTGCAGAAGGAAGGCCCCCCATCCCCTTCAAAAACACTGTCCATCACCATCTCCCAGGACCATCATAAACTCGCTTCCTAAAGAGACATCACCTTGCCAACAAAGGTCCATATGGTTCAAGCTCTGGTTTTCCCAGTAGTGATGTATGGAAGTGAGAGCTGGACCATCAAGAAGGCTGATCGCCGAAGAATGGATGCTTCTGAATTCTGGTGCTGGAGGAGACTCTTGAGAGTCCCATGGACTGCAAGAAGATCAAACCTCTCCATTCTGAAGGAAATCAGCCCTGAGTGCTCACTGGAAGGACAGATCCTGAAGCTGAGGCTCCAAGACTTTGGCCACCTCATGAGAAGAGAAGACTCCCTGAAAAGACCCTGATGTTGGGAAAGATGGAGGGCACAAGGAGAAGGGGACGACAGAGGACGAGATGGTGGGACAGTGTTCTCGAAGCTACCAGCATGAGTTTGACCAAACTGCGGGAGGCAGTGGAAGACAGGAGGGCCTCGCGTGCTCTGGTCCAGGGGGTCACGAAGAGGCGGACACGACTAAACGACTAAACAACAACAAAGAGAACCCCCCCAAATAATCCCTACTAACCCAAATGCCACTGGCTGCAGCAGCACATTTCCACTTGCTGAACAGGGTGTGGGGTGTGTGGGATGTGTGTGTGGCGTCTCCCCCCCCCCTTGGAGGTACTCAAATCCAACCCAAAACGCAGCAGAAAAGCCCTTGCAGGGAGAAGTGCTGCATCGGCAGCAGGTAAGCAGCGTTCAAGGAGACACACAAAGCGCCTTTCGTTAAGCAAACTAAGCAACCCTGCGAGATCCTGGAGGGGCTCAGGGCCGGGCTGCTTAATGCAGCAAGTTCAAATGCACTGGAGAGAGACGGAGCAGAGAGGCGAGGGAAGGGGGAGAGAGAGAGCCCAGGGAGAGCCAGCCATGGACCGCTGCAGCGCACAAGGCGAGCCCCATCACAGCTGGGGTGGGGTGGGGGGAGGACAGAAAGGGTCTCGTCTTTGGGTTGCCGTTTGGCTACTAAGAAGGAAGAGCCAGGCAAGCCGTCATCACGAGGCATTAAACCACAGGCTTGAGATAAACACACAAGCGCCAGCCTGCAGGAGACCTCAAAGGGGGGGGCCTGTGCCCCCTCCCTCCCGAGGCTCAGAGAGCACCTCCCTGAGGTCCCAGGCGTGGAAAGAGCGAGCCAGAGGCCTCCCAGGGCCGCGATTTGGCTGCCCTTGGCAAATGGAGGAGCGCAACACAACATGGCCCAGCGCGACCTCGGAGTGTGCGAGAGCAGCAGGCATCAATTATGAATAAAGAGCCGGCATAGATCCCAGACCAGCGGGGAAAGGAGTCGTCCTTGCGGGGCCCACAGAACCAGCCGCCTCCAGGGGGCTGCTCTGGGAGCCCCCGCCTTTCCGAGGCCACAGACCAGCACACCCAGATCCCCCGCCCACGTCATGAGGCAGCAGCCCAGTGCCAGAAGGCCACCCTCCACCCCACACAGCTGATCGGTACCGATTCCCTACGCATCTCATTGATCCGCTCTGTGCTCAGCTTTAAATAAAACATTCCGGCTCTGATTGTCGAGGGATCAACAATCCTTTTCCGCTGGGGGCTCCTGGCATCGCTTCCAAATGGGATACACCAAGGGCTGGGGCGGGGCACAGAGAGCCCTAGCAGGGCAGGAGCCACAGGGCTGGGCTTTGGGCTCCTTCTCCAGACCCCCACACGGCAGCTGCCACGCTGACCCACCTCGCAGGGTTGCTGTGAGAAGGGACTTCGTGAAGCACACGCAGTGCTCTCAAGGGACTCTGCAAGTGCCAAGGACTCTTCTAAATTAAAGGGAAACGCAAACCCTGTCGGATGAAACTCAGCTTCCGTTGAAGGCTGGCGCATTTGCATGGGGAGAAGGCTGTTTCCTGGACTGCCTTCCTGACCTGACCTGCCTCCTTCCTTTCTCTCTCTCTCCTCAGACACGGAGCAGTGAGCACGGCTCTTGGGAGCTCCACTTTAGTTAGCTGGAACTAGGATCTTTCCTGTCCAACCGTTTATTTCCTACAATAATCTCGGCTTTCTCGTTTTACATACTCCGAGTCTCAGTGCGGTTACATCAAGGGTGAAACATGCTCCTCCAGGCAAGCGTTTCAGTGCACTGTTCGACTTCTGCTGATGCATTTAAACTCCAAATGCCATCAGGTGATGCGGCTCAGCTGGGCGTGCAGATACAGGAAACACAAAACCCACCTGAAGACATTGTGGGCTGGACTGGACTGATGCAGCCGCAGGCCAGCCAAAGGGCTCCAGCCAGCGCAGTGGGGCTTCCTCCATTCCTGCCCCAAATCCACTGGGGGGGGGGGACAGGAAAATCCCCAGAGCAGCAGACATGATGCAGAACTGCTTGTGCTGATAGGCAGTCATATTAGCACACGGCTCAATCCCACCCCCCCCCTATTTCCCCTGCCCCATCTTGGAGCGACAGCCAGATCCATCAAGGGGCCTGAGCCCTTCTGCTTAGAGGTCCAAGGACACCTGACTGAGGTGGGAGGCGTAGCAGAGCTTGAAGGATGCTGCGCATGGCCACACCTGAAGGGATGCCGGTGGCCTGATGTTACCTGGGGCTCCCAAAGGCTGCCAGAGAAAGATGCTTTAGGCTGGTGTGCTCTCGCCTCCCCCCTCCCTGCCTCCTTTACAAAAAGGAAAAGACACAGGCCTGAGGTCAGAGCTTGGGGGGGGGCACCAAGAAAAGCCTCTGGGGGCAGCTAGGTCAGCACAGGCTGAGAACGGGGAGCCAGTTCTGGAAAACGGCGCCTGAAGACCAGCCCCCACATTTCCCCACACAGCTAGATCTGTGTGTCAGCTTGCACTTCCGGCCGTGCAAAGACGCCTCTGTGTTCTCCCCCCAAATCTACCTGCTCTGTAACCAAGGAGAGAAAGCAGCTTAATCCATGGTCCATTTCCACAACTGCTCCCCCCCCCCCCGGCCAGGACACAAGACTAGGGGCATCTCTTTCTGCTCACACATGCAAGCACACCATGGCCATTCCCCCCTTCTCCTCGGGAGCAAAAAGGGAGGCAGGTGAGGCGCATGGAACGGCATGCTCAGCCTATCACGTTAGCTGGTGGGAAGCCAAAAGCTCCTCCACACGCAAGATGTGCATGGCATGTCAGTGGCAAAGCACAGTCGCCCCCAAAAAGGCTGGCAACTGCGGGGCTCTGGATGGATCCCGAAGTGGGGAGCTCTTTTCCGCAAGAGGACAACCCTCGTGGGAGGCGGACGAGAGTGTGCCTGTGCGAGGGACGAGTGATTGATTATTCCTGCCACTTTCTGCACTCGACCCTCGCCTATCACACCCTTATCTTATCAGGACAGGCCTGATAGCCTGCCTGGAAGCTGGAGAGACCTTCAAGGTTGCTGATCAGGATCAAACAAGCGAGCAAGCAAGGAGACAGTGACGGAGCAGAAAACTTATGGGGGGGGGGGAGAGGAAGAGAGAGAGGCAGGCTCCAGCTCCCCCTGGGAGGGCAAGAGAATTCCCTGGGGGAACAACACACACCCAGGGAAGGGGGTCCTTGGACAGTCCCCCGGGGGCAGCCTTGCCAATCGCAAACGGCTTCCCATGGCTGGGGAGGCGGCATCCCTCGTCCCCCCAGAAGCAAATGAAACAGACATGTGAAGCTGAAGGCAACATGCCATGAGGAAGTGGGTCAAATCCTGCTGGCCTCCTTGTGCTGGGCCTCCAGCCCAGTGGCAGGAAAAGGTCAGAGGCGGTCTCTCGGGATGGGGGTCCCACCCCACTCCCAGTTACAAAACATGGCCGTGGGGGTGCTGAGAGTTGCAGGTGCGTGGTGGGTGGGGAGGAGGGAGAGATTCAATATGAAACTGTGACGGAGGAAGACAGAGGAGCGTCTCACCTGGACAGAGGCAGGGCCCTTTGCAGTGGACATTTCGGCTGGGCTTACGAAGTGCAGGGATAAAGAGAGCTCAGCCTGGCTTGGCTGGAGGAGGAGGAGGAGATTGTGACTGCCAGGAGAGCTCACTTTTGTGGGATTCGCCTTTTCCCCTTATCCTGTTTGATGTGGGTGAAAAACTCCTGCATGAACTGCTTAAGGTGAGCATCATGTTGATGCTATTGACACTGGCCAATGCGAACTGAACCGTTGGCATGTTTGATCATTTAAAGCTTTGAGGGGTTTTCAATGAACTGGTGACTGCTGAATAATCAATGCTATAGGGTAGTATCTTCATTTTTTATTATTATTGCTGCCTTCCGTGTGAACAACATATTTGTGGGGAAAGCCAGCCAGGAGCCACCCGGCCACGCCTCTCGCTCCCAAGAGAGGCAGCCGTGAGCTTTCCTGCCTTGGGACCCTCGGTGGCTCGGCTGCTCTTGCCCATCGCTGCTTTGCTAAATGGCGGAGGAACCGAGGCCTGCCAGGAGGTGGGAACTGTGCCCCCCCACCCGGAAAGCAGCCGCCTTCCCCCCATGGCTCGCACAAAGGCCCCTTTGAAAGCCGTCCCCAGAGCGGCAGTGGCAGCCGTCCAAGCGCACAGGCACGCAGGTGGCATGCAAACCAGCTCCAGCTGACCAGCCCTGGGCCAGGAGAGGAGGGAGCCAGCTGGCCAGGGCAAGGTGCCTGGGCAGAGGTGGTGGGCGACTCCTCCCTCCGCCTCGCCCACCAGGAGGGCTTGGCTCTGGCAGGCTGGTGGAAAATCACAAGAGAGAGAAAGAGAGAGAGAGAGAGAGAGAGAGAGAGAGAGAGAGAGAGAGAGAGAGAGAAGAGGCTTTGGTCCAGTCCACTCCCCCCTCCAAAACAAAAACCCAGAAGGAAGCACAGGGACTCAGTTGTCCAAGAACAGAGCTGGCAAGGGGAGGACTGAGTTCACTGCTAGGACCCCCCATTTGCATCTTGCCCTCCCCAAGGTCTGTCTGGGGGTGGGGAGAGAGAGAAGGACAGCCGTTTTGACTTCTCTTCTCCACTGAGCGCATCCAGGCCACAAAGCAGCCAGAGACAAGCATCCTTGTCAAGCCTTCAAGTGCTAGCTGGGTTGCAGCAGAGTCCTTCCCGCCCCATCAATGCCTCCGTTGTCCTGGGCAAGCCCAATTCTTCCACTGCTCTTGGGCCTCCCTTTGCGAAGACGCAAGCTGGGTCCCAGAGGGCTCCAACTGCTGCGATGGTTACCCAGGAGCAAGGGCACCTCTGGGCACCTGCAGAGTAGGGCCCCACCATGATCCCTGAGTCTCCCTCCTCCCCACCAAGGACAGTGGCAGGACAAAAGGAATGGCATTGGATTGGCTTGAAAGGAAGAACAGGCAGCAGCAGCGCAGGCTCCCTTGGAAGAAGAGTCTTCCCATCCCAAGAGGAGAGTCGGCTTTCTGGGACGCCCCCCTCGGCTGCTGCCTCCCTCCCTCCCAACTTCTGGCGTCTTCAGGAACAAGTCACCTGCCCACCGAAGGGCTGCTCACCATCGCCACATGCCGGGGAGGCGCTGGGCCCGCTGAGTTACGGCACCCAGGCGGGGAGCGGTATTTATAGCAGACCATAAATTTCCTTGACTCCTAATAAGTTGAGGTAATGGCTCATACTTTAGTGCTTTTTGCTGTGATTTCCGAAATGCCTTTTAATTAGGAGGAAATGGCAGGCTGGGCTCTGCAGTGACGCTTGATCTGCCACACCCACCCTGAACCCAGTCCCTCACCACTGATCTCCACATACACACGCCGAACGACAACCAGGCCAGGAGGGACACATGGTGCTCCGAAGGCACTTGCTGAGCACTCCCAGCCCAGGCAGGCAGCAGCAGGGCAGGCCAGCAAGCACAAGGACCAACCAACCGGCTTCTCCCAAGCGCCTCAGTGGGTTTGTGTGTGTGTGTTCGCCTGCTGCTGCCTCCAGGGCGGAGCTTGCTCTCCACGCCTCTCCTTGGCTCACAAAACATCTGGACCAACATCCCTGTCCACTTTCTGCAGGACAAATGGCAGGGCCCATACTTGGCAAGCAGGAAGCCCCAGAATCAGCCCCCTGGCAGCTCCAGGCAAAAGGGACCTTGGGAGTCCAGGGCTGGGAAAGACCCTGGAGATCGCTGTCAGTCAGAGGAGACCAAGCGGGGTTCAATGGAGCAATCCGTGTCCCACCCTGGCATTAAGGCAGATTCCAGAGACAAACACTGCTCAGCTGGAGGGTGGCACTGGGCAGGTGTGCGGCAAACAGCAGCTAAATTGAACTGCCAGACGACTTCAGGAGGAGCAGGTGAAACACCCCTGGGAAGGGACTCCGAGCCTTGAGCCCAGGTGGCAGCAGCCAACACCCATTCAGGTGAGGGTCACCCTCCTGCCAACGCCATCCCTTATCAGGAGCATCAAAGAAGCCCAGCTGCTGGAAGAGGCCAAAAGGGGACCATCTGGTCCAGCATCCTGCCTTTCCAAGGGACCGCCCACAGGCTCTAATGTGAAGCCCACAAGCAAATCTTCTCAAGGCAACGGGTCTCTCCTACAAACGGTATTCAGTGGTCACTAGGAGCACACAGCCTTGGTGACTGGGAGCCACGGATGCCGCATGCCCGAGCTGGGCTGCTGTCAAGGTCCCCTGAGATTCTCACACAGTGGGTTTACAGGCTCAGTTCTCCATCTGAAAAATGGAAATAAAACAGCAGGCTTCCCGGCAACAGGTTTGTTGCAAAAGACTGACAAACACACTGCACAGATGTGCTTTGTAAATGCAGACTGTAAGTGAGCTTTCAAGGGTTGCTGGGCTGTAGCTGACCTGCAGTCTACACTGCCAGGAACCGGATGGGACCCCCCTGGAAAGCCACTGCAAGCTCAGGAAGGAGCCAAGAGCAGAACCCCCTCCCTCCGTTTGGGAGGGCGGCTGAGCCCCTCAACTTTGCAAGAGGGGAGGACTTGCAAGGAAGCCCTGGAGCCCCCGGCCAGGGTCTGCCTGGAGAAGCAGCCGATACAATGCAATAATAACCAGGCAGAGAGAAAACAGCCAGCGGAGGAAGAGGAAATTTTAATTTCAGAAATCAGTTTGGATTAGCCACACTCTGGTGCAGCTGTGGCACGAGAGGCATCCAAGAGACCTTGTCAGGGGAGCAGGCGGCGGCATCAAGGGCAGCAGAGAGGGCCCAGGCTCTGATGATCACAGCTAAGTCTGGCCTAATTGAGACAGATGAAATGTTGGGCTGCCTCTGGGCTTTGGCCCACTTGCTCTCCCCACCCGGACTCCCCTAAGTGGGGAAGGGCCACTGTAGATCAATAGCGGAACACCTATGCATGCAGAAAGCCCATGGGCTTGCCAGCTGGGACTGGGAAGGTCCCCTGACCTTTGCCCCAAACCCCGCAACCCTACAGACTTCTCTTTGGTGTGATCCAGCAGAGATCTTTAGTGTTTAGTTTTGCTGTGAAAACAGGACTAAGACAAAGGTTTTGTCTATATCTTCCACTTGGCTGGAAGAGAAGACAGACTTCTCTTGCTCACACAAGAGAACTTTGCTCATGTTCAGAGGGGGTACGCTCTTCTCTGCCCGTTGATGCCCCAGGGCTTTGCTCTGCCTGGGGCACCTGCCTGCCCAGCCCCCACCCCCAAGCAAAGCCAGGGACCCATCAGTATTTCCTGGAGAATCCAGATGCAAGGCAGACAGCCCTGTCCACAAAACTGTGTGTGGCTGAAGGTTCAGTGACGGAAGGCGGGTGCCTGCCTAGCGGGGAGCAGGCACGGGGGGGGGGGCGGGATTTAAAGCCAGACGCTGGTCAGTTCTGCCTCCGAACCTTCACTCAACTGTAAGCACTGTGCTAAGGTCATGGGGTGGGGGAAGACGAGAAGAAGGCAAACCCACCCACTCAGCCTCAGTTCACTGGAGAAACTCTCCCTCTCCTTGCCCACCCACTTTGCCTTTCCCTCTCCCTCCCCCCACCAAGGCAGAGGGGAATATAGGCCACTGGGCACCAAAGCCAGGGGGCAGCCCCAGGAGCACAAGTTGTGCCCTAAAGAGATGAGGGGGCCCCCAGCTTCAAGTCCTACACCCCCCCTCCAGAACCAGCTCCACCCAACCACCCTCCCCAGGGAGGAGCCCGCAAGGGCCACCAGTACCCCCAGAAGGGGCAAAGGGGTGCATCAAGGTCACGGGCACAAACTCCAGGGCCAGCCCAGCCCAGCTGTGCCCCAGCTGCCGCTGGATGATGAGGACTCGGCGCCACTTGAAACAGACAGGGGAAAGGATGCAGCCCACCCAAAGGAGCAGATTCCATAGGAGCCCCCTCCCCGCTAGTCTCACTTCCCAGGAGGGTTAGAGGAGGGCACTAAGCAAGCCTGGGCACAGCAGAGCCCCAAGGCGACCCTTCGCCAGCACAAAACTCTGGTTTTCTCCCCACCACCTGGTCCTGCGCAGCCACCTCCTGGGATGTGCCCCCCACCGGATCCTGCGTGCTCCACCCGGGCCAGCGAGACCCCCCAGCAGCCTCTCCCGGCCCCCTTCTCCCCCAGCCTGCTCCCTTGGCCCGGCCCAGGCGTCGAGCGGCGGCTGAGCTCAGCAAAGCGCTGCTCCGCTGGCCGCGCTCCCCGTTAACCCCTGGAGGGAAGCGGCGCAGGAGGGAAGCGGGGCGGCGGCGGCGGCGGCGGCGTTAAGACCAGCGAGCGAAGCCTCCTGCATCACGCTAATGCTCTGCCCGAGAACACGATGCGTCAGCAGCAGCAGCGGCGGCGGCGGCGGCCCATTCCCGTGCTGACTGAAGGACAAAAGGATGCGCGAGCAGCCCCGGCTGCTGCCTCTGCTTCCTCCGCCGCTGCCTCCGCCGGCCCCGGGAGGCGAGAGGGGCGCCGCCGCTAGAAGATGGTCCCGGGCTGCTCGGCTCCTGCCGCCGCCCCCGCGCGCCCTCCCCCGCCTCCGCCGCCTCCTCCTCCTCCCGCCGCCGCCGCCGCCGCAGTCGAGGGGCGAGCGAGGCGCTGAAGGCAGCAGCAGCAGCAGCAGCAGCAGCCGGCGCGGCGGCGAGCGGGTGCCGCAGCTCTCGTCGACCTCGCCGCGCCGCCGGGGGGGCGCCCGGCTGGCCGCCAGCCCCACAGAGCCCCGCTAAGGCCAGCGCCCCGCCCGCGCCACCGGGCTCCCCGC
This sequence comes from Podarcis filfolensis, assembly GCF_964270895.1. Taxonomy (NCBI): domain Eukaryota; kingdom Metazoa; phylum Chordata; class Lepidosauria; order Squamata; family Lacertidae; genus Podarcis; species Podarcis filfolensis. The sequence goes on from NC_139612.1 coordinate 73,952,257, forward strand.
GGGGCGGGCGGACGGACGGACGGGCCGGGGCCGGCGGAGGCGGAGGCGCAGGAGGAGGAGGAGGAGGAGGACGGCCGGCCGGCGCGGGAGCAGCTGGCTCGGGAGCCCATGGAGCAGCCGCCCCCCGGGCAGCCCGCCGCGGCCAGCGCTGCTCCGCCTCGTCCCGCTGCCGCTGCGCCCGGCGCCCAAGGACGAGGCGCCTGCCCGCGCCTGGCCAGGCTCTCCCGGGCACCGGGCATCTGCCATGGACCTGCATAGCTGGCCGGGCCGCTCCGGCGGGCGCGCGCCCCTCTAGGAGGAACCATTTTGCCTGCCTGCCTGCCGCCCCCCCCCCTTCGCTGAATCGCCGGTCCGGCCGAGACGGGATGGCGCACCCGGGCTGAGCGCCTCGAGGGGACGCGCGGACGGACGGACGGAGCCTGCCAGCGCAGAAGGAGCCCCCTCGCCGGATCGCACCCAGCAGCCCTCTCCTTCCTCCTCTTCCTCCCCCCTCCCTCTCCCTCTCCCCCCCCCTTCTCCCCTTCCGATGGAGAGCGGCGCGGGCAGCCGCGCGCTCCAGCCGGGCTAAGCGGGTGGGGGGGCACTTCTCCGTTCGATGCCGAATCCCCCACGATGGTGAAGTATGAACGTGCCACACCATGAAGCTCTTGTGGCAGGCAACTGCGCACCACGCCTGGAATGCCGCCCCGCTTGCCGTAGTCTACCTCGTGGCGCAAACGTGGCTGGCGTGCGCAGTGGCGGCCGTGGCCGGGCCGCAGAGCTGCCCCTCGGTGTGCTCCTGCAGTAACCAGTTCAGCAAGGTGGTGTGCACGCGGCGAGGCCTCTCCGAGGTGCCCCAGGGCATCCCCTCCAACACGCGCTACCTGAACCTCATGGAGAACAACATCAAGATGATCCAGGCCGACACCTTCCGCCACCTGCACCACCTGGAGGTGCTGCAGCTGGGCAGGAACGCCATCCGCCAGGTGGAGGTGGGGGCCTTCAACGGCCTGGCCAGCCTCAACACCCTGGAGCTCTTCGACAACTGGCTGACGGTGGTGCCCAGCGGGGCCTTCGAGTACCTCTCCAAGTTGCGAGAGCTCTGGCTGCGCAACAACCCCATCGAGAGCATCTCCTCCTATGCCTTCAACCGCGTCCCCTCCCTCATGCGCCTGGACCTGGGCGAGCTCAAGAAGCTCAAGTACATCTCGGAGGGGGCGTTCGAGGGATTGTACAACCTGAAGTACCTGAACCTGGGGATGTGCAACATTAAGGATATGCCCAACCTCACCCCGCTGGTGGGCCTGGAGGAGCTGGAGATGTCGGGGAACAACTTCCCCGCCATCCAGCCCGGCTCCTTCTATGGCTTGAAGTCGCTCAAAAAGCTGTGGATTATGAGCTCCCAGATCAGCCTGATTGAGCGGAACGCCTTTGACGACCTGACGGCGCTGGTGGAGCTCAACCTGGCCCACAACAACCTCTCCTCTCTGCCCCACGACCTTTTTGCCCCCCTGAGGTACCTGGTGGAGCTGCACTTGCACCACAACCCCTGGAGTTGCGACTGCGACATCCTGTGGCTCTCCTGGTGGCTGCGGGAGTACATCCCCACCAACTCCACCTGCTGCGGGCGCTGCCATGCGCCCATGCACATGCGCGGGAAGTTCCTGGTGGAGGTGGACCAGACTGCTTTCCAGTGCTCGGCCCCTTTCATCATGGATGCCCCCCGGGATCTAAACATCTCTGAAGGGAGGGTGGCCGAGCTCAAGTGCCGCACGCCTTCCATGTCCTCCGTCAGGTGGTTGCTGCCCAACGGGACCGTGCTGAGCCACGCGTCCAACCACCCCAGGATCTCCGTCCTCAACGACGGCACCTTGAACTTCTCCCAGGTTTTCCTGACGGACACGGGGGTCTACACTTGCATGGTCACCAACGTGGCAGGGAACTCCAACGCCTCGGCCTACCTCAACGTGAGCACGGCCGAGCTCAACACCTCCAACTACAGCTTCTTCACCACCGTGACGGTGGAGACCACAGAGACTTCGCCCGAGAACATCTTCCCCAAGTTCACCAAGCCGGTGCCGACCACGTCCACGGGCTACCAGCCGGCGTACACCACCACCACCACTGTGCTCATCCAGACCACCAAGGCGCCCAAGACGGACCCCGCCTCGGACAACCACAACGACAAGATGCAGACCAGCCTGGACGAGGTGATGAGAACCACCAAGATCATCATTGGCTGCTTTGTGGCCGTGACGCTGCTGGCGGCGGCCATGTTGATTGTCTTTTACAAACTTCGCAAAAGGCACCAGCAGCGCAGCACCGTGGCAGCCGCCAGGACTGTGGAAATAATACAGGTGGACGAGGACATGCCGGCCTCCTCGGCCTCGGCGGCGGCGGCGGCTGCCCCCACTGCTACGTCGGGGGTTTCAGGTGAGGGGGCAGTTGTACTGCCGGCTATTCATGACCACATTAACTACAACACTTACAAACCTTCACATGGGGCCCATTGGACAGAAAACTGCTTGGGGAACTCTCTCCACCCCACGGTCACTACTATTGCCGAACCTTATATAATTCAAACCCACCCCAAGGAGAAAGTGCAGGAAACGCAAATCTGACTCCTCCCCCCCTCCTCAAGAAATTATTAAAAAAAAAATGCAATAGAATGCACAAACAGAAACAGACATCAACTTTTGTACAGAGAGGTGGGGGCGGGGGACAGTTTTTTTCTCCTCTTGTATATGCTTATATATTAAGTCTATGGGCTGAGATAAGAGAAGCAGATTATATTAAAAAAAATGTAAAGACCCCCCCCTATTTTCTAACTTGTAAGTTCTATTTAAAGGGAGGCAGCAACTACAAACAAACCCCCCCCCCCGTGCGCCCAATCCCCCAAACAGCAGCAACAAAAAGGAGAGTCAGAAATTGCCATTGTGACTTCCTGGAATAAGATCTATTTAAAGCGAAAGAAAGAAGGAAAAGGCAACAGTGAAGATAAAAAAGAAAACCACAGAACCAGGGACTAGCAGGGGGTGGGATTTGTCCTTTTTAGAAGATGTTACTTAGAATGCAGTAAAAACAAACCCGTTTCTATAGAGACACTCTTTTCTTAAAGCCCTGGAAAAAGAAAACTCCCCGTATTGACAGAGCTATCTTACTTACAGGGAAAAAAAAGGGGGGGGAGCGCGCCAAGAGTTTGTACTGTGCCAAAATGTTACAAATGCAATAAAAAAGGTCATTTTTTAAAAAGAAAAAAACAGCAGCAGCAACAGAAGGACAATTATCATAAGGGAACGAAATACTTGTATTATCAAACTGCAAAAAAATCTAAACCAGCAAGAGCCTGCCCCTCCTCCTCCCAGCGAGGGTGTGGTGGACGTGGGGCCGACCATGCGGGGGGTGGGGGGCGACCCCTGAGGAAGTGATGGGGCGAGGGTGGGGGGCCCCCTTGGCGTGCCGCCCCCTCCTCACCCGCGGCCGGGAGGAGGAAGAGCTGCTTTGCGCCCAAGCAGGCCGCTTGGTGCCTTGCCACTGCACCACATTCCTGCGGTGGTTCTGTTTAACCCTCTGTGCGCAGGGTCCAGTGCGCAAAAACAGCTTTTTCGGGGGTGGGGGCGGGCGGGGGGGGGCGGCGAGGGGAAGAGCAGAGCAGGAGGACGTCTTGTGCGGCCGCCTGGAGGACAACCTCGCATCAGCCTCGTGCGCCGCGATGGGTGCTTGCGTGTCGGCTACCCTGTGGGCAATTTGACATATGATTGTAGAACCATGAACCAATTTTGTGCTTTTCGTTCCTTTCCCCCCTTAAGGTGGAAGTGAGGGGCGGGCGGTGGGGGGGGGGCCGAGGGCTGCTCCTCCCTCCTCCGTGTGGGGCTGGGCTCTGGCTGCGAGGGAGCGAGTGAAGGGCACATTCCTCAGCCTCGTCCTCCTCCTCGCCCACTTCTCAAAAGGCAAGCGGAATGCCACAGGAGGGAACGGGCAAAACTGGCATCCTCCGGGCAAGGAGTGCGGTTTGGAGAATGGTGCTGCCCCCCACGTCCCCCCACCCTGCCTGCCCTCCGCCAAAAAAAATATCCCCCTGTCCTTTAGGAGGGGAGAGGAATGTGCAAACGGGTCCGGGCACCGTCGGATTCTTCTCTGTGCCCAGGATCCCACAAGGGGCTTCCCGTGACTTTGGTTGCTCGTTTCTGCTGGAGATTTGATCAAAGAGGTTGCAATCTACGGGGGGGGGGGTGTTGGGGGGGCAGCAGAGAGCGCAACAACAACCCAAAAGCCAGAATTATCTGACTGTAACTCTGAGACAAGTGTATTTTTGTATTTTAATAAATATTGTTAACGTTTTTAATAATGCAATGTCCCTAAAGGGTTATGCTGAATGCCAAGACCAGGGGAGGGGGGAGGGGGGAGAGGGAGAATTAAAACCACAACCGTATTTCCAAAGGTTTTGGGGACCCAAAAACTGGCCTGCAAAGCTGGAATCGAGGTGGGCAATTTGGGGATGGGGCAAAATGGGAAGCCTAATAAAAGGTTCATTTCAAAAAGCAAAAAGGAAAAAAAAGTATTTAATATTTTTTAAACTGTCAAGTAACCTTTCCTGGAATTAAATAAAACCACTTCAAGTGCTAGAACCAGCCACTCGCGTCCCGTCTATTACTAGAGCAGCGGCTGGGAGGGGGGGCACAGGGCCCCCTGCAGGTGTTACTGTGTCCCCTTTTGAGGGGAGATGGGGCAGGACCCCAAATTAAGGACATCAACCCCTCCCCTGGCAACTGAAGCCCCTCTGTGTTACTGTGGGGTTGGGGGGTGTATTGTGCAGCAGCAGCACGGACTGCCTTGGTTCAGAGCTAGGAGCTTGTGGGGAGTCTAGACGGGAGATGGGGAGAGGGGCTCTTGCTGAGGTCAGGAGAAGCCATGGCTGCCCAGGCCCCCCAATTCTATCAAGGGGTTTCAGTTGCCCAGCAGTGAGGACCCAAACCCAGTCAGCAGCCCATTGTGAAGGCATCCCTGCTCGCCTCTTAGGCCAAAGCCTGCTCTCCAGCCACCTCCACAACAAAAGGGATGGGGGGGCTGCACCGGAGCACCCCCCCCCATCCCTGCCAATGCAGGCCGCCATCGCAGCAGGGACTGGGAAGGGGGCTTTGCAGAGCCGGCAAAGAGCAGCAATGCCAGGAGGAGGAGGAAGGAGGGGTGGCTTTGGCCCAAGGGGTGAGGCAAGGACAGGGTGCCCTAGAAGGTGACCCAGGGACAGGTGTGGAAGGGGGGCTGGGCGCTCTGCTCTTCAGAGAGCCGTGGGAACAGAGGCCCCTCCGAAAGGGCACTGCAAATGTCTCCCTTTTCTGAACGACACCCATTCAAAGATTCTGCTCCTTCCGCTGGGACTCCATAGAAACCCTCCCCGTTTAAGAGCGGGGAGCAAGCAACCCCGAAAACGAAGAGGTTCTGTCACGGGGCCACTTGGTTTACAGGCTTCCCGGTTTAAAATCTCAGTTTGCCATTCAGCAGGAAAGTGGGTGGGCAGGGCAGCCTCCGGAGAAGAAAGCAGTGCCAGGAAAAATGCCCTTCAGAGAAGAAAGGCTTTGCCAGCTGAAGGGGCACAGCTCCCCTCGCCTGGCTCTGCTGGCCCGGCCACAGCTGAAGGCCACCCCAGGCTCCATCAGGGACCGCGGCAGGCCAGTCTAGCAGGACCCCTGTGCCTCAGGGTCTGCTTTCGTGATGCAGCTGGAGGGGGTGGGGGTTATATATATACTAAACCCAGCAGCTCTCCCCCTGCTCAGACCCCTCTGGAGGTGGCACACAGGCAGGGTCCGCTGCCGCCCCTGCCCTTCTCTTTGCAGTGCCATGGAATAATTAAGCGCTGCGCCAGTTGTTTGCCCCCCCCTCCCCGCCTGCCAAACGGGGTCACTCGCGGGAGCACCAGGCGCAGCTGCCGGGGCCTCCACCCCCTCCACCCCCAGGAGCTGAACCGAGCTCCTTTGTGGGGCTTGCTCTCTGGCGCACCCCATTTCCTGCGAGCCAAGGTGCGAGGCAACTCGACCAGACTCCGGAGAGCTGGGAGCCTTTCTATGAAAACATATGTCTGATTTTATCTGTAGTGCCGGCTTTTATCGCTGGCAACCATCGGCTAATGAAACCCGGCTCGGTGCTTGCTCTGATCCGGCTGCAGCTCAGCCACAAACCTCGGGGCTCCGTGCTCCCCATCCATCCCTCCCCCTCCGCCACGTGCCACCCCCTCCCCTTAATCTCCTGGAACCATTTAATATGCATGGCAAGAGAAAAAGGACAAGGCCACAATGGTAGCAGCGGCGGCGGCAGCAGCAATTGGACTGCAGTGCTTAGATTTTAATTTTGCCTTCATATTAAAAGCAAATAACGCAGCCAATTGTAGGACTGAAATGGGGGGGGGAGGTGGCGAAACACACACAAAGCCAAGGTCTTTTTTCCCTGCCTTTTCAAAGTTGACTCTGCGGCTGACAGTCAGTGCTTGAGTTAGGAAGGCGGGGGGGGGGGGGAAGAGCCCCGTTGGCTGCCCAGAAAGTGTTGCTCCGTGGCCGGCTGGCACTCTGGCCGGAAGGGGAGGGAGAAGGAGACCAAGGAGGCCTGACCCCTGCCACCTGTCAGCTGGGAGCAGGGCTGCCAGCTGGGAGCAGGAAGGCAAGATATGGGGCAGGGGGAGGCTTCAAAGGGGTGGGGGGAAAGCAAAGGGAGCCCTTGGCAGGGGGCGTCTTGTGACGTGGGCTCACAGAGCTTCCTGCCCACAGCGGAGAGGCAAGTCAGGTGGGTCAGAGGCCTTTGTCCAGGAGGGGCCCACGTGAGCCACGCTGGGCCCCAAAGGCCTTCTGTCTGACCCAGAGGAGGACTGTGAGGGTAAGGGCAAGAGGAAGGCCAGTGGAGATGGGTGGCACATGCCATCACAGAGGTGGGAAGATGGATGCAGGAATGCGGGCAGCTTACAGGTACCACTTGTTTTGCTGGAGGGCCGGCTTCCTAGGACAGCCCCCTCCTCGCCTATCCCAATCGATCATGACCAAGCTGAGCGGTTCACAATTCCCAAAGCAAAACACGCCGATAAAAATCTCAAAAACCGCACACCGAAATCGCTAGTAATTATTATAATCCGCATACCTAAAGCAGTAAAACAAACGAGGCCAGGGCAAAACTAGCTGCGCTCCGGATTAACACCTGAAATGTTCAAACAGGCAATTAGTTCAGAGCAGAAATGGCAGGAGCGCCGTTCGTCCGAGGGGGTGGGCTGGTTCCCCTCCTACGCAATCTGCCCCCCATCCCTAACAAAGCCTGAGGCACAGGGACGGGACGGAGGAGGGAGCCCCCCAAGGGAATCCCTCCAGACCCAGCTCTAGATTGGGGGAGACGAGGGTGGGCACAAGCGCCCCAACCCCTAAGGGCCACTCAAGGCGGCCACACAGAGTGTGGGGACAAGGAGAAGCCAGCATTTTACCCCCTTGCCCCCTTCTCTGTGAAGTGCTTGACCGCGGAACATGCTTCCCCTTCTTTCCCCCTTGAAATCATCATTCTCCGCCCAAGAGGGAGGCCTCCTCTCTACATGTTCCCGTCTCTCTCTCTCTACCTCCACTGGGTACCTGTATCTTTTAGGCACCAGGCAAACTTCCTTTTATCCACACGTGTGGATAAATATGCCTAGAAGCTTATACCTGATGTGTTTACAGTGGTACCTCGGGTTAAGTACTTAATTCGTTCCGGAGGTCTGTTCTTAACCTGAAACTGTTCTTAACCTGAAGCACCACTTTAGCTAATGGGGCCTCCCGCTGCCGCCAGAGCGCAATTTCTGTTCTCATCCTGAAGCAAAGTTCTTAACCTGAAGCACTATTTCTGGGTTAGCGGAGTCTGTAACCTGAAGTGTATGTAACCTGAAGCGTATGTAACCCGAGGTACCACTGTATATCTGTTTCATGGCGCTGTTTGGGTTGGGCTTCATATGGAAATTTAAAATGCCCCAACGCCCACCTGCCCCTGGGGGCGTGTCCTCCTGACAAAAGAGTCAAATGCCTGTTTTGGAACAGAGTGAGTGGATTGGAGAAAAGGACTATAGCGGGCCTGGCTCCCCCCCTCCTTTTAAAATAATGTGAGTTTCAGGGCACCCATGTGCTGAGTGCTGTGCCCCCCCAATACCACATTGCTTCCCAGCAACTGAGCAGCTATGCCAGTCCTCAAGCACTTAAAAACTACGAGATCTCCAGGGACTGCCAGCCTATCAGGGATGCTTGAGCTGAGATTCCTGCGTTTCAGGGGGTTGGGCTAAACGACCCTCCGGGTTCCTTCCTCCTGCAAAATTCTGTGATTCTGTCTGGGAGGCTTCTGGGGTGCCCAGTCTCTGAAGCGGGCATCTCTTGCCAAGGGGTGGGGATGGCAGAGGGAGGGAGCCTCCTGCGACCATTTCTGACAAAGGTTGTAACAGGGACAGCTTACAGCCTCCACTGCTGATCCCCATCCACACTGGCTGATGCAGCAAACAGGCGACTTTGTCATTGGGTGCCTGAGACATGGCCAAGCCATTTGCAGCCTCTCCTGCTGCGCTTCTGGTCCCCGTGGAAAGAAAGGTCATGTGAGGTCAAGGCCAATGTTCCCAGCAGTTGTTGGTCAGTCAGGTGGCCTGGCCATCCCTTGTTGGCCTACCCCATGCGATCTGAAAGGCATCGCCTCTAAGAAAATAAGGAAATTATTGTATTTTAATAAGTTGTTGGAAGCTGCCCAGAGTGGCTGGTGAAACCCAGCCAGATGGGTGGGGTACAAATTAATTAAATTATTATTATTATTATTAATTATTATTATTATTATTATTATTAAAGCCCTGCTAGATCTGGCCCATCGCCCAGGTAGTCCACTGTCCCAAATGGCCACGGGAAGCCCACAAGCAGAACCTGAGAACAACCACCATCTCCCCTCTTGAAGTTTCCAGCAGCTGGTATTGAAAAGTGTACTACTACTACTACTAATTTTATTATCTATACCAGGGGTCAGCAAACTTTTTCAGCACGGGGCCGGTCCACTGTCCCTCAGACCTTGTGGGGGGCTGGACTATATTTTGGGGGAAAACAGAAAATGAACGAATTCCTATGCCCCACAAATAACCCAGAGATGCATTTAAAATAAAAAGGACACATTCTACTCATGTAAAAACACAATGATTCCCAGACCGTCCGTGGGCCAGATTGAGAAGGCGATTGAGCCGCATCCGGCCCCCGGGCCTTAGTTTGCCTACCCATGATCTATACACTGCCCATCGGGGTATACTTCTGACCGCGGAGGCAGAGCAGAGCCCTCCTGGCTAGTAGCCACTGATAGCCCTCCATGAATTTGTCCCATCATCTTTCAGAGCCACTCAAGTTGGTGACCCCCAGGGAGTGAGTTCCCTAGTTCAACCCTGCGCTGTGCGAAGGGGTCCTTCCTTCTGCCTTTCCTGTGTCTTCCAACATTCAGCTTCACGCCCACGAATTCTAGTGTAGTGAGAAAGGAAGGGCGGCTTCTCTGTCCCCTTTCGCCACACTGGGGCAACGTTGACAGGCTGCAACCCCAAGTTCTCGCTCCTGATCTTTCGCTGCCAGCTCAGGCCCCAGGGAAGGACATGGGAAGCTCAGATTCACTCAGTTTGGAGAGGTCCTCAGGCTCTCTTGTTGTATTAACAGCTCTGCTCACTCCTAACCCTGGATCAGGTGTGAGCAAGTTTAAAAGCCCAGCTTCCCCACACTCCTCCCTTTGGAGAAATGTCCTTTTATTCCTCCTCTCTGCTTCCTGTTACCTAACCAGTTCCTGATCCTCAAGAGGCCCTCCCCTCTTATTACTCCTCAGGGCTCTTAAGGTAGAAGAGACCCCCACAGGCCCCGTGGGGCTCCGTTCCTTTTCCCTTATTGAAGGCGCCTGGGCTCTTGGCCAGCAGGCCACCTTGCTGCAAAAGATTTTCTGGGTTTGCTTGCTGTTCCTCAGGGAGCAACATCAATAGGCCTTCAGAGCACAGGCAAAGAGGCAAAGAGGGAGAGGCAGACTTATCAGCCACCTCAGGAGCCGATAGGAAGGATGTGGGAGCAAAACGGGGAGGAGGAACGGCAACCGAGACGGCCTCATCGCAGCCAAGAGCAGAAATTGGCTTGAAGCGAAGGCAGGGTAATGAGAATGGTGGGTCTGGAGAGGGAGAAGGAGAGGCAGAAAGATCTTGAGAAGATCAGTTACGGGTGAAGAGAAGGAAGGAAGGGGGGAGCAGTGGTGGCATTGCTGTGGAGAGCCCTGGAAGCCCTGTGTGCTTCACATGCAGAGACCTTTCTCTGCACCTGACCCAGCAGCCCGGCTGTGCCGTTGGAGTCCTGCCTTTTGTACACAGAACTTGGTCCTCTTCACATTGTTCTGCCCTCTCCTCTCCCCACGACGCTTCGTTCTTCTCAACTAATGCTTTGGGAGAGAGACAGCGAGAGAGTCGATGGGCTGGGAGGTGAAGGCATGGGCCCTGGCAGATGAAGGAGAGGGTGGCCTGGAAGGCTGGACTCAGACAAAACGACTAGCGGAGGGGAAGGAGGGTCAGCAAGGCAGGACAGCCACCTGCAACTGTCTGAAGAGTTGAAATAAAATGGAGCCAAGGTCTTTTCTCTTCCTCCAGGCTGCAGGAAGACCTGAACCCAGAGGTTCAAATTTCAGGAAAAAGGGATTTAGAATAAACAATGGTAAGGATGCCTTGGCGGTAGAAGCCCTCTTGTCTAAAGGAAATATGGCAAGGGGAGGCCAGAGAGCGAGGGAGTGGGCAAGGGAGTTGGCGGAGGGAGGGAGGGAAGGAACGTACCTTTTTGCACACAGTTCAGTAATTTATTTATGCGCCATTCTGCTGCCCATAGGGCACTTGGAGCAGTTTCACAACATAAAGAAAGAAAATGTACACGCTGGAAACCCTCCCATAAATAAACTAAAAAGCAGCAATTTAAAATGTTACACAAACGCTGGTGGTGGCGAGGATTTAAACGTTAAAGGACGGTTGGAAGAATAAAGTGGTCAGCTGACAGTGGGGAAAGGCCAGAGAGGGAACCTAAAGGATCTCTACAGAGAAGGGCATAGGGAGCCACCACTAAAAAGGCCCTGTCCTTCACACGGATGCGCCTGCCCGCCTGAGAGGATGGCACAGAGAGCAAGACCTCTGGAGCTGATCTGAAGGCACAGGCAAGTCCATATGGGGAGAGATCTGTCTTTAAAGGAAGCAGGCCCTGGGCCACTGAAGGCAGGGGCGGGGAGCCTTCGGCCTGGCAGGGGTCCCCACTTGGTCCCCAGTGGCATTCCTCACAAGCCCTGCCCACCTGCCCCACACCTGATGTGACATGAGTCATGGGGCAGAACCCACACGGGCTACTAAGGAACCATCAAGAGATTAGAGAGGACTAAATAGCAAAAGGCGAAAGATTTATACGATCTGAAGAGAAACCAGATTTCTCTTCAGATTTTCCCACCCACCTGTCAGAGCTGGCCTGAGGGAAGAGATCAAGACCTGTCCCTCTGGGGCAAAGTGGCTTTCCACTCATGGCTTGGGGGCTTTAAAGTGGGAGGCCAGCCGTTTAAACTGAGCTTGGGGGGGGGGGAGAGGCAGACAACGACTTGGTAACAGAACTACATGCTCTGATCGAGGGGGTACAGGTGAACACCTGGCTGCTGCATTGGGGGGGGGGGAATTCCAAGCTGTTTTTAAAGCCCTTCCTAGATAGCATGGCAGTAGCCTATCCTGGAAGGACTGAAAACAGAAATGAATTTAGGCAGAGGCCTTGATTGTCTTCTCTGGTGTGGGGTCTCTTGGCCACCTCCTAGGCACTTAGGGGGACAGCGATGGGTTGAAGAGGAGGCCCCCTACCTGCTCCTTCCAGGGGAAGGAAACCCCACCTCCTTCAGGCTGCCAGGGTTCCTGACCCACACCACCTCCATCCCCTCTGAGGTTCTCCAGCCCCATCTGCTCTTGCACTGACCCAGACTGAACGTTTATGCTGCTCCCCTGGGATCAGAAGGGCTGAGGTGAGGATGTCCACATGCGGACGACCCCTTAGCGCAGACTCCCGGGGGGTCTCACCCAAGGCTTTCAAAAGCACAGGAGGCAAGATGGAGGCTTGTGGGCCTCGCCTGGCCTTGGAGCGGAGCTCCAGCCTCTCAGCAAAACCGCCGGGCAAGTTTCACGGAGGCAGTGAGCCTGATGGGAACCACTCAGAGTGAGGGCAAGGGAGACCCAGGGGAACCTGGGCAGGAGCAGGAGCTGTGGGCTTGCCAAAGCACCAGGAGGCGGGCTGGGGCAGCGCCATTACTAGAAGAAGATGTCCCTGCTGGGGCTTGCCATTTCTCCACCTGTGCATCACCTGCAGTCTCCTGTCCTTCTCCCTTTGCAGGCTAGGCGTTCAGGGGAGATGGAGGTGGGTTCTCCACTCCTTCTCGGTCGTCAAACGTCACCCACAATGGTTTTTTGGGGAAAGTATAGCCCGCTGTTCTTACGACTGCCAGCCCTTTGCCAGAAAGTCCCAGGGCAGGTTCCACTGATATAAAAGACAGCATTGAAAACAGTTTAAAGCCGCTTGCAATTAAAGTGGGTCATCTATATGCTGGCTGGCAGGGGTGGGGTGGGAAGAGAGGAGGCTCACCTTCCCTCAAAGCTCCCCCCACGATGGCAGGGAGAGAAGGGGCCTTGCCAAGCCAGGAGTCAACGCCTACACACACCTGAAGCCAGGACCCAAGGTGCTTTGCTGCTCCCTCTCCAGTCCAGGCATTCTGATGCAGGGACAAAAACCAGCCAGGCCTCTGTGCTTCCAGATCTGCCTGAGCCACAGAGGGCTGGATTCTTCCTCCAACGAGAGAGAAGAGCTAGAGGAGGCCTAGGGAGGTGATGGACTCTCCATCCTTGGAGGCTTTTAAGCAGGTGTTGGAGGGCCCTCTGTCATGGATGCCTGAGCTGAGATTCCTGCGTTGCAGGGGCTGGAGTAGAGGACCCTTGCAACCCTTCCTCTGCTTCGAGGGGAGGGGGCTCAGAAGGGCTGGTGGGGAAAGAGAGACTTCTCAACTTCCCCAAGGTGGTCTTCAGCCTGAGCCATCCCTGCCTGGCCTGGGGACACGGCTAGGAGGCAGCTGTTTTTTGGGGGGCAGATGCTGCCCTCCCTTTGTATGGCTAAGGAGAAACGGTCAGGCACTGCTTGCCTGGGGCTTCCAGCCCTCAAGGGAGCCCAAAGCAGGGCCCTCTCTTTCCCCTGCGGCAAGACTCACCCCGAGCCAAAAACCGGACCTTCTCAGATTTTGACTTGGAAGCAAAGAATGGCGCTGCAGCCTGAGTGAGACCAAGGGGCCTGGAGAACAAGCGTCTCCCCCTTCTAACAACTCTCTTTTTGAACTTCTTAATTCTGTTGCCATGGTACCAACCCAGAGAGCAGCCTTTGGAAACAAAAGCTTCTCAGTTCAACGGGTCCAAGTGACGCGAGTCGCACTGGATGGAGCCATTCACACAACTGCACCGCAGGCCACAAAAACTGCCGGCCTCTGCCTCCTCTCCCTCCTCCTGGAGGCTGTAGCTTCTTGGGCACAAGGTGGAGAAAAGTAGAAAGGCCTCCGAAAAAGCCTGGCTTCATGGCAAGTGGGGTCTCCCAGGGATCGGGGCCTGTGCCCTTTAACTCCTTCCTAAACCCTCTGGAGTTCAGGGTGAGCACTGAGGCAGCCAAGAGAGCAGATTATATCAAATTGTTCAGGGCGGTTAAAACAAAAAGGGATTTCCAGGAGCTCCGAAAGGATCCCTCCAAACTGGAACAAATGAACTGCCTGGACAGAGAAAGCAGGCCTAACAAGGCCAAAGGCAGCCAAGGTCCAACGGTGAAGATCTGCTGGTGGGATCTGGTAAATCCTGCAGAGACAGGCGTATGCAAAGCAAGGGCTCTTGGGGCCAAATTCAATTGTTCTCCTGCAGGGACACAAAATGGCAACCCCCGGTCTACTCAAACGAAGGGGATGCGCCAAGCTCAGGGTCCAACCACAGGCTCCCTTGCGCCCACCTGGGCGGATCTGAACATTTCTCCCTCCCCAAGCAGCAACTAGAAAGGGCGAGGATGAAGGAACATGCAGGGAGGCAAAAGAGGACTCTCCTTCCTTGGAGGTTCTTAGGCAGGGGCTGGAGGGCCACCTGTCAGGGAGGGTTCAGCCGAGAGTCCTGCCTTGCATGGGGTTGGGCTAGAAGAGGACCCTTGGGGTCCCTTCCAAGGGAGAAACTCTATGAAAGAGGAGAAAAAGGGAGGGGAAATGCTAGACCAAGGAAGCTGAACGTTGGGAGACTCAACTACGAAATCCAGGAGGCAGGGATGGTCACCAACTTGGGTGGCTTTAGAAGAGGACTGGACCAGTTCATGGAGGAGGAGAGGGCCCTGGAGGGCTTCCTAGCCTCAACGGCCATGCTCTGTATTCCTGGCTGGAGCCCACCTGCTTCTGCAGGAAACGACGGGAGGGGAGAGGGCTGCTGGTGGGCTCCCCAGGGGCCTCTGGTTGACCACTGACCAGATGAGCCATTGGGCTGATCCAGCTGGAGGGCTTTTCTGATAGCCATGGTCTCAGGCTAGCAATTCCCTGTATCTGCAAAATCCCAAACAATTCCTGGGTGCCCGTTTGCAGCCAGGAGAAGACCCGTGTGTGACCCGGAACGCCACCCACTCCCACGGTATCGTTCCGAGAGGGCGAGCAATAAACCCACCCTATTCATTGCTTCCATAGCCCTGTCGACGTAACACGGCACTTTAATTAGTAGCAATATAAATATTAATACGCGGATGCTAACCAACTCACTGTTTCACATGCTAGCTGCTAAAAGACCAAGCCTCTAAGTAATGAGCTTGCACATTTCTCTTTCAAAACAGAGTACAGTGCTAATGAGTTACTAATTAGCGCCAGGCCCCTTTCGCTCCCCAGAACGCTGCAAGGGCTCCTTTGCCCGACTCCTTTGCCACAGAGCGGGCCCAGGACGGAGGGAGCCAGAGCCCCTGGCAGGCCCAGCTAGGAAATGGGGTCCACAGACTCACAGAATGGTCACGTTAGAAGGGACCCAAGCGGTCATTTAGTCCAGCCCCCTGCAATGCAGGAATTGCAGCTGAGTGGGAGGAGGCCAGCCCGTAGGAGCGCTGGCAGGTTGGCCAAGGCGGGCAGGACGCAGGAGCACAGCAGAACTAGGACAGCAGAGACGGACAAGAGAGGCCAGACTCTCCCCCACCTAATTTAAAACAAAAACCAGGCCCGTTTGTTTTCAAGCCAGCCTTCCTTCAGGTTTTGCAGGCGGTGTGGGAGAGGCAGAGGAAGCTGGCAAGAGCTTTCCTCCCGCAGCTGGTATACCTGCCGTTTGCCATCCTGGCCTCTCCCCGGATCCCACTCTCCGCCACAGAACATCTGCTGCAAAACAGGCTTGCCTCAGTCCTGGGTCTAAGAACATCCTCAAACCTCGGCTTCCGAGAATGTGTGGGGTGGCAAATGAATGGCCATCTTGCTGAAGCCACAGCAGGGCTGGGGGGGGGGGCAGGGAAATGCCAGGGCCGGACGGTGGTGGTTCAGCGGCTTCCGCCCCCCCCCCACCAGCTGAAGGATGCCAAGTCAGCATCTACCGGCATTTGCATAATAGACACCAGAGGCAGAGCCTGACACTTCTTGTCATGGGATGAAAATTGGGAGGGGAGGCTCTGAACAGATCTCCAGAGATCCCAGTGGAGCCAGAGGTGGGCTCCCTCCCAGGGACTCCCAGCCGCGTCTCCCCCTGGCTCAGGTCATCGAGTGTAGCAGGACCCAAGCAAGACCAGGCAGGTGGGGAGCTGCCACCCCCAATATCCTAGCAGACCAGCAGCAGCCGCTCTCCAGGGAAGAGATGGAGAGAGAGAGAGAGAGAGAGAGAGAGAGGGAGGGAGGCTGCAACTCTGGGGATGCAAGGATCTCTCCTCCGGCACTGCAGGTTTCTTCTTAGCTCACAGTCACCCTCTGAGCTTTTTTTAGGGGTCGCATAGCCCTTGTGTAGCCCCACTATCTATCCAGTGACCGCTCCAGCTCACAAGAGCTCAAAAGCGCACCCCTCTCTGCCTGCGATAAAATTGGAAGTTGGGACCCTTGCATTCCAAGGAGGGGCTCAGCCCCAGAGTTACAGCCTCTCTGGGGCAGGGAGGGCTGGCCACGCTCCTCCCCACTCCCAACCTGTGTCCGTAGAACCCAAGGCTCGGCTCCTGCAAAAGAAGGCAGCCCTTTTTGAGAGCAGGAGGCAAAGCACCAGCTGCTTGTCTTCAGCGGAGCGCAGAGGGGAGGCATTTTGGCAGTCCGGGGGGGGGGGCGCATGTGTGCATGGGCAAAGGCTGCTCCTTTCTGCAACCAGGTTCCTGGAAAGGCGCATGTGCCGGCCCCGAGGCAGGGCCCTGCTTCAGCTGCCTTCCCTGCTGTGGCAGACCCCCCTGCCGTGCCCCCTTCCTGGGCTTGGGCCCTCTGGAAAGAAAGGAACTGCAAGCTGCGTCTCCATTCCTCTTGTCTGCAGCTGGAAGACTCTTTGGGCCCCAGACAGGAGCTTCTTTGTGGGGCCACACGACATGATAGCAGCCCCCAGTGCCATGCACAGTGCCCATCTCAGTTCCCTCTCAGTGCCTCCGCCCTTGTGCCCTCCAGGCTGCCAAGGGTGGCTTCTGAGAGTGCGGGGGGCGGCGGGGGTGATGAGGGATCCCGGTGGGCAGAGAGGCTTCAGGAAAAGGCTGAGCCCTTAACAGTTCTCTCTGTGACTGGCAGAAGCAGAGGACATTATGCAAAATAAGCAATATGTGAAAATCTGCCCCATTTGCATAAACTATACAGGTCAAAAATTCCAGCTTGAGTTAGCAGAGAAACTGGGCTACTGCTTGAGGAGGCACTTTTCAGAGGCCGAAGGCAGAGCCAAATTGGGCTTGTCCTTTTTTACCTTTTCAAATGGACAATGGGGGCGGGGGGGGAAGAGGTGCAGCCCCACAAGACAGTTAAGGGGGCTCTTAAATAGGCACTCTGCAAACAAGTGCCGGACGGAAGAAAGCAGGCCCCAAATCTGCAGGGTCTGTGCAGCCATGGAGCCTGTACAGCTGTGGCTCCATAGCTGCCTTTATGAGGGGCCAGGGCTCAGGAGGAGAGCAGCACCCATCTCCCCTTGGTTCCTGATCCGATTTCGGCAGAGGGTGCTGAGCCTGTCCCCCCCTTCCTGCCCCCACCCCACCAGCGCCAGCGCTGAGTTAGTCACAGGCATGCCTGTCGTTTTACCTGCTGAGTGAGTCAGCTGCCAGAGCCGGGAGAAAATGTTTTCAAAGTAAAATTCCAGCTCCTCCCCCCAGGCTAAGGAAATGAGAAGCAGCTTTGGGGCTCCAAGCAAGCTCCCCATCTCCTCTCGGCACCCATTGCCTCTCCGGCGGGGTGGGCGGTCGGCCGACGAACGGGCGGCTCAGCAGCATAAACCAGGTGGCACCGGAAAATGTGGGTGAGGAATCCAAGGCGGAGGCAGGGGGTCCTCCCCACCCCTTAAGCCCACCAGAAATTGGCCCCTCTTTATTCTGCAGGCAGGACTTTGTTTCAGCCTTCATCCTGCCCGTGCCAGTCTTGGCGGGCAGAGAAGGGGGCTCCTTGCGCATGGCAAGGCAGCAGCAGCAGCCCTTGCCACGCTGTGGTTTCACTTCAGCCAGGGTGGCAGAGAGAGGAGGGGAGCAGGAACCAGAAGGAAGGCAGTTGGTGGGGGGCATCGCCTCTGCACCCCCTCCCGGATCCCCACTGCTCTCCCCCCCAAGGGTGCTGCACAGCTGCCCTTTGAGGTTTTGACTGGGTGGTGGAGAGGCAAGAGGAGAGGGGAGCCTTCTGGGCTCCCCAGGGCTAAAGCGCAGCATGTGGGGCCCTTGGCTAGTTGGCTCAGAGAAGCACAAGGAAAACTTCATTAGTGCTTGCTGTTTGCATTCCCTCTCCCCACAACGGCGGCAGCAGCAGCAGCAGCAGCAGCTGGACTCAAACGTGTGTGTGTTGTTACATATATTTATATATATATAATCTCACCACCACCACCTCCTAAGGCACAGAGCTGCCACAGATGCTGATGAAAGGGGAAGGGTCAGGAGGCGGGAAACGCTCAGAGGGCACACTCCCAGCGCTCGGGGCGTGGGGAGGGCTCTCCTTTGCTCTTGAAAAGTCCAAGTTAACTCACCCCCCAGTGGAGAGCGGGGGAGGCATAGGACCTTGGGGGCGGCGGGGGGCAGAGCGACGAAAACAACGTGAAATGAAGCAAGCCCCCCCCCCCCCGCAGCTGAACTCACTGCTGCTTTTTGCTGATGAGGACTTAGCTGAGCTCCGGCTCCATTGATGGGTGAAACGTCAGGAGATGTTGGGATCAAAACAAGGCAGAGATTCCCTGGGAGGAAACAGGCGGCAGGGAGATGGGAGAGTGGCAGCCGGGAGCTGCTCTGGCAGCGGGGCCCAGCGCTGACCTTCGGGGCTCAGGCACAACGCCCGCCCCACCTCCCACAGCTACCGGGGTCCAGGTCGCGCCCCACTGCAGTCCTGCTTCCCCAAGGCTGAGGGGCCAGCCGGGTGCCTCAACAGGAAGCCTGCAAGCCGGAGGGGATCCTTCCGGGTCCTGATCCTGCTGGAAACACACAGCCTCTTTCTCTGCAGGAAAGCTGCCTTTCCTTGGGGTCCAGCACCTGCTCGAAGGAGACCGAGAACAGGGCCAGCTCAGAGCCGGGGGAAGGAAGAGAACGGGCATGGCCCACGCGAGGAAAGGGGGCCGATCCCTGGAGGCGCGCAGGGAAGAGAGAGCAGAAAAGGCAAATAACTGATTGGGCCAAAGGCTTCCAGACCAGCAAGAGACCTCCTGGGCCACTGAAGCAGGAGATCCTGGCGATCTGGGCCCTCCTGCCCTAGTGGATCACAAGCGGAACATCAGCTGGCCGTGCAATGCAGAGGCAAAAAAGAGCCAAGACGGCCTGCGGCTGCTTTAGTGGGAGCCCAGTGCCCAGGGCAGCAATGGTGCCACTCTCCTCTGGGCAGGCCATGGCATTTCAGGAAGGATCACGTGGTGCGTCATCCAGAGCAGGTGGGCCAGGTGAGGGGTCCTATGAGGCCTGGTTGAAAGAGGTGGGCAAGTTTAGAGAAAGGTCAGGAGGAACACGAGAGGCCTCTCCAAACATCTCCAGGGCTGGCAGTCTGTCTGTCTGTCTTGCAGGGGGTGGACCAGGCTGGTGGCCAGGGAGCAGGGCTGCAGCTAAACAGGAGGGGGCAGTTTCCAGGGCCCAGAGTTGCCGGAAAGTGGGTCAGACTGAGTTGGGGACAGCAGAAGAGGCCTCTTCTGCTTCCCTGGGGCTGGACAGACACCTGACAGAGACCCAGCAGTCACATCCTGCATTGCAGATTCTGCCTGGAGACGGGGGGGGGGGGGGGACTGGGTGAGCTCCCGGATCCCTTCCAATTCCATGGATATTTGTCAGGCCCTGCAACGTGGACAAAGAGTGAAGAAGTTCTTGGCCTCCCCCTTCTCATTCAATACACCCGGGCAGCGTGTGTGTGCAAGCTGTGCTTTCCTGCCCATGACTAGAACAGTGACTATATGCTGCCCCACTGACAGAGGCAGGGTGCCCCCCAGCGCCAGTTGCGGAGTGGGCAGAGCACTGCTGGGCCCCTGGATATCCAAGGTCTCCCCCTGCCCTCAACCTTCTCAACGGAGGCTAAGTTCTGCCTGGAGAATTGCTCCTGCCGAGACCACAGAAAGCCCCCTCCACTGCCCAAATGTTGCCACTGGCACCCCAATTGGGGAAACCGGAGAAAATGCAGAAAGCCAAGCCTTGGGACTGGGAGTCGCAGGGTCAGAAGGCAGTGTTGGGACCCTTCAACTAGGGCTTGTAGTTTCAAAATGTAAGGGCATGAGAAGAGCCTGGCTGGATCAGGCCCACCCAGTCCAGCATCCTGTTCTCACAGGGGCCAACCGGATGCCCCAAATGGGAAACTCGCAAGCAAGACCTGAGCACGATAAGAACTCTCCCCTCCTTTTAGAAGACACCTGAAGGCAGCCCTCTTTATGGACGCTTTTAATGTTTGACAGACTACGGTATTTTAATACTTTGTTGGAAGCCGCCGAGTGGCTGGGGAAACCCAGCCAGATGGGCAGGGTATAAATAAATTATTATTATTATTATTATTATTATTATTATTATTATTATTATTCCTGCGGTTTCCAGCAACTGGGATTCAGAAACCTCTCTGCTTCCGGCTGCAGAGACAGAGCCTTTCCAACATGGTTAGTAGCCATAGCAGAGTCCTCTCCACTCCTTCAGTTATGCTCCTGGCACTGCTTCAGTGAGGAGCCGCGATTCTTCCCCAAGCCCCCCTCTGCCAGCGCAGGGAGATTTGCGGGGAGAGGCCGGCCCCCGCGAGCACAGGTGGCCCTGCCTGCCTCCGGCGAGGCGAGGCACTGGTCCCGGCTGCAGAGGGAGCACCCCAAGAGGCGCTCAAGGGTGGCCAACGAGCCACGCAAGGCGTCTCCTCCTGCTCCTCCTCCTTCAGCACCACCTCTGCTCGCCCACGCGGATGAATCATCCCCTGCGATGCCAGCACCACAAACAGCAAGGAGGCTGGAAACAAAGGCGGCTGCTGCTGCCTCCTCCTCCTGCTGCTGCTGCGGCAGGACCCCAGCGGAAAGCAGGACGGCTGGGCCTGGGCCGAGAGTTGGTCAGCTGTGGATAAGTGATTATGTAAGAGGGAGAATGAATATCCCAAGTGCCAGAGCGCCCGCCTTCCTCCTCCTCCTCCTCCTCCTCCTGTTCCCCCCAGCGCTGATGGGCGAGTGGCAGCTCCGCCAGCGAGGGAACAGAGAGAGGGGAGGGGGTCTCCCTGGCTTCCCAAGGAAAGAGCCGGAGGGAACTTTCCTTCCTGGGACCCAGGCTGGGGGGGGGGGGAGAGAAGGGGACACCCTCCTCTGAAATCTACCAGGCTCAATGGCAGCAACCAGCAAAAAAGGAGCAAAGCAGGCCAGGTAAGGCGGTGAGTCCATCACCGCCATGGTCCAGGGAACTTGGGGCCTGGACAGGCTCAGCAAGGAAGCTGCCAGGTGGGCAGCAGGTGGAGTGGAAAGCCTGGGTCCAGCTCTGTCAGGTGTGACTTCTAGTCCAGCATTCTATTATCACACAGGCAGCAGGCATTAAAATCTGGCCACCCAGGTGTGAAGTCACCTGCCTGGGAATGGCACAAGCAGGGTGAGCCAGAAGGTTTTGGATCCTTCGTGGGGATTTGAAGTGGCTACTGAGTGATGGAGCCCAACTCCACAAGCTGAAACTTTGTGTGTGTGTGTGTGTGTGTGAGAGAGAGAGAGAGCGTGAATAAGCTACCCAGATGACATTTACACACACAAACACACACTTTTCGTATTAATCCTTCTCTGCATGTGCACACACACAGCCAGTGAGAGAGAGAAGGAGGAGAGACAGACAGACAGAAATGCTGAGCTCCAGCCACTAGGAGTCATTCTCAACAAGCTGCTCTCGAAATGGCTCACACGGCACTCCTGGAAAAGATCGGAGCTGCACTGGTGGGTGCCAGGTACCAGGAACATGCCCTGCTTGTGGGCTTCTGGTTGGCCTCCGTGAGAACAGGATACCGGACTAGATGGGCTGCTTGAGGCCTGATCCAGAAGCCAGGCTCTTCTTGCGCTCTGAACGTAGAACGTATGGCTCTTATGGACTGCGATGGAACATGGCTGGGTGGCACCAACTCCTCCTGTTCCCCACCACCACCCTGCCAACCCCTCTGGGCAGGCAGCAACAGACCCTAGGGAAACTCTGTGCCAAGTACTTTTGCCCACCTGGCATGCCCCTCCTGCCAATCAGTGGAGCAAAGAGCCTACCTTCTACCCCAAACCAACAGCTGTAAAAGCTGCCTAGTTTCCCCATCAAGCCCCCCACCCCCAAACTCAGCGAAGCCCCCCAAAAACTAGGAGGTGAGGTTAGCTGAAATAGTCCTTTGCGCAATGCAGAGCCAAGCAGTGCCCCATCCACCCCGGTTTGGGGAGGGAGCTCCTCCGCTTCCGCCTCTTCAATTAACGCAGAGCATCCCTTAAACTGCGCCTCAGCCAATCGCAATCTCGCAAGCGGAAAATCGACATTCCACGGACACTCAGCTGGAGGAAATTGAGGGTGGTTCCGTCTATGCACCGTCTCCACGTGTGGGGCAGGGCCTCCCTGAAGAAACGGTGAGGTTGGGGGCGGGATGGCATTCAGCCTGGAGAAAAGGAGCCAGGTAGACTTGGAAGGGCAGGGCAGAGAAGAGCAGCTGGGCATCTCGAAGGCTGCCCCACGGAAGATGGGGCAAGCCAGTTTCCAAACCAACAGCTTCAAGTTACAAGAAAGGAGAGTTTGACTAAACATCTGGAGCAGACTCCCTCGGAAGGCAGTGAGCTCTCGTTCATTGGAGGTTCTTAAGCAGAGGCTGGATGGCCATCTGTCAGGGATGCTTGAGCTGAGATTCCTGCATTGCAGGGGGCTGGACTAGAGGACCCTCGGGTGAACCACCCAACGCTACAGCTCTACGATTCGATGACCTAGTTCCACGACAACGAGAAAGCGAAGTTGCCTCCGTGCTGAAGAGCCTGGTGTGGAAAGGCTCCTTCCTTTCTTCTCTCTGCATTTGGCCTGCCTGGGTGGTAAGACAGTGAACAGGACACCCTCGAATGTCTGAATGGGGCACAAGTTTGGGGCCAGGAGGGAGGACAGCAGCTCCTACTGGCTGTGTGGAAAGAATTTCAGAGGCAGGAACCTTTTATCCTATGTGGTGCAAGGTGGTAAAAGAATTCTGGGAAATGATATATAATGCATTTCTAAAATGTTCAAAATAACCTTTGTTAAAAAAATAAAAAAACCCAGAAGCTTTTCTATTAGGAATTCTAGGTGCAAAAATACCAAGGGAGCAGAAAAGACTGTTCTGCGTGCAACGACAGCTGCACGGATGCTTTTAGCCCAAAGATGGAAGGAAGACAAGGTCCTGACCAGAGAAGAATGGAAGACGAAGCTGATGGATTATGCCGAAATGGCAAAAATGACTGGAAAGGTCAGAAAGCAGGAAGATCAAAATTTCCATAAGGAATGGGAGAAATTTATAGTTTACCTTGGAGACCACTGTAAGCAGCTCAAATCGTTAGCGGGGCTTAAATAACACTTGTAACAAGAACTATGGATACAACGGAGAACTAAATAATAATAATGGATTATTATAAAAGATGCAGCAGAAAAGGACCAACAATCGAAGTCCAAAGATTGGTGGGAATCTACTGTTTTCGTGATTAGGATGTGTGGTAGAGTGTAAATTTTAATCTGTAAAATCAAATAAGCACTTTAAAAAAAAAAGTATTTCAGAGACAACCCCAAAGCTGATGATGATGAAGCAGCAGAAGCAGCTGAACTGAAGAAAGAGGAGGCCCCTCACCTCATCTTCCCAAATCCAGCTGCAAATCCAGCTGTTATACTGAAGAGGAAGGGACCTTTCTTAAGAGTGGCCTCGGAGGGTAAGGAAAGGGCACAGAGCCAACGCAGAGAAGGGCAAATGACGGAGACCCGCATGCTGCTGCTGTTACTTTCTGGCCTGGCAGAGATCCCCTCCTCTTCACGCAAGCCTTGAGCAAACTCAGGATGAAGGATGCTGCGCTTGGGGCTCTGCTCCTCCAGGATACGGAGCCCCTCCCTCGCTGCCCAGGAGTGGGGCTGGGGAGGGCGCTTGGTCTCTGCCCAACTGACCACGTCATCTCAGCCCAGCCAGGCCACCTCGCCTGCCTTTTTGCTGGGTGGCAAAAGGATCTCATTCAGATGGCCGCTCGGATAATCCCCTTAGCAACTGGGTTTTATTTGGGGCGGGGGGAGTTGGCAGGTTATGATACGGCGGAGCCGGCACACTCTCAAGGAGATGACAAACCTATTAATGCACCGTGATGGCTGGCAAGTGCCACGGCCTTCCCCCCCCCCCCCCGCGCGTTCAAGGGAGAGAGAAGAGAGCTGATGGGAGTGATCCATGCCAGCTCTCCTCTGCAATTTCTCACCCGAGGGATGCCCGGGACACGGAAGCCCCATGGCTTTGGGGCAGCCCCCACTGAGGGCTTCCTCTGTGCTCACTAGCGGAAGGAGAAAGGAGGGCCTCTATGGCATCTCTGTGAGGTGACTCAGGCTAGACCAGGGGTCAGCAAACTTTTTCAGCAGGGGGCTGGTCCACTGTCCCTCAGACCTTGTGGGGGGCCGGACTATATTTTGGGGGGAAAAATGAATGAATTCCTATGCCCCACAAATAACCCAGAGATGCATTTTAAACAAAAGCACACATTCTACTCACGTAAAAAGCAAACTGATTCCTGGACCGTCCGCAGGCCGGATTGAGAAGACGATTGGGCCACATTCGGCCCCCGGGCCTTAGGTTGCCTACCCATGGTCTAGAGCAGTGTTTCCCAACCTTGGGCCTCCAGCTGTTTTCGGACTACAATTCCCATCATCCCTGACCACTGGTCTTGCTAGCTAAGGTTGATGGGAGTTGTAGTCCAAAAACAGCTGGAGGCCCAAGGTTGGGAAACACTGGTCTAGAGGCTCCTACCCAGCAGGGAAGCTTCGGGAGAGGATGACCACCAACGGAGAAGGCTTCAAACAAATTCACAAAGGCTGTTGATGGATACAAGCCCTGCCTCCGTGGCTGGAGGAAGCAAGGAGGGGAGGGGGCTCAGGTCTTGCATCCCGGCTTCCCGCTGGGGCATCCGGTTGGCCCCTGTGAGAACAGGATGCTGGACCAGGTGGGCCGCGGGGGCCTGATCCAGCTGAAGGCTCTTCTCATGTTCCTACGAAAGGTGGACCGTCCACAGCTCAACAATTCTTGGAGACTTCTTGCAGGTGCCGGGCGGTGGAGGAGGAAGAAGGAGCCCGACTTGCAGGCTTTCCATGAAAGTGTCAGTCATCACACGACAGCCTGCCTGCGCCAGACGGATCTGTGCCTCCTCCACACCAGCCACCACCATCAACGTGTCTCTAAGGCAGAGGTGGGGAGGGGGGAGAAAGGCCAAGCCAGCATCTGTCCGCCCCCCTCCCGCTTGTCCGGACTGTCCTAACGCACGTCCCGGGGATGTTGGCCACCCCCTCCTCGCATATCGCCCCCCCCAGCAGCTGCCTCCCCAAGAACAGCTCCTGGGTTTGGCTGGAGCCAGAGGACCTTGCCTTCCCCAGTTACCTGAGCCAAGCAATTGGTGCAAGAAGCCAAACCAATTCTGGGGTGTGTGTGGGGGTGTTATCCAGGCCTGTGCCCTACAAAGCATCAGTTCCAAGAGCCACCCCCCCCACCCTGGGGTAGTGCCAGCCCTCGCTGTTCCCAAGCGACATCTAGGATGGAAGTCTCCTGCGAGTCCCTAAGAGAGGCAATTAATTTATGGAAAATACGAATGGCGTTTTTGCTAAAAGCTCTTAACTTCCACGGCCCTGAGTGCCTCCATGCTTTTGAATTGTGGTGCTGGAGGAGACTCTTGAGAGTCCCATGGACTGCAAGAAGATCAAACCTCTCCGTTCTGAAGGAAATCAGCCCTGAGTGCTCACTGGAAGGACAGATCCTGAAGCTGAGGCTCCAAGACTTTGGCCACCTCATGAGAAGAGAAGACTCCCTGGAAAAGACCCTGATGTTGGGAAAGATGGAGGGCACAAGGAGAAGGGGACAGCAGAGGACGAGATGGTGGGACAGTGTTCTCGAAGGGACCAGCATGAGTTTGACCAAACTGCGGGAGGCAGTGGAGGACAGGAGGGCCTGGGGTGCTCTGGTCCAGCGGGTCACAAAGAGGCGGACACGACTAAACGACTAAACAACAACAAAGTGTCTCCAGTATCTCTGCTGCCTGAGACCTCCGTGTATAGGGCAGTATATAAATTCAATAAAATAATAATAATAATAATAATAATAATAATAATAATAATAATGACGACCAAGAGTGAGACACTTAAGGGCAGGGGCCTAATAGGCTTCACACAATGCCAAGACATCGGGGGGGGGGGTTTTGCCCTGACTGGACGCTTGACCACTTGCAAAGAAGCACCTGATCTATTGGTCCCTTGCAATTGACTATCGCCTTTTGGGCTTTGTAGCTGGCAAATAGCATGGCATCCAAGGCTGCCTCTGGAAGAGTAGGGGGTACTGCAGAGCCCCCCCTTTGTGCTGCTCCTTTCTAGCCAAACTGTTGCCAAATTGGCTGGAGCTCTCATTACAGCCGTCAGCCGAAGCCCAGGCTGCTGGTTTCTGTCAAAGAGACATGCAAGGCAGCACATTTCTCCCTCGCCCACCTCATTAGCAGCTGCCTTCCCAATCCTAAATCTTCCGTGAGGTTTCTCCCCAACCCCCTTATCCACTGGCCCTTCCCACATGGGGCAGGACAAAAACGGGGGCCCCACCCAGCCCTTAGCCTAGTGCCGCATTCCCCATAGCAGCCCCATGAAGCTCTTCCTGGGGCAAACGGTATAAGAGGGCAGCTTATTACCATGCCATCTGCTTGACACTTTCACAGATTTTATTTTCCATTTGGGCACTTGGCACTTTGGTGCAAAAGCAAAATGCAATTAAAGTTTTACTTTAGAAAGGTTGGAAAGTCATGGGAGAAAAGTTCCACACTCGGCGATGGTGGTCCATTGGCCCTTGTGGGACGACGGGAGGCAGGGAGGTCAACAGCAGGTGGCGCTAGAGGCAACGGCAGGCAGAGCTGACTAATCCTGGTTTCTCTCTGCTGAGTTTCACTGAGGCTAAGGTGCAGGGACGCAGGTGGCGCTGTGGGTTAAACCACAGAGCCTAGGACTTGCTGATCAGAAGGTCGGTGGTTCGAATCCCTGTGACGGGGTGAGCTCCCGTTGCTCGGTCCCTGCTCCTGCCAACCTAGCAGTTCGAAAGCACCTCAAAGTGCAAGTAGATAAATAGGTACCTCTCCAGCGGGAAAGTAAACGGCGTTTCCGTGCGCTGCTCTGGTTCACCAGAAGCGGCTTAGTCATGCTGGCCACATGACCCGGAAGCTGTACGCCGGCCCCCTCGGCCAATAAAGCGAGATGAGCGCCGCAACCCCAGAGTTGGCCATGACTGGACCTAATGGTCAGGGGTCCCTATACCTTTACCTTTAAGGCGCAGGCAGGCAGGGCTGCCAATCCCTGAGCTTGATGCATGGGAGAAGAGAGGCAGCTCTGAGGTTGCCAGGGCAGTGCCCGCTGTGCCCGCAAAAGTCAGCCCCCCATGCACACACCGCAGGGTGCCTAAGGGCACAAGATGTGCCTACTCAATCCTGGGAATGTCATCCCTTTGGAAACGGGGTCCAGGAAGGGGGTGGTGCAGCCAGCAAAGGAGACCAGGCTGCCTGCGACCAACTCTCAAAACTGCCCACCAGCCACATGGCAGAAGAGATCAAAGACCAGGATGCAACCGTCGGGGGACAACACCCTTTGGCTCCTCACCCCGTGGACTGGGGAGGACCTTTCCAGTGTCTAATATGGAAGTTCCCTTTGGGGCAAACGGGGGCCCCACCCAGCCCCCAGTCCCAGGGAAGGGCCCGCTCCCCTTCTCAAGCACAAGAACCGCCCAATATTTTATGACAAACGACCAGGCGCTGCCCATTATTTTTCTCCCAGTCACTTTGATCGATAAAGGGAAAAGGGTGAATTGCTATTGATTGGCCCAACACCTCCCAGCGCCGCTTTACAAATTGCAGGCAAGCAAGAGGGGGTGGCAATGTGGGGGAGCCTTTTGCCCTATGGGAGGGGGGAGATGCTGCTGGGGGGGGCACACGCGCCCCTAACGGGGAAGCAGGATTTCTGGCCTGGATCTCTGGGACCAGGAAGGCCTGCGCTCCTGGCCAGACCTTGGCCTCTCTAGTCCAGCAGAAGCCGGGCAGGGAGGAGACCGACTTGTGGTCCCTGCCCCCTCGCCCCCACGTGGGCAAGAGTCCAGCAGGGCTCCAAAAGATGCCAGGCATGAACTCGCCAAAAGAATGGCTCCTCAAAACGGCTCAAGACCCCAATACCTCAAGGAGCGCCTCTTTCCTTATGAACCTGCCCGGACCCGGAGATCCTCCTCTGAGGCCCTTCTTTATGTACCTCCTCCTTGAGAGGTCCAGAGGGTGGCAGCCCGAGAACGGGGCCTTCTCTGCAGTGGCTCCTCGTCTGTGGAATGCTCACCTGGCGCCTTCATTATGCACCTTTAGGTGCCAGGCAAAAACATCCCCCTTTAGCCAGGCCTTTGAATGTCCTTTTCAAATGTGTTTGGGGGGGGTGTTATTGGGTTGTTTTTATTTTGTATTTTGTGTTTCTTATATCGTGAGTTTATCCTGTGAACCACCCTGAGACCTGTGGGTATAGGTAAATAATAATAATAATAATAATAATAATAATAATAATAATAATAATATAATGGGAAAACTTCTTCAGGCAGCATAGTTAAACTATGGAACTCACTGCTACAGGAGGCAGAGGTGGCCACCAACTTGGATGGCTCTAAAAGAGGGTTGGACAAATTCATGGAGGAGGAAATGGCTGATAGCTCCTAGCCAGGATAGCAAAGCTTTTCCTCCACAGTTGGAAGCAGGGGTGCTTCTGAGTCCCAGTTGCTGGAAACTGCAGGAGAGGAGAGTGGCTCTTGTGTCCGGATCCTGCTTGCTGATTTCACAGATGCATCTCATTGGCCACTGGGAGAACAAGATGCTGGACCAATGAGCCATTGGCCAGATCCAGGAGACCCTTCTTAACATTCTTTTCTCCAGCCAACTCAAAGCTCACAAGCTCCCTCTTTCTGCCTGGCATCCCATAGTCCCTCTAACTGCAGAGAGACAGAACCTTGACCTTGGAACACGAAAGGAACCCCATCTCACTCCTCTCCTGCGAGGCGTCTCATCCGCTAAGCCCATCCCAAGATGGTCTTGAAGCCGATTCAGGTCCCCCAAACTACGCAAACACCTTTTGCCCCACAGCCCCTCCTGGTTTGCCTCACGTCCCCCTGCAACCAGGACAGGGAGAAACCAGCAGGCAGGGAGGGGCCAAGAGGGGCGGATCGTGGCCACCTCGTCTGGAGCATCAGCGACTGGAGCGCAGGGAACACGCCACGGCAGGAGGCCACCCAAAGGCCACGCGCCTGGGTGGCTCTCCACGTACGAGAGGGGGTCCCTTTGGGGCCCACTGCAGTCCTCTCTGCCCCCCTCCCTGGTTGGCACCAGGAAGCAAGCCGTAATGCCTCCTGGCGCTCCCGCTGGTTCTCCCAGCCTGTCTCTTTCGTGGGCTTTTGACCGCGGGGCTCCAGGGCCGGGCAGGACTCCGCGGCTGCCGCAAAGCATTCAAATTCTCTCCCCGGGGGAACCCGGCGCTGGAAACTAATTCCGGTGGATTTCTGCTGTTTTTACAAACTGCCTTCCTTCTGGCTTTAGTGATTCACCTGCTATATTTCCAAGACGCATATTCTTTTATGTACGCGTAAGCCCTTCTCCCTGCCTTGGTAAACGCATTACGGCGATAGGGGAAGAATGGAGAGCCAGCCGAACGTCACGTGGGGCAGCCTGGCCCTAAATTTAACTCCGACAATAAATAATCAAAAGGAAAAACAGCCCTTCTCCCCGATTCCTGGAGGACCCAGCAGTTAGCAAAAGAGTTGCAAAGCTGCTGACCTGGCAGGGGCTGAAGTGCTGAGATTATTACAAGAAAACGTTTAAATGTGCCCTGGGCGCCAGAGGAAAAGAGGCAGGGGTGAACTCTGCAGCGCTTTAAGCTGCTGAAGGATTAAAGCCCCGGCCTTGGAGCTCCGTCGCCTTGGCCCCCGGGCGGGTGGGAGGGGGGCACGGAGAGGGAGGAGGGAAGCAGGAAAAGTGTGCACTAAGCACTTGGCCCCCGCCTCCAGCTCAGACTAAAAATACAGAGATGAGCCTGTTCTAAAAATTACCATTTAGCACCAGGAGCTGGCGTGGCCGCCAAGCCAAAAATCCATATCCCATCAGCTGTAATGGACTGCTAGTCACATTTCCTTCTTGGAAGCGGCTGCCCTGCTCCGGAGGCAGCGCTCTGAAGACTTGCGCAGCAAGGTGGCAGCTGCGGATGGAAATTCATTAGGGACAGCTCCTGGGAAGCCAGTGCATTCATCACAATTAAAGGCGCAGCCAGGAGGCTCTGCTGGCAGGGCTGGAGAGCAGGAACGGACTGCAGCGGGCATCGCTGCCCTGCCCTGCCCAGGGGACGGGTTGAGCCTCTGCCAGGGGTCCTGAGCAAGGTACCAGGCCGCTGCCGAAGGAGCTGGGCAGGCGCTACCCACGGGCGACTGTGGCACAAGCACAGGCAATGAGCCACCTGCAAAAGTGGCCTTGGTCGGGAAGAGAGCCGGAGCAAGGTTCCCCCAGGAAGGAGCTGCCACATGGATTCTCAGCAGAGCCTTTCAAGACCCCCCAGGTGCTGCTGGTGAGGAGAGGCGACCTGACAGGTAAGGAGGGGTAGAGGATCGGCGGGTGGGGTTCGTTCTCATCAAGTCACAGCTCTGCCTGGGCGGGACTCAATCGCCCCCGTGCGACAAATGGGCAGGACCGCCCAACCTCCATCGAGTGCCTGGAGGCGGTGGGAGGATGGATGGCAGATAACAGATTGAGGTTGAATCCTGAGAAGACAGAAGTATTGTTTTGGGGGGACAGGGGGCAGGCGGGTGTGGGGGACTCCCTGGTCCTGAATGGGGCTACTGTGCCCCTGAAGGACCAGATGCACAACCTGGGAGTCATTTTGGACTCCCAGCTGTCCATGGAGGTGCAGGTCCATTCTGTGTCCAGGGCGGCTGTCTGCCAGCTTCATCTGGGACGCAGGATGAGGCCCACCCTGCCCACAGACTGTCTCTCCAGCGTGGTGCATGCTCTAGTTATCTCTTGCTTGGACTACTGCAATGCGCTCTACGTGGGGCTACCTTTAAAGGTGACCCGGAAACTGCAATTAATCCAGAATGCAGTAGCCAGGCTGGTGACTGGGAGCGGCCGCTGAGACCACATAACACCGGTCCTGAGAGATCTGCACTGGCTCCCAGTACGTTTCTGAACACAATTCAAAGTGTTGGTGCTGACCTTGAAAGCTCTAAATGGCCTCAGCCCAGTATCCCTGAAGGAGCGTCTCCACCCCCATCGTTCTGCCCGGACACTGAGGTCCAGCGCCAAGGGCCTTCTGGCGGTTCCCTCATTGTGAGAACTGAGGTTACAGGGAACCAGGCAGAAGGCCTTCTTGGTGGTGGCGCCCGCCCTGTGGAATGCCCTCCCACCAGATGTCAAAGAGAAAAACAACTATCCTACTTTTAAAAGACATCTCAAGGCAGCCCTGTTTAGGGAAGTTTTTTATGTTTTATGCTGTATTGTTTTTAACACTCGATTGGGAGCTGTCCACAGTGGCTGGGGAAACTCAGCCAGATGGGCAGGGTATAAATATTATTATTATTATTATTATTATTATTATTATTATTATTATTATTGAAGGCAGGCTCCCCTCCCCTTTCCCTCCAGGCCTGACAGAACTTCTTCTGCATCTACCGTTACCCTGAGCGGGTCACGATAGCCTTAGCACAGAGCTGGATCCAGAGGGAAAAGAGGCCATTAATTAAGGGAGCCACCCGAGAGAGAGAGAGAGAGAGAGAGAGAGAGAGAGAGAGAGAGAGAGCTTGTGTTTGGCAGGCAGGCTGGCAGCAGGGAGGGAGGAACCGGCAGGCTCTGCTGAACTCAGGAGAAGAGCGGAGATGGGGCCTGCAAGATGGACAGAAGCGCGGGAGAGGGGAGGACGGGGAAGGGCATTTCGCACAGCAGGCGCAGAGGAGAGAACGGCACCCCTGTGCTGCTGCCACGGGGCCAAACTTGGCCCTTCAGCCGTTTTGGGACTACAGTTCCCATCATCCCCAACCACTGGTCCTGCTAGCTAGGGATGATGGCAGTTGTAGTCCCAAAACAGCTGGAGGGCCAAGTTTGGCCACCCCTGATCTGGACGCTTGGATCGCTTCGGCTGTTCTCTCCCCCAACCCCAAACCCCACCAGATCTCTCAGCCGCACTGAAGGCTGGGAAGCCAGCCCAGGAGACATTCCTGAGCATGCCAAGGGGCAGGCGATAGGCTCAAATAGGGGGCGCAAGGTCAGCCCACAAGGGGAGCTCCCACAAGCATGGCAGCGGCCTGCCGCCCTCAGCCAAGGCAGGAGGAGACTGGTGCAAAGCTGGCTTTCTGGGCAAATGCAGCTGCCGCGCTGGCATCCCTCCAGTGCCCTCTCTGGAAATCCCTCGACCCCAAACCTCCCCTGAGAGGCTGCAGACCTGGCTCCCTCTCCTGCTCCCGTACACTGCGTGGCCCAAAGATGCCCCCCTTCCTTATAGGGCACAGGCTGAGGTCGCACATGCACAACACCCACAAGTAAGTAAGTGTGTGTACTGGAGGAGGGAGGGAGGGAGGGAGGTCCCTCTCCAGCCCCACGGGGAGCATCTTGGTCCATCATTCATGTTGGTAGCTTTCAGCAGCATAGGCTGGGCCTGGGAAAAGGCCCCCGGCCAGGTGCTCCTCCGCCTGTGGAGAAGAGCCTCCCCTGGGCTAATCAGTGGGGTGGCCCATAGGGGCTGTGCACAAGCAGGTGATGTTAGAATTCCTGCTCCGTGATTGCAGTCATGGGATTGTTGTCTTTCACATGACGGTGGATGTTTTGACTCCACAGAGTGGGAAGTGACGGAGAAAGGATGTTTGTGTTCCTGTGTTCCGTGAAGTGGGACTATTGTCCTTTGTTCTTTCTCTTTGCTGTCTGATGCTAGAGAGAGAGGGAGCCATGTTGCAGTGCTCCGTGTGTGTTTATATGTAAATAAAGTAGATTAGCCAAAATGCTGAGTTGCTGAGCTCTGTCACGTGCATGATGTGCAAACTCTGCAGATCCCTAAGTGTGCCGGTGTCGGTTGGCATCGGTCGCTGGGATGTTCGGGCTGAAGAAAGCTTTGGAAGCTCCCAAAAGAACGACCAGGAGGGAGAGAACATGCCAGTTGGACATGTGTCTCTGCCAGGGTCCTACTCGAGTGTAGGCTGAACTCCTGACAGGTGGGCCTCATCCCCATGGAAGCAGCTGGTCCCAGGAGCCTCTCTCCCCCCGAAGTGGATCCAGGCTGCGCTCGCTTTTCTCTGGTTGGCGGAAGGTGTCCAGGAGTCTCCCAAGATGCTTGGAAGGCCCAGAGGACCTCTCACTGGCCACAAATTCAAGAGAGGCACCACCTTGGTTGGGACCCGTCTCCTCAGACACTCTGGAGAGCAGCCCTTGCTGCTCTTGCTGCTGCTGCCACCATCTAAGCCACCGCTGGGCCGGCAGGGACGGATCTCTCCAAGCAGGACCTCTGCACCCACCTCCTTCACTTTCTCACCCAGGACAGGCCCCGCCAGTCTTGGGCGCCTGCACACGCCTCTCCCGAGGGTGTTCATAATCCCATTTCGCGCCCCATTGCGCCCCAGAGTAAGCCAGCCGCCCGTTTCATCCATCAAAGGCGATGGAGGCTCCAGGAGCCACCGGATCGGCAAGGACTCTCTGTGTGGCACCCCCTCCGTGTCTGCAGAGAAGGGCCTGATCCTGCGCCTACTCCTGCCTTCCTTCTGCAAGGAGTTTCTGCCCGCTTTCTAGGCTGGGGTGACAGTTCCCAATGGTCCTCCATGAGCTGCTATTGCTTTTATTTATCATTTATTTTTTTTACAAATATTTTTTATTGGTTTTTACAAAAAAAAAAAATCCAAAATAATAAAAGGGGGGGGGGGGACTTCTACCATATCCATATATGAGATTCTCTGCATCTCGTGACTCCCCCCATCCCCTGCACGGGTCCTTAAAACAATTCTTCTCAAACTACTTCTCATTGCATTCTCCACATTTTCCATTTCTCTAAGCTGTCCATGTTTTTCGTTTCTTTACAGTGCATTTTCACAGTCCAGCTAAACTGTATTTTTTATTTGTGTACAATGGTCCCCTAAGTAAATTATAATCCCCCCCCAATTCTTTTTTAAAGTTGCTATTGCTTTTAGAGCTCCAGGCCGTGAGTAAACGAGTTTCCTACTGTGCAAGGAGTTTTCAAAGTAAGGAAGCATCCGAACCAGGGTTCTTCTCCCGTCTCCCATTCTCACAGTCAGAAGTGACAACGTCTGCTCTATCAGCAGCTTCCACGATCCATTCCACGCTACTTGGGTATAGAGCCTTGTGTGGGGCAGCCCCACTGCCCTTTGAGATTTCCACCCCTGGAATATTAGACAAGCGCTGCCTCTGTTGCTTTTCAGAGAAGACCTTAGCCTTTTAAGCAGAGAAGGCTCTGCATCTGCGTTGCAACGCTATTATTATTATTATTATTATTTTATTTACAACATAGTCCACAACAACTCATACATACAAACAAACCCACCACCATTGACAATTTAATTATCAAAATTAAACTCCTATCCCCTTACACAAAGAAAACATAACATAAAAATAAAAGACTTCCTTTATCCTGTAAATGGCCTCCTTATTTACTTCTTGTGTACTGTTTCTTTTATATGTGATCATTACCATTTTTCCTAATTATGATTTTAAAAACCGCAAAGTCTCCTATAGAAATTAATTGAAACAGGTCCAGATGTATATTTGGGGGCACTGTTTGGTATTCTCTGCATTTCCACCATTCTCTTTGGAATTCTTGTCTAGGTTGTCCCCTAATTGTCTCTGTTAATCTGGCCAATTCAGTATAATCTAATAATTTATCCTGCCATTCCTTTTTTGCTGGCACAAATTCTTTTTTCCAATTTCTGGCAATTAAGGTCCTTGCCGTGCCTGTGGCATACAGGAATATTTTTTGACCCTCTTTTGCTATACCTGTGTCTGTTATTCCTAATAGGAAAGCTTCTGTATTTTTTCACAAAATTATATTTAAACCTTTAAGTTCATCATATTCTATATCCCAGAAGCTTTTGATATGTATAAGTGTCCTTTCTGCTTTAGTGCACCTCCATGCATTGGAATGCTTTCAAAGATTCTTCATCCATTATAATTTGGCGACCTGGGCTCCTTTGGAAGGAAGGGCCAGATAAAAAACCGAATAAATAAGAAACAAATTCTGGGCACAGGCTTGCCTAGGGTACCCTGAGCAACTGCGCCCCTGCCACCCACATGGCCTTGGCCAGGCTGGAAGGAGGGAATCCGCCTGGCACAAGGAGGGGGCAGGGGCCTGAAGCCTGGCACCAACGCCCAGGCGCTCTGAAGACGACCCCAGAGGCTCGTGCCAAACGGGAGCATTTCATCTCCGCAGCCGCTCAGCGAGGTGGCTGCAGAGGGCATCTTGGCTCCAACATTGCAATTATGAATCACAGCACAATGACACCAAAGGCGCCTGGCGTGAGGCATGCGCCCCTTTCAATCACGGAAGTACAACAACCCTCGTTGGCGGCTCTTCACATGCCGGTCATGCTCCTAACGAGCAGGGGGTCTGAACGGGGGGCGGGCGGGCAGGGAGAGGAGACTGGGTGCCTCTGCGCATGGTGAGCACAAACACACACCCCCCGTCCCTGCTCGCACATGACCAGGCACTCAGGCAGCGGGTCAGGGAGATGGCAGTGTTCGTGCAGCCTGAACACAACCCGGCAGCCGGGCAGGGAGAAAAGAGAGGGGCAGGTCATACACTAGAGGAGGAATATTGGCAGGCAGGAGGGCGAGCCCCTCCCATCTCCAAATCTCCACCCTGACAGATTAGTCAGCAAACGGCTCTGGCAGCCGAAGGAGGGCTTTCTTGGGGGCTATCGGCCGGGAACTTCCGGGCCAACGAGGGGGAATCTGGGGGCAGCTGCTGGATCAGGGCAAACAGGGCAGGGGCACAGAGCTCCGCATCCTGCTTTCCCTGACCGGATGCTCCAAGAGGAAGCCCAGGGAGACGGACCTGAGTGCAGCAGCAGCAGCAGCGATCTCCTCACTTGCGATTCCCAGCCAGTGCCGTTTAGAGGAGAGCAGCGCAATCTTCGCCGGAGCCTGGAAACGGTGCTGCTGTGAACACGCCGTAATCAGAGCCCTTTTCAATCAGGCAACTGCCTCCCCTTCTGAAGGTTATTTGCTACATCAGCCTCCCCACAAGCTGACACCCCCTCCAGGGGGGGCCTTGTGAACACCTGGAGATGGAGAGCAACATCCGCCGACCCCTCAAGCAGGCGCAGGCACCACCCACAGTCTGCTCAGGGCCCCCGCTGCCCGCAGAATCCCCACCCCACGTGCTTCTGTCTTCTCGCCAAACTTGGGTCACAGATGGCCAAAGGGCTGAAAGGATGTTGAGCGTGGCTTGCGCCTCCTCTGTGCCCACACGCGAGAAGGTTCCTGTTGCTGCTTTTGTCCCAGCGGCCGGGAGAAATGTCTTCCCTTAGCCACAGGCCGTCCCATAGGGGCTGACTATTTGCCAACTACGGCTGGGCCTTCCTTCCACTTTGCTGGGCCAGAGGAAGGGGCAGCCTGCAAAGCGCGCCGCGACCTTCCGACAAGCAAAGTGCACGAGATTCGTGCCACACCAGCTCAGAAGCCGCCGTGTCCTTGCCAAGGTAAGGACGCCTTGCGGGAAGAGATTAGCAGCGACCCAAGAAGCGGGAAAGTGGCTGGGGAGGGGGCGAAAGGAGATGCATTTCTGCAGTGGGCCTGCGTCTGAACTGGCTGACCGAGACCCCAACTCACTCACACCCCCAACATTTATCTAGACCCTCCAGAACCTTCCCCAAGTCGCCTGCCCTCAACACTGCCAGCCCCTTCCCATTACTACAAGAAGGTGCAGCAGGAGACGTCTGGAGTCTTCCCAAAATCTGAGAAGCGGTTACAGACTTGTTCCACTTATTTTTAAAAAGCATGCTCAGGTGCCCTAACCAGGGAGAAGCCTCTGTCATCCCAAGTGGCATGTGAAGCCCTGGCATGACGGGAGAGGGGTGCAAAGCAAAGAAGAGTGCCTCTAAGCACGTACAGACTACTTGTCGTGCACACCTTGAGAACCGAGTCCTTCATCCACGGTCACAACCATCTCTGAAGGTCCACCCAGTGGAGCAACTGCTAAAAGACAGGGACCGGGGCTTGAACCCGCCTGCTGGGAGCCCCCACCTGGTGTAAGGGGGGTCAGTGGCAGCCCAGCCCAACCAGGCCCCGGCACAAGCAGAGCGAGGCAAGCGCAGAAAGGCCCTGGGAGAGACCTTTCCGCTGGCAACGCAAAGCCGTCCAAGTGACTGACGGCTGGGAAAGGTCAGCCTGTCCGAGGCTGGCAGCTTTGGGTGGCACAGAGTTTCGACAAGGCGCCCCAGCGGTTCCTGAGCAACTAGCCCTGATCCAAAGCCAATTTCAGGCTAACCGTTAAGAGAGGCAACGAAGGTCAGCAACGCAAAAAAACGATCCATAAATATTCTCCTGCTTGGAGCCAGGAGAAGAACGTTCCAGGGTCATGAAACCAAGGCGGGCATTTTGAGGGGAGGGTGGCACGTGGCTATGGTGTTTGGTGGGGTGGGGGGCAGACGGGGCAGGCGTCAGGGAGGGAGGGAGGGACCCTGGCCTTCCTCTGCCTAAGGACATCCACACACAAATCCATCCACTCTCATCCCAGGCTCAGTTCCTCCGCTTCCCCCTGCCTGTTCTGAGTCCAGGCCCCCCATCCTGAAACAACACCTCGGCCGATTTGGGGAGGGGGCCTCTGGCAACCTCAAATGCTCATTTCCGCACATGCAGATGAAGGCACCTCACATCACAAAGGACAATAATTTTCTGGTGCGGAAGAACCACACACAAAACCACATTTTGCGAAGTCCTGGGAAGGGAGGAGGCTTTGGGGTCCCTGGGACCACCAGCCCCCCTCCAAAGTGACCCAGAGGCAGCCTCACGGGCTCAAATGTGAGGAGGCTTCCCCCCCCCCAAGGAAGCCCAAGGCCCAGCAAAACCCGGCTGGGCCACGTCGTGGGGCTGCTCCTGTGCCGCCTCCCCCTGGCACCCGAGTTCGTGGCCCCGTAAGCCCAAGTCCCTCTGCCCACGAAGCCAACTGGACCCCCACGGAGCCACATGCTTAAGCTGAGCCCAGTCTGCGCAGCTGCAACTCACCGTTTGCCAAGCCTGGGCCAGAAAAGACAACAACTCTCCGTGCCATCCCACCTGGCAGCCTCTCTCTCTCTCGAGCAAACCCTTGCCCGCCTGCACAGATCCTGGCCCAGAAGGAGGGCAAGAGCGCTTTGCAAGGGACCAGCCAGACTCCTCCCAGCCTGGGCAGCCAGAGCCTCTGGCCAGGCCGGCTGCTGCTCCACAGAAAGACCGGAGGAAGGAGATGACCGGAAGACAACGCCCCCCCTCCCTGCAGCCCTGGCCCCTACCTCTCGCTGCAGCACCAGCTCCTTTGTGAAGAGGGTGGCCTCCTCGCTGAAGGGCTCCCCCTCCTGGACCAGGCCGGGCAGGTTTCTTGCACCTCGGGGACATTCGATACCTGAGGAAGGAAGCAGAAGGGCAGGGGGAGAGAGGGAGAGAGAGATTTCCAGTGAGCTTCCTTTTCTTTCCTGACTTTATCAAGTTCCTTCCATGCTAGGATGGATGGCCGCCCATCAAGGGTTCTCTCACCGCAACTTGGGTGGAACAGATGACTCTTTGGGTTCCTTCCAACAAGACCTTTGGAGCAAGGATATTTCCTCAGCATCACCCAACCTGGCATGCCCCACGGAGGACCTTAAGGTCCACAAATGACAACACTTTGGAGGTCCCAGGTCGCAAGGTGGTTAGATTGGTCTCAACTAGGGCCAGGGCCTTTTCAGTACTGGCCCCAATGTGGTGGAACGCTCTGTCACAAGAGAGTAGGGCCCTGTGGGACTTGACATCTTTCCGCAGGGCCTGCAAGACAGAGCTGTTCCTCCTGGCCTTTGGTTTGGACTCAGTCTGACCCTTATGTTTCCCTCCCCTTACGGTCTTGATCTATTGACTACTTTTAAAATGAGGCTGCATTTTAAACCTCATTTTAACCTGTATTTTAAATTGGTTTCCCCCTCCTATTATGTTTTTACTGTAATTTTACTGGTGTTAGCTGCCCTGAGCCCGGCTCTGCCCGGGGAATAAATATTATTATTTTTTTAATTATCATCATCATCATCATCATCACCATTGAGAGCCGGAAAAGGAGCTCCCCACAAAAGGAGCAGACCCCCAACAGGACCTGCCTTGGAGAGGAGGCTTGCCAGGACCGCCTGGCCAGGCCCAAGAAGGAGCCTTGGAGGCCGCCTGGCCAGGCCTGGGGTCCCCTTGCGGCCGCCCCCCTCAAGAACTGCCCTCCTCATCCTCCCAGGGCAGAAGGCTCTCCTCTGCAAGGAGCCCTGGACAGACCTTGCTTCCGCCACACCCCATCCCTGAGCCAGGGGGGGAAGGACTCCTGGGGAGGATCTGGGCCAGCCGACAGGCCCCCCAGGAGACAGAGCAGCTGGAAAGGCCAGCACCCAAGGGCCTTTCTGTGAGTGCAGATTGTAAGAATAATTTATTATTTACACCCCGACCATCTGCCTGGGTTTCCCCAGCCACTCTGGGCAACTCCCAACAGAGTATTAAAATCACAATAAAACATCAAACATTAAAAACTTCCCTGAACAGGCTGCCTTCAGATGTCTTCTAAAAGTCAGATAGTGGTTTATTTCTTTGGCATCTGATGGGAGGGTGTTCCACAGGGCGGGCGCCGCCACTGAGAAGGCCCTCTGCCTGGTTCTCTGTAACTTGGCTTCTCGCAGGGAGGGAACCGCCAGAAAGCCCTTGGAGCTGGACCTCGGTGTCCGGGCAGACCGATGGGGGTGGAGACGCTCCTTCAGGTATACTGGACCGAGGCCATTTAGGGCTTTAAAGGTCAGCACCAACACTTTGAATTGTGCTTGGAAACGTACTGGAAGCCAATGTAGGTCTTTCAGGACCGGTGTTATGTGGCCCGGTGGCCGCTCCCAGTCCCCAGTCTAGCTGCCGTATTCTGGATTAATTGCAGTTGCTGAGTCAGCTTCAATGGTAGCCCCACATAGAGCGCATTGCAGTAGTCCAAGCGGGAGATAACCAGAGCATGCACCAGTCTGGTGTGACAGTCTGCAGGCAGGTAGGGTCTCAGCCTGTGTACTAGATGGCGCTGGTAGACAGCCACCCTGGACACAGAATTAACCTGCGCCTCCATGGACAGCTGTGAGTCCAAAATGCCCCCCAGGCTGCGAACTGGTCCTTCAGGGGCACAGTTACCCCATTCAGAACCAGGGAGTACCCCCCTCCACTCCTGCCCCCTGTCCCCCCCAAAACAGTACTTCTGTCTTATCAGGATTGAACCTCAATCTGTTAGCCGCCATCCATCCTCCCACTGCCCAAAGGTGCTGGCACTGCTTATCTCAGTTCACACATGCACTTATCAGTGCTCTCCAGGACAGAGCTTGCAATGGGAGGCAGAGGTGGCAGGGGCTACTGGGAACCCCCACAACTGCCGGAAGTGGGGCCAGTGGGGAGGGGAGAAAAGTCGCACGTCAAGGATGCAACGCTCCAGGTGAGACAAGTCTCCAGTGCCAGCACCTGCCTGCCAGGGGCTGCCCCCTCCACCCCCAGCCTCACAAGAGCAGCCACCGCCGTGGCCACCCTCCTGTCAGGGGGCAAGCTCCTGCCCCACAGTGGCGGAAGCGCAGCCCCAATCCACTTCCATGCGCCGGTGCCTTGCCAGGAGGAGGAAGGCTGGAAGGGAGCCAACGCGAGCCACTTTGGGCGGCTCCTTGGCGCAAGGCAAAGGCGCCCGGCCAGCCTTCCCCTGCGAGGCCGCTCAAAATAGCCCTGCGATTCCCTCCAAGGCAGCGAGAGATGCATTTCGCCTGCGGCTCCGCAGGCTCAGCCCCACGCATGATGATCAGCCAAGGCTGAAGCTGGCTGCCGAGCCGAGGCTTCCGGACGGGAAGCCATTTTTTCCTGGAATAATTTAAGGAGCAATAAAGCCGGGAAAGCAACCGCTGGGACATAACCTGAAATAAAGGTTTAGTGAGGCGGATGCGCCGCTGCCACAGAGAACAAGGAGGACGGGGGTCCATAAAGGAGCTTTATAGCAGCTGCGGCGGCATCTGTCAAGAGCATCAACCACTTGATGCGCAAAATGTCCCCGCTGGGGAGTTTGGCTTCCTCCCGGGGGGAGCGAGGTGGGGCGGTTCGAGGCGGGAGAAAGATGTGGCCCCAGAGACTCTGCGGACGCAAAGGGCCGACGAAGGGAATAAGCAGGAGTGGGGGTGAGGAGGGGGTGGCCCTGCAATACCCCCAGAGCCTAAATTCAGGCTGGGGCGGCACAAAGTCCACGGCAGAAGAGAACCCGACTGGGAGCAGAGAAGGAGGCTCCCTTCCTCTCCTCCACAGCCTGGACATCCTACTTTCACATCATGGCTTGGAGGCACCCAGTCGACAAACTTTCAAAATGGAGCTTCTGGCTGCGCTTGCAGGGCCTGCGTTGTGGAGGCCGGACTCAGTGGCCCCTTCCCACACCACAGTTTGAGGATTCCTGCCCCAGGAGGCAAGACTCGCCTGCTCTGCTGGATCCCTTGGGGCTCAGGGCTCCTCCCTACAGGGGGTTACTTTGGGAAAGACCCAACACCTGTGGATCAGCAAAGTCTTGGGGCTCCAAACCTCCCCCTTCCAAGCAGCCCAAACCAGGTTTCCCGGAGGGATCCCCTAAGGTGCAAGGTGGGGCCTGCGCTTCTCCACAGGCTGCGGGCAGCAACTCTTCGTGACCCCCTGGACAAGAGCACGCCAGGCACTCCTGTCTTCCACTGCCTCCCTCATGCTGGTCGCTTCGAGAACACTGTCCAACCATCTCGTCCTCTGTCGTCCCCTTCTCCTTGTGCCCTCCATCTTTCCCAACATCAGGGTCTTTTCCAGGGAGTCTTCTCTTCTCATGAGGTGGCCAAAGTCTTGGAGCCTCAGCTTCAGGATCTGTCCTTCCAGTGAGCACTCAGGGCTGATTTCCTTCAGAATGGAGAGGTTTGATCTTCTTACAGTCCATGGGACTCTCAAGAGTCTCCTCCAGCACCAGAATTCAAAAGCATCCATTCGTTATGGTCCAGCTCTCACTTCCATACATCACTACTGGGAAAACCATAGCTTTAACTATGCAGACCTTTGCTGGCAAGGTGATGTCTCTGCTTAGAAACCTCCAATCTGGCTTTTTATGTGAAAGCGGTCTGCTTTTGCATCAGGCTCCCCACCTGGCAGGAGGGCTCATGAGATCGAGAAGGCAAAGGAGCAGAGGCCCAAGCGATGCCAGCTTATTACCTGTAATAGCTGTCTCTGCCAAGTGCTGGCCGGGCGCAGCCTGAGAAGCAGGGATTGTTTCTGCTACATGATTAGAGCCGCAGAGGCAGGTCAAGTGCCGATCCATCAAGATTTGCGGGGAAGGAGGAGGCACCCCAAGAGGGAGCCCAAGCAGGCGGCCTCTGCCGTTTCAGCTTCGCCAACGCCGGGTCCCAGCCAGATTCCTAGAAACTGGAGGGCACGACTTGTCCCCCCGCCCAAACCATCCACCTCGCCTCTTCCAGGCCCCCAGGTTCAACACAGGCCACCTGGAAAGATGGAGGAGGAAAGAAAGGGGCACAGGCTCCGGTGGCTCACAGCCCAGCCATGGCCAGGGGCCCCGGAGGGTGGAAGAAAAGGCTCCCATCACCAGCAACTATAACATGCTCCTGCCTGGCCACACACACCTGGGCAGCCAAACTGCCCTGCCTGGCCAGTGGGGGAGACCCACAAGAGACCCCTGCCTTGGGGACACACTCTCTCCTTCCACTCGCACCCAGTGGCTCTGCACTCCTCCTTCCAAAAAGTTTGCTAAGAGGTACCCATGAGCCCCGCTCAGGCTGTCTGTCTTGTTTGCTGGTTTGCCGCCCCAAGGTCCAAGGCCGGAACGGAGCATCGAAACACAATATTAAGAACGCTTTAAAACAACTCCCAGCCGTAAAAGGAGATGGGTCCTGAGAACGTGCGCCTCCAACTGCAAAGGAAGTCAGGGGGCAAAGAGACGGGCCTTTTGCATCCTCTGGAAGCCGTACAATGAAGGCACCAGCTGCACCTCTGTGGGGAGGGAGCCCCACAGTTCTGGGGCTGCCACGGAGAAGGCCCCTTCCCCCTGGGCCACCACACAAACCCCTGAGCCTCTGAGGGGGGATGGACCCCCAAGAGGGCCCTCAGGGAAGGAGGCGGCCATTCAGGTATGTGGGGCAGGAGTCGTCTAGGCCTTTCAGCACCAATGGAAGCGCCTGGAAAGGAACCAGTGCAGAGGATTTAATGCAGAATTCTCCTGCGGGTCCGTAGTGCAGGGGCCCCCCAGATCCAGGCCGGCTCCTGCCAGCCCAGGTGGCCATCAGCCCAAACCTCACTCCGTGCTCAGAAGACGGGGCTCTGTTTTCTCCCTCTGCCTCCTTCAGCTGCACATCTGGAAGAATGACAGCGGCGGAAGTGGCAAGGTTAAGAATCTCTCTGCACAGGTGACACAAGGATTTAGAAGCAGGCTCCTGCCAGAGACGCACGCCGGGCAAAGCCAGGGAACAGCTGGGCGACGCCACTGCCGCCAGCCGGAGAACCTCCTGGGTGGGCAGCAGGGCAAGGAGGGTGGAGAGGTGCTCCAGGGGCACGGCCAAAGCCGCCTGGCCTCTCGACGACAGCAAGGCAAGGAGCCCCAAGAGGGAAGGCTCCTGAAAGAGAAGGGAGGCACTGCCATGGCAGGACGGGGCAGCCACACACCCCAGGGGCAGGCGCAGGGATGCACCTTTGTGCGAGTATTTTGCAAATGGAGCTGCCAAGCTCACCTGCCAAGGTACATAAGAACTCAGCATCTAGCCCAGCATCAGGCTCTCTCCACAAGCTGAGTCCTAGAGCCCTCTTCTCCCCTCCTACGATTCCTCTGACTACAGAGGCAGAGTCTAGTCCTCGTGGCCGGTAGCATCCACCGACCTCCTCCTCCTCCAGGAACTGCTCCCTGTGGCAGGGAGTTCCGCAATTCAGCTGTACGCTGACTGATGAAGGGCTTTCTTCGCCAGCCTGGCCTTGCAGACTCTGCTGGCCTCGCAGGCCCTGTGCCAGGGACGGCTGCAGCACCTGCTGAAGCCAGCCCAGCCCTGGGCACCAACTGCCTGGCGGACCTCCCGGCTCCCCACTCCCGGCTCCGGCACGGCAGCTCAGCACCCTTGGCTCCTCAGCAGCCCCTCTCTCCCAAAGCACCACCTTGCAAACTGGGAGCTGGGCCTGGCCTGGCGCAGGGTTCAGGGGGAGCTGGGTGC
This sequence comes from Podarcis filfolensis, assembly GCF_964270895.1. Taxonomy (NCBI): domain Eukaryota; kingdom Metazoa; phylum Chordata; class Lepidosauria; order Squamata; family Lacertidae; genus Podarcis; species Podarcis filfolensis. Next base: position 73,996,504 of record NC_139612.1, read on the forward strand.
TCTCTCCCCAGCACCCACCACAAAGCCCCCAGTCCAGACAGCCGCAGGCCTTGCTCCTGACAGAGAGAGAGAGAGAGAGAGAGAGAGAGAGAGAGAGAGAGGCTGCTTTGCTGCTCCTGAGAGAGATAAATATAGCACAGGAGTTTTCTTGGACTGGATCGAGGGAGAGAAAAGCATTGGAAAGAAATAGGTGAATAAATCAGAGGGAAAAGTGCTTTGTGCAGCAAAATCGCTGCACCCAGCGTTGCCACATATTAATGACCCCGGGGAAAGCTGGCTCAGGCTGCCTTTCACATGCGATGTTCCCCAGCATACTGACAAGCGAGTGCTGGGGCAGGGAAAGGACGCCGCTGGCGGGGAGGGGAGCCCTGCCTGACCCCTGCCAGGACCCAGCAAGGAAGAGCGTGGCAGAGGCTGGGGGGGCTGCCTGCATTCTGCAGGGGGGGGCCCAGAAAAGTCCTGGGGAGCAGCCTCAAAGCAAACCACGCACAGCTGTAGGAGCACAGAGAACAAGTGGCCTGGCCTCGCTGACTGCCTGCCCCCCCCCAAAAAAAACCACAGACAGCCCAGAGTGGAGGACAAAATGACAGGATTCTAGAGCTGGAAGGGACCCAAAGGCTCATCTAGTCCAACTCCCCGCAATGCAGAAATCACAGCTTTCAGGGAACAAGTTCCCTTATGGCCAAGGTGACTGATTCGGGGAAGGGGAGAGGCAGGCGAGGCCTCAAGGCACATGGCAGAGGTCCTGATGTCTCTCCCGCTCTCACGGGAAGAGGCTCCCTGGGCAAGAGAGAGGTGGAGCCAGTCTTTCAAAGAGAACAACCATTCCCCAGGTGAGGAATCGATGCTTCTCCTGCATCTCAGGCTCCAGGAAGCGGGACGTTTGCCAACTGATGGGCTTGCAATGGGGCCCTGGGTGACACGGCGACTCGCCTGCCAGGTGCAAAGGCTGTGGGCAGGACATCGGAACAGCCTCCTGGATCAGGCCAAAGCAGGCAGTCCATCTGGGTCCAGCCTCCGGTTCTCACAGTCGCCTGTGGGAAACCAGCAAGCGGGATTGGGGCCCAAGAGCAGCTCTCCCCTCCTGTGAATTATTGTATTTTAATATTATTTAAATTACTGTATTTTAATATTTTGCTGGAAGCCGCCCAGAGTGGCTGGGGAAACCCAGCCAGGTGTGCTGGGTACAAATAATAACAATAATAATAGTGATAATAATAATAATTCCAGCCACTGGCATTCAGGCGCATTGCAGAGCCACTGGTCCTCTTTTAAAGCCATCCAGGTGTGTGGCTCTCCCTGTCTCCTCCTGAGGAAGAAACTTCCATTGCTTGCCTCTGCGGGGCATGAAGAAGGACTTCCTTGTACCTGGCCTAAATCTTCACCTTCCATTTCATCGGAGGTTGATGAGCCCCAGCGTCACGAGAGAGGGAGAAAAACTTCCCTCTGCCCCCAAGCCGCCTAGAGAGGACAGCAGGTAGATGGGCGAAAGTGGTGCATGCCAGTGCGCTTGGAAACATACTTGCGCAAAGTGCCGGCGGGGGCCGAATACCGGAGAACCTTCTCCGCCACGACACCTGTTCCTTGCACAGGGCCTGCTGGCCAGGGAGAGCCCAGGAGCCTGGAAGGGCCAGAGGTGTCCAGGAAAGGGCTCCAGAGTGGCGAGGCACTGGGGGGCAGCTGAGCCCACGCAAGGGCTGGCGCCACTTGAAGATGCGCCATGGAGCGCTCGAGATGGCAAGGGACGCCGGGCCGTTCTTCAACAGACTTCTGGGGAGTGTGGGACTTGTGACAACTCCATTCCTAAAGGATGCTGCAAACGGCTCCAGATAAAGGGGGATTGGGGAGATCTGAAAGCTCCAGCCTTGGAGAACATGACAGCAATTTAAAAGAGATGAAGGGGCCGCAGAGGAGGAGGAGGAGGAGGCGGCGCTTGGGGAGGGACACAACGCCTAGGTGTTTATATGCTAATTCCGGGAGCCTCTCAGCCCAAAGAGGGAGCAGAAGGCCCTTCGCTAAATGCGGAGAGAAATGTGGGGAGCATATCAGACGCAAGGGGGGGCAGGGAGAGAGGCTTGGCTGCTGGCAGATAACTCAATGGAAGAATCAACTCAGCATGCTGCAACAGTGGGGGGAAAGGTAAATTCCGTGGCGGAGATTAGAGGGGGGGGGCACGGAATTGAAAATAAAACTGCCTGCCAGCCTTTTCAGGCCTTTTATACAGACCTAGGAAGCAGCCACATTGGAATCCCCAACCAGGTTCCGGTGGCTGCAGAGCACAAAGGATTCCGCAGAGCTAAAAAGGGGCTCAGGAAAGAGCCATCAAAACCATCGAGGGGCTGGAGGAACTCCTCTGTGATGGAAGGATGTCATGATTTGGGGTGGCGGGCAGTATTTAGAAAATAAAATAGAAGGGTGGGAGAAATGATACAGGCATGGAGAAAGGGGATGGAGACATATTCTTCTCCCTCCTAAGCCCAGAAGGCGGGGACGACCCAATTAAACGGGCAGGCGATTCAGAATAATAATAATAACCTACTTTTTGGTATCCCGCCCATCTGACTGGGCTGCCCAGTGAGAAGGCGAAGGCCGGAGGTTAGCCTGGAAGGGAAGACTCTCTCAGGTTGCCCCACAGCCTGCTGTAAGAGGGGCCTGAGTCCAGGCGGGCAACCGGCCGGACACCACACTCGGCCTGCAGGTGGCCAGAAACATGCCATCCAGCAGACGGGTGGGAGATGGACAGAGATGAGCAATTCTGTTCCCTGCAGAAATCTGAGCAACGAGGAAATGTCTCGCATACCCTTTCCAAGGCCAGCATATGCCTGTGCCATGCGGAGAGAGGGAGTTCTCCAGGACGCAAAGGGCATGAGGCTGCCTGGGAAACCTCAAGGGGGTGGGAGGGTGGGGGGTCTGGTGCCCTGCAAAGCCCAGAACTTGCAAAATCTGCAAGTGGGAAAAGTCCTCTGAGCCTCATCAAAACCCAGAGCAGAGCTCCCGTTGTTTGGCCACTCGCGGCACCTTTGGCTTATTTACCCAGAAATTGCAAAACCCCCAGAGCAGCGCAGCGCACAAAAGGGGGAGACCGTTCCGCCAAGACCCACGTTAACTTCCTGCGCTCCCTCCTGCAGCAACGGTGAAATTGTTCTGCTCTTAAGTGGTTCTCACAATGGAGAGCCTGCAGAAGGAAGGAAGGAAAAGAAAAAGCATCTCCAGAAGCTGCTGCAAGCAAGTCCTTCCGGAGGGGGAAATAAAATTAAAAGGCGCAGCATTTCTCCATCCCGCTCGTGCCTCCTGGGCCCTGGGCAGTCTGGCCGGGGGTGGGCGGGGGGGGGGAGGGAGTCTCCACAAGAGGCTTCCACAAGCATCTTCTGCTGCCTGCGGGGCTGTGCAAAACAGCCTGCATTGCATTTGGGGAAATGGCTCCACAGCCACCCCCTCCAGCTCAGATGTCTGCTAAAATCGCAAAAATGCTCTTCGCTTTAAGATCGGGGTGGGGGTGAGGGTGGAGATGCCAGAGCGAAAGATTTGATATAAAAGCATGAACTGAACATGATCTCAAACTCAGGAATATGCCGGTTGACGTACGGGGAGGGGGGGCCCCTCAGCAGCCATCAAAATCCACATGCGTCCCATCAGCGTTGCACTGCAAATTGAGAGGAGTTGCGGGGGGGGGGGCATCTCTGCTCCCTTTTCCTCCCTGCTCTGCCCAGGAATCAGCAAATGTATTAATCTGAGCAGCAGCGAGATGAGAGATGCAGTTTAAAAGACTGCAGCACTTGGCTGCCATCGCTCCTCTCCCTGGGGTCTCAAAATAACTCCGCCACAAATCAGTTTTCCTAAACCCTCCCAGCCTCGCTGCCAGGAATACGACAATAAAGGCAAGACAGCGGGACTTATGTAACCAGGAAGGCCCAGGATCTATGTGCAGGGAGGGGGCAGGCTGAAGCCCAGCCCCCTCTCACCGGGGGGGGGGGCAAGTCATGGCCACAGCACCGGGGCTGCCCCAAACGGGGGTCCTGTGCCCTCACTGCCACCCCAGAGCAGGACGCAAGCATGCGGGGACTTCATGGTCCCTTCCCGGCACACCTCCCAGCGCTGGGCTGCCTTGGAGAGCCAGGGGCAAGGGCCGCCTGACTTTGCCTCGAATACATCTGCAGCCATATTCGATACTGGGGGGGGGGCGCGCCCTGGGGAGCCCCCAGGCAGGAGGGGAGCAACTGCGCAGGAAGAGGCAAGGGCGGGTCCAGCTGGCCAGAGGGAAGGAGGTTTGGGGGTCGTCAGCTTCTCAGGCAAAGGGCACACTCTGCACAGAAAGAGGCCAGTTGTTTGGGGAGGGGGTTAGAGGAAATTTCTGGTGGGTCCCTGGCTCCTCCTGCCCCCCCTCCAACCATCCTGCTTACAGATGGACAACGCACAGGCACCTTTCCTGGGCAAATTCTTTAGCAGTGATTCCCACATTGAAGGGAGACTAGATGCCTCTTGGGCTCCCTACAAATCCTTTGATTCTGGGGGGGCTCAGGGGGGTCACACCCCAAGCCCAGTTCTCTCTGGGCCAGCTCAAAGCATGGTGGTGCCAGAAACTGGGGAAACCAAACAGCCTCTGCCCAAAACTAGGTCAGTTGACCCTCTGCCAGCCTTTCATGGTGCCCTGACCTCGGGACCTTTAGCCACAGAGGCCGACTAGGTGCCTGTCGTGGGAACCCCCAAACAGGATTCTCACGCTCTCTTTTAAGGTTCTTGTAGGAAGAGAGGAGGGGGCTCTGGACCCCCCTTTCCTGGGCATCTCCATGGAAAACGGGGGGAAGTTTCGGTCTGCAAGCAAACCACTGGCGTCCTGAGCCTGTCCAGAGCGTGGGATCCAGGCCGTTTTCTGCCCCCCTCCCCACATCTGCTGGCACTGCGGCCTGGCAGATCCCTGGCACCGGAAACCCCCCAGGCAGAAATTCACATGCAGCCCACGCCCTGACTGGCGGGACAGAAAGGAGCTTCTGGCCTGACAAGCCAGCAGCCTTTCCTTCCCCTGACTCCGGAGAAGCCCCATCAACCGCTCTCCATCGACTTCCTTTCAGAGTAATATTTTGGGGAGGGGGGGCCTGCCTCAGAGAAAGGCCAGGTGCCAAACAATGACAGCCATTGGGGGGGTGGAGAATACATTGCTGCGCCGTAACCTTCAGGTGCTGGAGCCGCTGTTGGTGGTCAGTTGCAAAAAAACAACAGCAACCCATCTTTATGAACGGCCTTCAGGAGGACTCCCAAGCGGAAATAAATATGGACAGTAACGTTTGCCGGCTGTCCCTCCCCAAAGGGCCAGGGCAAGGTGTGAGGCAGGGGGTGAGAGCAGGAGAGGCAGGGGGCAGCTGACCCGGAGGGGAAGAAGGCAGAGCTGCTCCCCCCCCCCCGAGATGAAGGCTGGCCAGCGATGCTGGGGGCTGCGCAAGGGCCACTTAGGGGCACAGAGGCCTGGAAGAACCGGACGCTGTTTTATTAGCACCCACAAACCAGCTGCACACCAATTATACGTCCCCATAAAAGCACCCATCATTTTTACTGGGTGAAGCCTGCAAAATTTTGAAAACAGAAGCCATTGTTCACACAAGGAGGAGGAGAAGGGGAAGGGGAAGGAGGAGAAGAAGGAAAAAGAAGAAGACAAAGAAAAAGGGGAAGGAGGAGGAGGAGGAGGAGGAGGAAGAAGAAGAAGATTCCACCCAGGAACTCTTTCACTCCCTCAGCCGAATTGGGTATAAAGGCCCCCGAGGCAGCTAAATGCAAGAATTGACCTCAACAGCTGGATGGTGGGCCTGGATGGGGGCAGAGGCTCCCCCAGGCAGGCCATACAAGACCCCCCTCCTGCTCTGCCTCCTGCTGGGGACCAGTCAGGCCGTGGGAGACCATGGGAGAGGACTGCGCAAGTGCTGCCTCTCTCTCTCTCCGTCGCTCACCGACAGGCGGATCTTGCAGAGGCCCCACTGGACTCCAGAGATGGGGAGCCCCCCCCCAAGCGCCTGGCACGGCCAGCAGGGAGTCCGGGAAGGAGCAGAGCCAGGTGGCAAGAGGCCTGCCCCAAGGCAGGGTACCAGGGAGGGGGCACCCCACATGACTCCTGGGGAGCTGGCAAGACCCTGCCTCCATGCTTGGGCTTGTTTGGTGAGCCATTGCAGGGAAAGGGCTTCCACAATGAAGCAGCAGCAGCAGTTCCTGGCAGCCCCACACCAGGGCGGGGGGGGGGGCAGAGCAGGGTCAGGCCGCAGGGCCCCCACGGGCTGCACTCCAGCGCCACGAGAGCCAGCAGAGGGGGCCGGGCGGCGGCAGCAGCCAGCCCTCCGAGATGACGCGAAGCGGCAACGTGGCTCAGAGCATCCGGGGCTCATCGACTTTGACAATTGCCAATTAGCTTTAACGAGGAGCCGTAATGTACCAATAAACAGAATATGGTGCGCGAGAAATAAAGCAACGGTAACGCGAGGCCCTGCTGCGCCTGGTGCGCACGGCTTCCAAGACGCCCTGGAAAGGAGCAGGGCTGGCAAAGAGAGGAGGAAACAAAAGCTGCCAGCCCCCCCCCACCCGGTGCATAGAGCTGGGGCCACCTGCAGTCTCTGTGCCCCCTCTGCCTGGGGCAGCTGTCACAGAGAAGCCAGCGTCTCCCCAGGTGGGGGCCTTGACTGGGTCAACCTGGCAAAACCTGAGAGTTTGGGGTGGGGGTGCCAAGGCAGCCTGGTGGGCCTTCCCCCCCCCCCCCCCGCCAAGGATCTGGGCCCACAAGGGATTGCTGCAGGAAAACCCCCCCCAATCATTCAGCTTGTTCAAACACGACACAAACACACACGACCTACGCGACGTTTCTGTTATAAATTCATAGTAAATCAACCATACATCGGATTTACACCAGTTCACTTTTATTTTACTCCATGAAGGAAGGATTATCAAAGGGGGATGGTTTGATACAGGACAGCCATAATCCCTTAACCATACCAGCACATACACAGGAGCCCTACCCAGTTGGCATGACAACCTTGATGGTCCCAGACAGAAGACCATCAAGGTCACAAAGGACTTGCATATGGTAGATTTAACATGGACTGGAACAAGGGACAGTGATCAGCTCTTCCCTCTGGGGGCAGGAAACTGCAAACTCCCCGCTGTCACCTGGAAAGTACTCATGGGGTGGGGGAAAGGGGGAACCAGCCAGGTGACAGGACACTCAGGTTACCACCACAACTCCTCCCTCAACCCCTCCTTTTTGTGATGTGTCAATGATGTAGTCATGATGTGACGTAGTTCTAGGGGTGCAGTTTGGGGGATTAGTAACTAATAAAAGTTTGGGGGCTCTTTTGTTTGGTGCTTCCATTTTGTTCCACCTGGTGGCAGGTGGGAGTCCTGTGGCGACAGTCTTCAATCAAGACCAAGCCTACTGGCTGCTGCTTGCTCCGGTATTCCTGGCTGGTCTCCTTGTTTTTTTGTCCAAGGGAGCCCTCGGATTTCTCCGTTAACAGGATGGGTGCAAGGAGCACCCCTGCTCAGAGGAAGGTCACTGCGTTTGTCATAAACATCTGGCTCAGCCTCCTAGACCCCTCCTCGCCCGTCGCTGGTCAAGTGAAGGATCCGCTTCGCCCGTCCCCACGCTGGAGGAGGCAGCCGGCCGAAAGAGCAGCATAAATATTGCCGGCAAGCAGGTCGATGAGTGGGCAGAGGGAGCCCAGGAAAGGCAGGGCGGGCGCTGCTGCCACCTCCTCCGCCTGCGGAGACCGACTTCACCTGGCTGCACAGCCAGAGCCTCTCATTACGGAGGCCATTATTTTGGAGCAGCAGGCTGTGAAAGGGAGAGGGGAAGCTCCCCCCGGCCCTCTGCCCCACAGGAACTTCTCTCCTCACGTCTCCATCTTCTCTCTCTCGCACCCACACAGGGAGAAAGAAATTGGGGGCACCCCACAGCTACAACAGGGACCATCTTGGCTGGGAGTCCAGGACGGCCTTTCCTGACCTGGCCTGGGAGGGCAGAGCCTGGACTGGCTGAAGTTGCAAAAGCTGAAGCTGCGCAACAGACTCTGGGGCTGGAATAGGGGGGTTGCTGTCGGGTTTTTGTATCCTTATTTTAGATCTTCTTGTGATTTACATAGAAATTGGTTGGTTTGGTTGTGTATTTTAAAATGCTTTAGTTATTGTTTATGGCCACATTTGTCATGTGGTTATGTATTTTTGCAAGCCGCCTCGAGCGTGATTTGATCCGTGGAATGGTGGCAGGCAAATAAAATTATGTACAGTGGTGCCATGGCTTTCGAACGTCCCCGCTGACGAACGTTTCAGTTTTCGAACGCCGTGAACCCAGAAGTAAATACTTCGGTTTTCGAACACACCTCAGAAGTCCAACATGAAATGTGGCTTCCGTATTGAGTTTTCTGTATTGAGTTTTTGGTTTTCAAATGTTTCGGAACTCAAATGGTCTTCAGAAACAGATTACGTTTGAAAATCGAGGTACCACTGTACATTGGTATGTCTGGACACGCACACCTCTGGTTGCGTATCCTTCAGGACGTGAACGCAGCAAACCCGGAACAGGCACCTCCTGTTGCGAATTCCGCATGATCCGACCAGAGCTCCGGAACAGATCCTGTGCGCAACCGGAGGTACCACTGTATTTGTACAACAGAGCTGGGGCAACTGCGAGGCTCCCTCGGCTCCTGCCCCCCAGATCTCAGCAGCCCCACTGCTGCCACCCTTGCAGCCGGGCGACTCTTCTCTCAGGAAACAAGCGAAGTCCCGGCCAAGAGTGGCAGGCACTTAACGCAGGGAGGGCTCCACTTGTGCCAAGGTGCCCTGGGCACCCACAGCAACCCAACTGTGCCCCATCTTTGTTTGGAGATAAGTCTCTGTCCACACTCACACAAAGCCCGATGTGCACTGGTGCCTGTGTGTCTGCAACCAGACAGACCCGCTGTTCCGAAATGCCCACTGCCAAACCGAAGAGCCCCCCCCCCCCCAGGGGTGGGCAGACACGGAGAGAGGTCCCATGCCCCACTTGCAACCGCAGCCCAGGACACAGAAGGTGTGGCTCTGGCACTCTGTGTATGGACAGTCGCACTGCGTTGGGTCTGCTTGCCCCCCCCCCGCCTATCTACAACAAAGCGCAGCTGAGGCAGCTCACAACGAAACCAAGTGAACGAAAACCATCAGGCCAGGCAAACACCTTCCAGTTGTGCAAAGACTGGAGCACCGAAGGACCAGGCACAGGGACACGCTCCGAAGGCAGCTGCCTCTCTTGCATCAATGCAGCACATGGCCACCCTAAAGCCGGCCAGGCCAGCGCCTCTGGAAGCTGCCCGGAAAACACCACACCAGAGCATGGCGAGCGAGGAGGCCTGGCAAGCTGCCCCATGAATGCCTGCTGTCGCCTCTCCCTCAGCTGGGGGGCAGGAGAACTCAGCCCAACACCAGCCACGCCTCAGGCAGCATCTGGGGCACGACAGATCCAGAAGCCAGACTGCACAGGGAGCGGCAGCCATGCCATGCTCCTGCATTGCGGGGGTCAGACTAGATGGCCCTTAGGGGTCCCTTCCCACTCTACAATTGTACTCTGCTGGCACTTCAGAGCCTGGAGGGGCCCCGATCCCCTGCCTGGGCCAAGCAGCAGGGCTGGCTCAAACCTCCTTCCACGGAGAGCCTGGCTGGCTTGAATAATGGCTTTCCCCGTCGCTCCGCAGATAAGTTACAGACCCGGGCAAGATATATGTGCGCAGAGATACATCAGCTTCTCAGAGCGCAGATGAATGCTGCAATGACGGCGAGGCAGCAGTGAAGCCCCTTGGCCAGCCCAGGAGCTGCTGGATCTCCTGGAGCCCTTTTGGGAGGAGGAGGAGGAGGAGAAGGCATCTGTCTCCTCACACCAAACTGGGACCCGCGCAAGCAAAACCAGATGCAAACAGACCCATAGAGGCTGCACACAGGGAAATCTCCCAGCAGAAGCAGGGAGGAGAGTCTTTCCAAGGACAAAGGAGATAAGGAGGCTCTTAAAGGAGCATCTCCACCCCCATCGTCCAGCCCGGACAGGGAGGTCCAGCGCCGAGGGCCTTCTGGCAGTTCCCTCCCTGCGAGAAGCCAAGTTACAGGGAACCAGGCAGTGGCGTAGCGTGGATTGTCAGCACCCGGGGCAAGGCAAGTAATTTGCGCCCCCTAACCCATGGATTTGCGCCCCCTAACCCATGGATTTGCCCTAACCCCCAGATGTTGCGCCCGGTGCGGCCGGCCCCCCCTGCACCCCCACGCTACGCCACTGGAACCAGGCAGAGGGCCTTCTCGGTGGTGGCGCCCGCCCTGTGGAACGCCCTCCTGTCAAGGAAATAAACAACTACCAGACTTTTAGAAGACATCTGAAGGCAGCCCTGTTCAGAGAAGCTTTTAATGTTTGATGCATTACGGTATTTTAATATTTTGTTGGAAGCCGCCCGAGTGGCTCAGCCAGCCAGATGGGCGGGGTATAAATAATGTCGTCTTCTTCTTCTTCTTCTTCTTCTTCTTCTTCTTCTTCTTCTTCTTCTTCTTCTTCTTCAGAGGCCAGAAGGCCTTCGCTCAGAGATGCTTAAGCTGCAATCCCTGCTAGAGGACCTCTGGGGTCCCTTCCAGCTCTGCCATTCTACGATCCTCTAGGCAGCTGCAGCAGCTCCTGGGGCTTCTTTCCAAGGTGGGCCTCACCTGTGGCCAGCAATGGGGCAGGAAGGGGCAGAGAGTGGCACTCTGGCCTCGGGGAGCTCCAGGCCGCGATGGTGTTGCCATTGCTGACACACAAGACACCCCCGGTCAGGCAGAGATTCTCCCCATCACTCTGGCTGGCCTCCCCAATCAATGCAGCCCCAGAAGCTCCCACAGGACCGTTTAATAGCACAAAAAAAACCACAAATCCACACATTACTTTCTGTGATGAAATGATTGGGGTGATTCATCAATTGGCCAATTACCAGCGACTGCTGGCCAGACAAAAATCGTCTTTAGGCGCAGCAGCACAGGAGCCCCGGCGGGTTCCTCTCATGGCCACCTGGGAGACCTGCAACGGGGGGGGGGGCAGCTTGCAGGTGTACCAGAAGAGGCACCTGGTTGGTCACTGAACCAGGTGGGTCCCTTCGGCCGGATCCAGCCTCTGGCTCTCCTCCTGCTGCTCCTTGGGCAGCATCCGTCACGCGAGTCCCAGCCTCCTTCCTGCCCTCTCCAAACTGCTCCTGCTATTCCTGCCAGCTGGAGCTCCGCCAGGTAGACGCTGCGGCTGCTTCTATTTGGGGTGCGTGTGGGCTGCAAAGAGGGCGCACGGAGGGAGGGAGACTCTCACCTCAAGCACCCAGGAAATGAGGAGGAGGAGGAGAGTCTGTCAGGGAGAAAGGAGGACCCACGTGGCCAGCAGGAATCCCCACGGAGGCCAAAGGAAGGCGTCATGGGCCGCTCAGCCAGCTCTGGGCACGGCAGAGTCGCCCAACCCAGCAGGCAGCATCGCCCTCCAGCAGCCCCTCCTTCTCCCAGCCACCCCATTCCTTCTCCGGGCAACCCTGAGCCTCCAGCAGCATCGCTGCCTCCACTTCCCCTCCAGCTCTGGGCAACAACCGCAGATGAGGATTCACAGGGCCCCCAAGAGTAGAAATTCAGGGCATTCTCCTCCATCCCATCCTCTTTTGAAGCCCTCCAAGTTGTGCATCTTCCTTTCAGATGCCTGCTAAATGCAGGAAAGAGTCGCTTGGCAGCTCTCGGCTGGGGAGGGAGCAACTGCACCCCCCAGGAGACTTCCGAGCCCAGTCCAGCCCCTGGCCCCTCTTGCTGGAAGCTGGTTCTACTGTTCCCCAGGGGAACACCCTGCTGCAGTCGGACACATCCATACCCCGAGAACGTGAGAAGAGGCTCCTGGATCCGGCCCACGGCCATCGAGCCCAGGGTCCAAGCAGGTGCCCCAAAGGGAAACCCGAAAGCAGGATCCGAGCCCCAGAGCTCTCTCCCCTCTTGGGGTGTCCAGCAACTGGAATTTGGAGCCACCCCATTAGTTTGTCTGTTGTTGTTGTTTAGTCGTGTCCGCCTCTTCGTGACCCCCTGGACCAGAGCACGCCAGGCCCTCCTGTCTTCCACTGCCTCCCGCAGTTTGGTCAAACTCATAGGTTTGAGAACACTATCCAACCATCTCGTCCTCTGTCGTCCCCTTCTCCTTGCACCCTCCATCTTTCCCAACATCAGGGTCTTTTCCAGGGAGTCTTCTCTTCTCATGAGGTGGCCAAAGTCTTGGAGCCTCAGCTTCAGGATCTGTCCTTCCAGTGAGCACTCAGGACTGATTTCCTTCAGAATGGATCGGTTTGATCTTCTTGCAGTCCATGGGACTCTCAAGAGTCTCCTCCAGCACCAGAATTCAAAAGCATCCATTCTTTGGCGATCAGCCTTTTTTATGGTCCAGCTCTCACTTCCATACATCACTACTGGGAAAACCAGAGCTTGAACTATACGGACCTTTGTTGGCAAGGTGATGTCTCTGCTTTTTAAGATGCTGATGAGTTTGTCTAACCCCCCTTTAAACCATCCAAGTTGGATGGCCTCCAGTGGGAGGGAGTTCCGCAGATTAACCACGTGCTTTGTGAAGAAGGCCTCTCTTTCATCACTCCTTCTGCCGCCTCTCCCATAGGCACCTCACCAGACCCTCTTCTCTTCCTGCTGGGCGGGGGCCGCCAGCACCCCACGCTCCCACTCCAGGGAGGGGGCCACCACCCAAAGCCCCTGACGGAGAAGCAGCTCCACGCCCTGTTCCCTTCTGCCGTGACCCAGAGGGGGGAAAGACACCCCTTTTTGGCCCAGCCAGGCTAGCATCGCCCCCCCCCCACTCCATGCACCGGCTGCCATTCACAGGCGGCACAAATATAGCTGCAGCGGTGAGTGGCAATTTAAAATGCAAATGCTAACGAGGGAGCGGGGAACAAGACGCGTTCTGGTTGCAAAGGGGCTGCACCTTCGGCAAGGGGAGCCCACAGGCACCCTGCTCCAAATTAGGGATTACAAGGAGGGGGGAGAGGGTCAAACTGCCTCCAGGAAGAAAAAAGCCAGAAGAGGCAGCCTGGAGGGGGGGGGAGTGCCATCTTCCCTCCTCATCCCCCACCACCACCACCTGCCCAGACTAACTGGCATGCTACCTGCTCGTTACATGCTAATTAACATGCACAGCTTGATTAGGAAGCCTCAAGTGGAAGGAGGCAGAGAAGGAATTGCGGGGAGCTTGCGGTGCTGGGGCTGCTTTCTCCTGAGGCGGCTGGATAGGATCAGGGAAGCACAGAATCGTTGGAAGGGGCACCTGTGTGCCATCTAGTCTGACCCTTTTGCAAGGCAGGGATCATGGCCAAAGCTTCTCTGACACCCAACCTCTGCTCCAACAAAGGAGAGGCCCCCCCCCAGCTCTCGTGGGAGCCTGTTCCGCTGTCAGACGGCTTTCCCCGTCACAAAGTCCTTCCTGACGTTGAGTGGGAATCTCCCAAGTCGAGACGGCTGTGGGCATCTTTGCTAAAGTGGCACGTTCGGTTTGCGATTCCTCCCTAAGCGCACCTGGTCTCTTTCTCCCTAGGCTGGGGGCATTTGAGGGCTGGGGGCTCCCTCCAGCAGGCCCAGCTGAACTCGAGAAGGAAGAAGGCAAAAAAGCACGCAAGGTCAAAGGGGAGGAACTCCCCCAAGAGTCTTTCTCCCAAGTAGGAGAGGGAGGCATTCTCCAAAAATGCCCCCATATTTCCCAGCCCATCTGTTGCCAGGGTGCTTTGCAATTCTACGATTCACTGCAGGGTTTTGAATGGAGGCTGGGTGGCCATCTGTCAGGAAATTCTTTAGCTGTGACTCCTGCACTGCAGGGGGCTGGGCTGGATGGCCTCAGGGGACCCCTTCCACCTCTAGATGATTCCTTGGACTCAGCTGGGTGCTACCCACAGAGCCTCGGTCCAGTAGATCTGAAGAAGCATCTCCACCCCCATCGTTCTGCCTGGACACTGAGGTCCAGCTCTGAGGGCCTTCTGGCGGTTCCCTCCCTGCGAGAAGTGAAGTTACAGAAAACCAGGCAGAGGGCCTTCTTGGTAGTGGCACCCGCCCTGTGGAACACCCTCCCACTAGATGTCAAGTAAATAAACAACTATATGACATTTAGAAGACATCTGAAGGCAGCCCTGTTTAGGGAAGCTTTTAATGTTTGATGCATTACCGTATTTTAATATTTTGTTGGAAGCCGTCCAGAGCGGATGGGGTAGCCCAGCCAGATGGGCGGGGTATAAATAATAAATTATGATGATGATGATGATGATGATGATGAAGGACAGGCCGTGCAGCAGGGGCACTCTGGAGGTTTCCAAAGGCCACGCCAGTGAGGAGACCAGATAGCCCCTTGCCCAGCGGAGCCATGCCCTGGACTCCCCCGCAGCCTGGGCAAAATTCCCTCTGAGCGCTGCTGCCAGGCTCAGTGGCTGCCCAGTGCCCCCGGGAGGGAGGGCGGACTGGCCGCCCAGCTGCCCACGCCGTGCCCCTGCCCACCCCTCCCAGCCACCACCAAGGTGTAGAGGGGAGCGCCAGGGAAGCAGGCGCCAAGGTGAAGGCAGCCCCGCGCCAGAGACGGTTCCTATAGCAACAGAACTTAAAATACAACTCCCGGCAAGGCCCGCTCACCCCGGCGCTGCCTTCTCCCGGGGGCTCGGTGCATCCCCCTTAATCATTCCTCCGCGTCCAAAATTAGCTCCGCGGCGCAAAAGGCGACAACTGCAACCCCTCGGCCCCCACACCGCCTGCTGCATGACACAGAGCTGGGGGGGGGGGAGAGAAAGGGAAGAGAAATATTTAGCAGCAGCAGCGGTGGCGGCAGCGGCTGCTCCCCGCCTCCCCAAACAGCAACACAGCCAGCAGAAACTCCATTAACCTTGGGGAGGGACAGATTCAGGAAACGCGTTCGCCATGGGGGGGGCGAGAGCGCAGGGGGGACTCCCCTGCCGGGAAGGGATTCTCCTGAGCAGCAGGGTGGGGGGCCAGAGGACTGGCCCCAGAGCAGAGCCAGACTGGCCCCCCATCGCCAGCAGGGATTGGGGCCCAAGGGAGCAGGGTCCTGCTGAAAGGGGGCTGAGGAGAGAGGCCTGGGAGCCCCCCCTCAAGTTCCCCCCCTTGCCCTGAGCGGGCGAGGGGGTCCTTCAGAGGCTCACAGCCTGGCACCGCTCACACGTGCCCCTCTGCGAACCATCCATGCCAAAGGGAAGGAGGAGAAGGAAGGGCGGAGAGAGGCAGAGTTGGAAGGGACCCGGAGGGTCATCTAGTCCAACCCCCCGAAACGGAGGAATCTTTTGCCCAAGGTGGGGCTCGGATCCAGGACCCTGAACGCCAGAGCCCCGTGTTCTCCCGACTGAGCTCTGAAAGAGGACCGGGCAAATTCAAGGCGGCGGAGAGGCCTTGCAACATCAGCCGCAACAGGCTTGCTTGTTCTCCCCGGTGAGAGGCAGCCAGGCCTCGGACTCCCAGTTGCTGCAAAGAGCAGCCTGGAGAGTTGCTCTTGTGCTCGGATCCTGCTTGCAGAATTCCCTGGGCAAAAAAGTTCCTCTTCCACCAGGCCTTGGTGTGCTTCACATGCAATGTTCTTTTAAACCTAGGACCCTCGTACCTACGGGACCGCCTCTCCTGGTATGTCCCACGGAGGACCTTAAGGTCCACAAATGACAACACTTTGGAGGTCCCAAGTCGCAAGGTGGTTAGATTGGTCTCAACTAGGGCCAGGGCCTTTTCAGTACTGGCCCCGACTTGGTGGAACGCTCTGTCCCAAGAGACCAGGGCCCTGCGGGACTTGACATCTTTCCGCAGGGCCTGCAAGACAGAGCTGTTCTGCCTGGCCTTTGGTTTGGACTCAGTCTGACCCTTATGTTTCCCTCCCCTTATGGTCTTGATTTATCAGCTATTTTAAAATGAGGCTGCATTTTAAACTGCATTTTAACTTGTATTTTAAATTGGGGGTTTTCTCTCTCCTATTACGTTTTTACTGTGATTTTATTGGTGTTAGCCACCCTGAGCCCGGCTCTGGCCAGGGAGTGTGGGGTATAAATAAATTTTATTATCATTATTATTATTATTATTATTATTATTATTATTATTATTAAACCTGGGGTGGGGAGGCAGTTCTGCGTTTCCTCTGCTTTTGCTCCAGTTTCCATTATGTATTTTGTGTTTTGCCTTTTGTATTTTTATGCTGTGAACCGACCTGAGATCTCTGAACGAAGGGCAGAATACAAATTTAATTAATAAGCACAAATAAATGACCACAAAAACGAAGCACCTCTGGCTGGCCCTGTGACGACAGAAGGCTGGACTTGATGCCGCCCCCCTTGGGCAAGATCCAGCAGGCTCTTCTCCTGTTCTTGGCCCTTGTAAGTCAGAAAACAGAAAGGGCCCCCGCTGGGCCTCCGCCCCGATCCCCACCCAGAGCCTTGGACCTTTGCGGCCCAGCCCTTTCTCCATCAAGCCAGGGCGGCTGCCGACACCACCGTGGGGTGACGAGAGCAGGGGCACCCGAAGTCCCAGCTGCGGCCCCCTCTCCCCGCCTGGCCCGCCCCCTTCTGGGCTCCCCAAAGGACGATCCGCAGAGGGAGCAGGAAGGGGGACCCCCTCCCCGGATTTCCATAAAACTGCAATTCAATTACAGGAGCCGGGCGAATTCATAAGTCTCTACAGCCCCGCTAATTGCATAATTAAGGACTGGGACGCCAGGAACGCAATTACACTTGCAGGCTGAGTCATTAAGGCCCCTGCGATCCGGCAGTGGGATTTCCACTTGGGGACTGGGGGGCCTTAATTGTATCGCTTTGCTTCGCGGGGGGGGGGGGGGGAGAGAGACGCATTCGGCAGAGAGGCTCCCTGTTCCTCTCGCCTTTGTGGTTCAGAGGAACCGAGGAACTTCGTCCAAACCCCACAGCTCCCGCCTTGAGCAAGGGGCCCGGGCAGCAGCTGAGCCAAACCTCTGCCTGCGCCGCCTCCCCGCTCTCTCGCACACCCCATTGCAGCTGCCTTGCCCTGCAGGGGAGCTACAAAATGTGCAGAACCAAACTGAGGGCAGCGAGGGAGAACAAGCACACCCAAAGCCCTCCAGAAACCAGAGAGAGCAGAAGCAGCAGAGCTCCCTCTCCCAGGCAAGGCATGAGCGCACAAAAGCCCCCGTGCGCAGCGGCAGCAGCGGCAGCAGCGTCCCCACGCATGCCTGCACACCGGCCGCACGCTCACGCGCACGCAGGGAGGCAGCGGCAGCCCTCTCATCTCAGGCGCTTGCCCTTCTGCGGTGGCATCTCTTATTTATTTTCCCGCGTAAGTGGGTGTTTTAGCACTTATTAAAATTTTAAAATATCAGAGGCTCTGGAACGAGCCGTCTCATTTTCTTGTCTTGCGCAGCTGACTTTAGGACTGGTTAATTATAAATAAGGTTCCGGGATGATGTCTCCGCATTACACGCTCGCCTTGCCAGAGCCCGTGGGCACGCGAGATGCCTGCCCACAGACGCCCGGCGGGGAAATCTCAGCAGCGCCACAGGTCTCTGCCCGCCCAGCCTCCTCGCAAGCCTCTTTTTTTGGGGGGGACGGGACGGACGGACACCAGGAATCAGGGCCAGAAGCGCAGAGGACTCCATGCACCGGGTCCCAAGTCCCACAGGCATCTCCAAAGATCCTTCTGAATCCCAGTTTCTGGAAGCAGCAGGAAGGGTCTTGAGTTCAGGTCCTGCTTGTGCCATTGCCACAGGACACCTGCTTGGCATGCAGAAAGACCCAGCCCCCCCCTTTTGGGGCATCAGCCCCCTTTTGCCTCAGATTGGAGCAGGGAGCTCTCCTCGCTGGCTCCACTACTTCAAATTGCATCCCTTCTCTGTGGCTCCATTTTTGCTAATCCTGCCTCTCACTCCCTGCTGGGGGTTTTTCCACTCGCAGTCAGCTAAAAAACAAAGACGAAAGGTCTCTCTATCTTTCCCCTCAGCTGCAGCTTTCTGGCTTCCTCCTGCCCCATGGCTCTGGGCGGCTTCGGGCAACACATGCCCCTTGGAAGAGGCAAAACCTCCTGGCCCCGGAGGCACGGGGGTGTGTGTGCCTGCTTTGAAGCAAGAATGCCGCTACACTAAGGGGCAGCGCTCAGGGGCGGCCATGGGTGTGCCCCCACAGGAAGGGGAAACAGCTGCCCTTCGCATTCTGCTGCCTGGGCAGAAGCTGCTGAGCCAAGCCAGGGAGAAGGAAGAGAAGAGCGATCCTAGAATCGTAAGAGTTGCAGAGTCGGAAGGGGCACCCGAGGGTCATCTAGTCCACCCCTCCCTGGAATGCAGGAATCTCAACTGAAGCATCCGTGACAGATGGCCGTCCAACGGCTCCTTAAAAGTCCACCACTTCCCGGAGGAGCAAGTTCTACTGTTGAACGGCTTTTACTGCCAGAAAGGTCTTCCTGGTATTTAGTCGGAATCTCCCTTCTTGTAACTTGAAGCCATGGGTTCGAGTCCTACCATCCAGAGCAGGAGAAAACAAGCTTGTTCCCTCTTCCATGTTCCCTCTTCCATGTGACAGCCCTTGAAGATGGCTCTCATATCTCCTCTCGGTCTCCTCTTTCCCAGGCGAAGCATACCCAGCATACCCATTCCTCATCAGGCTTGGTTTCCAGACCCTTCATCCTCTTGGTTGCCCTCCTCTGCACACCTTCCAGCCTGTCAACATCCTTCTTAAATTGTGGTGCCCAGAACTGGACACAGTATTCCAGGTGGGACATGACCAAGGCAGAATAGGGCAGTACTATGACTTCCCTGTTTTAAGACAGCATCTTAAAAAGCAGAGACATCACCTTGCCAACAAAGGTCCATATAATTAAAGCTCTGGTTTTCCCAGTAGTGATGTATGGAAGTGAGAGCTGGACCATAAAGAAGACTGATCGCCGGAGAATGGATGCTTTTGAATTCTGGTGCTGGAGGAGACTCTTGAGAGTCCCATGGACTGCAAGGAGATCCAACCTCTCCATTCTGAAGGAAATCAGCCCTGAGTGCTCACTGGAAGGACAGATCCTGAAGCTGAGGCTCCAATACTGTGGCCACCTCATGAGAAGAGAAGACTCCCTGGAAAAGACCCTGATGTTGGGAAAGATGGAGGGCACAAGGAGAAGGGGACGACAGAGGACGAGATGGTGGGACAGTGTTCTCAAAGCTACCAGCATGAGTTTGACCAAACTGTGGGAGGCAGTGGAAGACAGGAGGGCCTGGCATGCTCTGGTCCAGGGGGTCACGAAGAGGCGGACACGACTAAACAACAACAAATGACTTCCCTTGATCCGGACACTAGACTTCTGTGGATGCAGCCTAGAATAGCATTGGCCTTTTTCGCTGCTGCATCACACGGTTGACTCATGTTCAGCTTGTGGTCCACCAAGACCCCCAGATCTTTTTCACATGTCCAGCTAGTAAACCAGGCGTCCCCCATCCTATATTTGCGCATCCGGTTCTTCCTCCTAAGTGCAGATCCTGACATTGCTCCCTGCATTTGCCCTCTTCTCCCAGCTACACCGACATTCTCGCAGTGCCCTCCCCAACCTCCTTTGCAGGTGGAAAGGTCCCAAGGAACTCAGAGTCAGCCCCCTTGCTGCCCCTCTCCTCCTCTAAGTTCTGCCCTGGTCCCAGAGGCAGGAGGCCCCACAGACGGGCTGCTCGGTGGTGAGGATGCGGCTGGAACGGGAAGTGTGCTGTTCCTGGAGACATGGGCGGCCAGGAAATGAGGGGGAAGGCAGAGCCCTGGAGCACCAGAAGGACGTGGGCAGCAGGGGGGTTGCCAAGACGTCGGTATCCTTCCTTGTGTACAGGAAAGCAAAGGGTGCAAGCGGAATATCAAAAGCAAGTGAAAACCCAAAGGGCAGGAAGCCCAGCCCCAGAAGACCACCCAAAGGGGGTCCTCTGCTCCAACCTCCTGTTCTCACGGTGGTCAAGAGGTGGCCACTGTTGGAACCCCGCAAGAAGCATCTGAGCACCAGAAGCCCCTCCCTTCCTCTGGTTTCCAGAAACTGGCATTCAGAAGCATTGCTGCCTCCCGCCGCGGAGTGCTAAGTTGAACTGTTCATCGCCGCCGCCGCCTCCTCCTCCTCCTCCTCCATAAATTGCCCGGTCCAAAGCCGTCCAAATTGGTGGCCATGACTGCCTCCTGTGGGAGGAAGTTCCGTAGGTTAACATTGCTCTTTCTTTGTTTGTTGTGGGGGAGGAAGGGAAAGTGAGCCACTTTGAGACTCCTTAGGGTAGTGATAAAGTGGGATATCAAATCCAAATTCCTCCTCCTCCTCCTCCTCTTCTTCTTTTATCTGTCTAGAATCCTTCAACATTCACTGAATATCCACAAGTTCCAGCTTTATAAAGGAGGGAGCAAAAGTTTTCTCTAGCCAGTTTCTTAGGCCACTTTACGGACTTCGGTCATGCTGTTCCTTACTCGCCTTTTCTCTGCATTGAGATATTTCCTCAAACAGAGAAAATATATGACAGCCGTCTTCAAGAGTCTGAGTGTTGGTGCTGACCTTTAAAGCCCTAAACGGCCTCGGCCCAGTAGATCTGAAGGAGCGTCTCCACCCCCATCGTTCAGCCCGGACACTGAGGTCCAGCGCCGAGGGCCTTCTGGTGGTTTCCTCATTCTGAGAAGTCAAGTTACAGGGAACCAGGCAGAGGGCCTTCTCAGTGGTGGCGCCCGCCCAGTGGAACGCCATCCTGTCAGATGTCAAGGAAATAAACAACTATCTGACTTTTAGTAGACATCTGAAGGCAGCCCTGTTTAGGGATGTTTTAAGTGACTGATGTTTTAATGTATTTTTAATCTTTTGTTGGAAACTGTCCAGAGTGGCTGGGGAAACCCAGCGAGATGGGTGGGGCATAAATAAATAAATAAAATCATCATCATCATCATCGTCACACGCTGGATAGAGCAGGCTTGTTTTCTCCTGCTCTGGGGGGGGGGGGCAGGATTCAAACCCACGGCTTCAAGTTACAAGAATGGAGATTCCGACTAAATACCAAGAAGAACTTTCTGGTGGTAAGAGCTGTTTTGACAGTGGAAAGGTCTCCCTGCGGAGGTGGTGGGCTCTCCTTCCTTGGAGGTTTTTAAGCAGAGGTTGGAGGGCCACCTGCCAGGAATGCATTAGCTGAGATACCCGCCGTGCCCCCCCTTCCAACCCTACCATTCTCAGATTCTATGAAGTAGGGGTGCCTTGGACAGACTTCTGAGGTGGCAGGCCAGGCGCAGCCAGGCAGGGCCTCCCCTGGAGTGTCACAGAATCATAGCACTGCAGGGTCGGAAGGGGCCCAGGGTCATCTAGTCCAACCCCCCAGCAATGGAGGAATCAGAGCTGAGAACCAGAGCGCAAGTTGCTGGTGAGTGTCACACCAAGCGTGGCAAACAAGGGGGGAACTCTTTCACCGCCTGGAGTGCAGAGTTCAAGGAGAGAGATGAAAATACGGAAAATCAGCTGGAGGGAGAAGAGACCTCGGTCCCCTTCCTCCTCCTCCTCCTCCTCCTCTTCCGCTGCCCTTGTTTTGGGGAGCAACCGCAGGCCAAAGGATCTCGCCGTTTCTATTGAATCCCCCAACAATTAACTGGAACCCGATCGATGTTCAGGGCCGTCTTTTCTCCCACAGAGATTGCTATGGCAACAGAGGCAGGAGTGGGCTGGCAGCCCCAAACCGGGAGGTACCTGAGAACGGGGCTCGAGGCAGGGAGACGCCCGGGGCACACGGAATAGGGGAGGAGGAGGAGGAGGCCAGCCGCGGCCGGATCAGGTCCCAGGAGGCCCACGGAGCCCAGATTCCAGTTCTCACTACGGGCAGCCAGGTGCCCCCCAAGAGAAGCCCCCCAGGAGGACCCAAAAGCAAGAGCAACAGAGCACCCCCCCCCCCCCCGTTTCCAGCTGGTGGCGTTCAGAGCGCAGAGAGCCATCAGGCCAGGAGCCCCAGAAATCCTTGTTCTTATCTGTCTAAGTCTCATTTAAGTGTGCTGGGCCCGGGGGGTAACCCAAGTTACGCGGTCCAGGTCTGGTCCTGAATCCAAGGGAGGAGTCAGTCTGAAAGGGCCAAGGCAGGACACAAGGCAGGTAACCAGGCAAGGACAGGTACAGGATCTCAGGCAGGATCTGGCATACAGCAATGTTGCTCCCGCAACCCGGGGTGGGGTCCGACAGCCTTTTATCTCTGATGGGGTAACGGCTGGTCCTGATCCCCTGGTGACTCACCTCCCTGTTTTGCCCGAAGGCAAGCACTCCTCCTGCGAGTTCTCAGGTCTCCTTCTCTCAGACCTCAGTCTCTGCAGCTCGGGAGACGTTGGTGGGTTACTAGACCCAGAGGCTGCCTCAGCCTCTCCTGAACCAACCGGAAGTGGAGCAGCTGTAAGTGATGGCCCAGCTGGAGGCAACAAGGTCATCCCCACATCTGGAGCCAGGGCAGGCTCAGGCCCCTGACTCAGCCCAGCTGGTGCTTGTTGCAGGGGAACCTGTGCAGAGTGGGGCTCTTCAGGATCAGGCCCCAGACTTGGTGCAGATGCCGCCTGAGGCAAAGGATCCGGTGCAGACTGAGACCCCTCCAGTTCCGGGTCCGAGCCCAAGTCCCAGACCATCACATTAAGGGTGTTTAATGTCTCTGGGCAGCAAATTCCATGGGGTTATGTTCGTCCACACCGGGGGGGGCGTGTCACGAAGAGCTTCCCCAAAAGCGCTGCCTCTGAGAGCTGCTCCTGCTGGCGCTTCCCCCCCCCCCCCCCGGAGAGGAACTTCTTCCTACCTCACACCCACCGAGGCTGCGATTCTGTCTGGCGCTGAGCTTCAGTGCCATACCCATCGATGAGCCCCGGCATCGAGGGCAGGCTGGCGGAAACAGCTCCAGGCTCCTTTTTTTTTGGGGGGGTGGCCGTTTCCCAGCGCACCCCCTTCCATCTGACTGTGGGTAAAGCAAGGAGCAAGGAAGAGCCCCTGCCCCCCGTTCCATTAGCTCTGCCTCCACGGAGCCCCCAGGCCAGAGAGGAGGAGGAGGAGGACAGTTTCAGGGGCTCCATCTAACGCAAACAAGCCCCCCTCGCCCGCCCACCTGGCAGCATCTCAGCTCGGGGGGCCCCACTCTCTCTGGACCGGTCCCTGCAGAGTCTCCCCTGCGCCACAACTTGGCCACTTGCTCCCCTTCCTAACCTGCCTCGTCCCGTCCCAAGAGAGACAGATCCTGCACGGAAGAAGGAGCAAGACTGGTTTCAAGAGCAGGCGGGTACCGAGGGAAGGTGGCAGCGGCGGCAGCAAGCGCAGAGGGGCAAAAAGGAGGTGTTAATCAAACAGAGAGGAAGCTGCTGTGTCGCCAGATGTTTCTCTCCACGCGGCATCGTGACTCAAGCACTCGGCTCCCTTTGCCAGGTGGGGCATCCCTGGAGAGGAGCCTCAGCCGCCCGGCAGGTCCGTTGCCGGAGAGGAGTGTCCGCAGCTGGGCACGACTGTGGCTGGGAGGGTGGCAGAGCCACTCCTCGGACCCTCCCTGGCTGCAAGGGGGCCCTGCCCGGCACACCCACATCCGTGGGCATTGGCCAGGGTGAGGATCTGGGAGAGGGAGTGGCGCCAGCACCCCTTCCTAAGAGTGCCTGACACACAGACACTGACGCAAGCCTTTGCCCTTATCAGACGGGAGTCCTGCCAGGGAGTGGGTGAGAGAGGGGCCGCTTTTGCCCTGGCCGTGCTCCACACCACAGGACGTGCCCTTGTCAAGGAGCACAGGAAGACCCAGAAGGGATTGTGCCTCAGCCAGGAGCAAGGGCACCGGACCCACAGACCTGGGGGCCAGAGGCAAGGCTGGCAAGGGGGTGGCAGCTGCTCTTGGGCACTCAATTCCACTTTGCACGCCACACGACACCAACTTCCAACTTTCAGATGAGGGAGAGAGAAAAGAACTACAGCCGCACCTTGAAGTCGAACGGAATCCGTTCCGGAGGTCCGTTTGACTTCCAAAACGTTCAGAAACCAAAGCGCGGCTTCCGAACGGCTGCAATCAGAAGCCATGCCGGATGTTTGGCTTCTGAAAATCATTTGAAAACCAGAACACTCACTTCTGGGTTTCAATCTTTCGGGAGCGGATTTGGTCAGGAGCCAAGGCGAGAGAGGGGCTGGCTGGGGGCAGCTGCGCAGGCAGGCTTTTCCTCAAGGAGCCCACATTCTGGCAAACGTTGGCACGACGGAATCCAAACTGTTCTTCAGGGAATGGGCACGCAGAGACACGCAGAGACACACACAGCCCTCCCTCCCGCTGTGCTCGGAATCCCATAGAATCACGGAACGGTGGAGTCGGAAGAAGAATCACGGAACGGTGGAGTCGCAACAGCAGCCCCCTCGACATACCCCAGACCCCAAGACCAAAAGGAGCTTTCCACAAGGGGAATGAAGAACGCAGATCTGCAAAAAGCCTCCCGCTTTGCACAATTCCTTTATTTATTTGCAGGGTTTATTCTGCAAATCTGAAGGCAGCCCTCTTTAGGGAAGCTTCTAATATTTGATGAATTATTGTATTTTAACTTATTGCACTGACCGTGGCAAAGTTTCTTTCGGAGATCGCAAGGAACAAAGACCATCATGCTCTAGACATAGCAAAATGACTACCTCAGTCTCTTTTGTCTGTTGTTTGGTTGCTTTAACTGTACAGTCATACCTCGTGCTATGTCCGCTTCATGTTACGTTCTTTCAGGTTACGTCCCGCGGTGGCCCGGAAGTTCCGGAAAGGGTTACTTCCGTGTTTCGCCACTCGCGCATGCACAGAAGTGCAAAATGACGTCGCGCGCATGCACAAAAGCCGCAAATCGCAACCCGCACGTGTGCAGATGCGCCGCTGTGGGTTGTGTTCTTTTCATGTTGCAAACGGGCCTCCGGAACAGATCCCGTTCACAACCAGAGGTACCACTGTATCTTGTTTTGAAACTGTTTTGTGGGTCTATGGACCGCAATAAAGATATTTGATTTGCATTTGCATTTTAATATTTTACTGGGGAAAGCCAGCCAGATGGGCGGGGTATAAATCATCACCATCGTCATCATCATCATCATCTGCTCTGGCTTGGTGCACGAAGGAGGCTGAACCCCTAGGTCCAAACCCACGAACCCCCCCCCCGTTGAGTCTGGGCCTGACCCACCCGCAACCTGACACTGACAAATGCACCAAACACACATTCCTGCACCAACACCCCCCCTTGCCCCCAGAGTAATTTGCCGAGAGCAGGCCTGCAGGAGAGCGAGGGACGCCCCCCAACACACACCCCAGCGACGAGGGTCTCACCTGCGAGCAGGAAGGTGATAAGGCAAGTTTCCTTGGGCATGTAGAGCTTGAGGCGGGAGCCGCTGAACACGTACTCCACCACGGCCTCCGAGCGGCCGGCCCGCTGCAGGAAGGGCAGAAACTGCTTGGCCTTCTGGGTGTCCTGCAGGGAGAGAGAAGAAGAGGGGGGCCCTCAGCAGACGTCCGGCACAGGCCCCCCCACAGGGCCAAGACCCCCAGCCCTGCGCCCCTGCTTTGCCAGAAGCATGGCAGATGACAGGCTCTGGCGTGCCCAGTCGCCCAGGGGCTCTGGATCCCTGGGTCCTGGTTCAGCACCGGCTGGGATCCCTTTGGGGCAGACCAGGGGCAGCGGCACAAGGGGGTCTCCCGGCTCTGCCAACCCCCCACAGGAGCTGCGGGCAGAAGATGGAGAGCCCAGCCAACCGGGCTGTCTAGATCAGCTTGCCCTGCGCCAGTCGCTGTCCAGGGCTTCCAGGGACCCTTCTGAATGCCAAGCAGCTGTTCCCCCGCAGCTCGGAAGCCACGGCTCTTCCCCAGCAAGGCTCAGCTTTCTTGGGGGGCACGGGGACCACTTCGCTTTCCACGGAACCCTCTCCCCCCTCCCCACACAAACAGGCATGCTCCCTTGCAGGCCCAGGTTTTAACTGCTTCCGCAGCTCCTAGCAACAAGTTCCCAAGGCTGTAAGGAGCCGCCCTTCAGGGAGGGAACAGAGAGTTCGACGAAGGAACGTAGAAGCATAGAATTGTAGGGCCAGGGGGGACCCCAGGGGTTCTCTAGTCCAACCCTTCAAGGCAGGAAGCACAGCTGAATCACAGCGCACCAGCCTTCCGCTCCAGGGCCTGGCAAGGCCTGATCTGCCGTGGCACCGAGGGAGGCTGCCTTTGCCAGTCCCACCCAGACGCCCAAGCAGGAGAAGAGGGGCAAAGAGGCGGAGGGAACGTTCTATCCTATGTGGCGGACTTGTAAAAGGGTAAAAGAGTACTGGGAAATAATCCATGAAAAAAGTGTTTAAAAGTACTTTTCCAAACAAACAAGAGTCCCTTTTGGTGGGGATAATTCAGACAGAAATTCCCAGGTGTCAGAAAAGGTTATTTACGTATGCCACTACTGCGGCCCGTGTTTTGTTAGCCCCCAAATGGAAGAAGAATGGCAACTTAAACTGATGGAATATGCGCAGTTTGCAGACTTAACACATAGAATAAGAGAACAAGAACATATGTTTAAAGAAGATTGGAAAACTTTTATTGAAATATATGGGAAATAACTGTGTACACCTGAAAACGTTGGCAGCCTTAAGATAAATTCAACAGCGCAAGTAAGTTTTGACGGATATAATAATGGAATAGTGAATGGTATAGTTTTTGTAAAATATGCAGGGATTTATGATACGTAAAATGAACCATGGAAAGAGAAGAAGGGAAGTCATTGATATTTTAAGGATGTTTAAACGAGTATTTTAAATTGTAAAACAAAAAATTCAATAATACACGCACACAATACGAGTAGGAAAACAAGAGCACCCCAAAATCAGGGGCCGCTGCTTCTGGGTCCTGGCTGGGACTTGGAAAGGCCCCATCCAGCCTGGCTCTGCGCGCTGGCTGGCTTGGGCACTTAAGGATAAACTGCAGCTCAAACTCTGCAGCCTGGACTGTTTCCCCACAAAGATGGAGAGTCACCAGCGGCTGATTTATTCCCCCCCCCCCATGTGTGTGTGAGAGAGAGAGAGAGCGATGGGGGGGGGGCGCCAGAGTGCCTCAACTCCGCAGCCAGCCAGGTGGCCTTTTCTTTTGCTCTCGCCTTAATTGAGAAAAATGAACTGCACAGGGGCAGCCAAGGAGGAGAAACTTGCTGCAGCCAAGGAAACTTTGCCGAGCGCCTGCCTCCCGCTCAGGCCAGAGCTGCCTGACTAGACTAGCAAAGCACATGGGGGGGGGGGGCAAAGCCATCGATTGCCCGCCTCTCTCCAGCAGCTGAGGCCGGGCACTGAAGAGGAGCAGCAGCAGGAGGAGGAGGAGGAGGAGGCAGCCACTGGGCTGGCCGGCAGGGAGGCCAGGATTCAATGGGGGGGGGGGAGGAGGAGGAGGAGGAGCCAAGGGGGAGCCTGCAGGATCAGGCCCATGGCCCATCTAGTCCAGCATTCTCACAGCAGCCAACCAGATGCCCCCAAGGGAAACCTGCAAGCAGGATCTGAGTGCGAGAGCAATGGTCCCCTCCTGTGGCTTTCAGCAACTGGCTTCCAACTGGGGAGGGAGGGCAAGGAGCCATCGAGGAGGAGGAGGAGGAGGAAGAAGGCAAGCCTGGAGGGTGGGCCGATCTTTCTTCAGGGGACATTTCTTGAGATCCAGGGAGGGGCCAGACTATATTTTTTGGGGGGAGGGGTTATTTGCCCCACAAATAACCCAGAGATGCATTTTACAGTATTTTTCGCTCCATACGACACACTTTTTTCCTCTGAAAATCTAAGGGGAAATGTCATTGCATCTTATGGAGCGAATGTGTGGTCCCTGGGGCTGGGGGGGGGGACCCGCCATGCTCTGGAGGCTTCGGGTTGTCTTCACTGAAGGCGAAGGCAATGTGGGAGAGAGAGAGCTGCGCAGCGCCCCTTCAGGAAGTGGCAGGAGAAATGGAAGGGGCTCCGTTTCTCCTGCTGCTTCGCTGAAGGGGCGCTGCGCAGAGAGGGGGAGGATTTTTTTTTCTTGTTCTCCCCCTCTAAAACAAGGTGCGTCCTAAGGTTGGGTGTGTCCTATAGAGCGAAAAATACGGTAAATAAAAACACACATTCTACTCATGTCAAAACACGCTGATTCCCAGACTACCTGCAGGCTGGATTTAGAAGGCGATTGGGCCTGATCCAGCCCCCGGGCCTTAGGTTGCCTGCCCATGGACTATATCAGGGGTCACCAATCTAAGGCTCGTGGGCCAGAAGGGAGCCGCAGAGGTCATCTGACCGACCCAAAAGCCGCCCCCGAACCGAGCTGCCCACACACACTAAACCGGCACAGTGCGACGCGGGGACTCACTTCTGAGGTGCCAAAAATCGCGTTTGGGCAGACACAGGCACCAAAAATCACGGGTACACAGGCACAGAAGCTGAAAATTGTGGGGGTGGGCGCAATCTGGCCCATGGAGGGATCTCCGCGGGACTGATACAGCCCAGGCAAGATAAACCTTGCCGACCCCTGGGCTATATGGACAAGCTGGGAGGTGGGCAGAGGAGGGTAAACCAGAGGGTGCAGGGTCTGGAAACCAGGCCTGATGAGGAACGGTCGAAGGAGCTGGGCTTGTTTAGCCTGGATAAGGAGAGGCTAATAAGAGCTCTGATACCATCACCAGATAGCTCAAGGGCTGCCACATGGAAAATGGAGCACATTTATTTTTTCCTGCTCTGGAGGGCAGGGCCTGAACCTGTGGATTCAAATGAAAAGGAAGGCGATTCAGACTAAACATCAGGAAGAACTTTCTGACGGTTAATATCTGTTTGACAGCAGAACGGAGCTGGCAGACTCTCCTTTTTTGCAGGTTTTCAAGCAGAGTTTGGGTGGCCGTCCGCCATGGATGCTGTAGGTGAGATTCCTGCATTGTGGGGGGTTGGACTAGATGACCCCTGGGGTACCAGCCCTGTGATTCTTCAATTCAGATTCCCGGCCGAGAAGGAGAGAGCAAGACGGAGAAAAGCCAGGGACAGCTGCTATTATTTCAAAACCTCCCCAGCGTTAATTATCTCTGAATGGAAAGGAAATTATGCATAAATAGAATGGAGAAAAATAGAATCATAACTCTACTTTTATGTGAAGCGTTGCCAATTATGCAAAATTATGCAAGGACTTTGTGGAAGGACAGCCAGGCGGGTGCGGAGAACGAGCTCCCCCCCCCAACCCCGTCACTCCACGATTGTGGCTCTGCTAGACCCATAATGGGACGCAGCGCTGGAAGCGGGGAGGGAAGCGGACGCAGATTTGTCTTACATGACTTAAATTATTTA
This sequence comes from Podarcis filfolensis, assembly GCF_964270895.1. NCBI lineage: Eukaryota > Metazoa > Chordata > Lepidosauria > Squamata > Lacertidae > Podarcis > Podarcis filfolensis. The sequence goes on from NC_139612.1 coordinate 74,025,766, forward strand.
GTAAATTACTCCCGAGCAGGATTACATGCCTTGGAGGGGAGAGGGATCAGCCAAGACAGGCAGCGGAAGGAGAAGGTGAAGGCAAAGGATAGCAGTCCGGGGTTTCTCTTGCAAGCCTCGGGGGCTCGGCCCCTGATTTTGGGGGGGCAGCGGCATTGATAGGGCTCAGAGGCCCCCTCTCTCTTTCTCTCTTCCTGGCAGGCGGCGCAAACGTGCTCAGCTGCAAGGCGGCGTCAGGCGACAACGCGGCGCATTTAATCAGATGCCTCCAGGCACCGGCCGGAATTAGATCACTTGCCCGCCGCGCAGGTTTCGAACCGCTTAGCCGCAGCCGCCTCATCTGCACAGCCAAGCTGCTCAAATGCAATCAAGGTGCCTTAATGAGGAGGCGCAGGAGACCAGGAGGGGGGCGGAGGGGGGGGCCAGAGGCGGCTTCCGCAGCACCGTCACCAGCTCTGCGGCCTGGCAGGCTGCGCTCAGAGAATCCTTTCAGCGGAGGGCACGGGGCCCAGAGAGGAGGACTGCCCACCCTTTCAGCTCATCGCTCCAGTCACCTGCCCGCTGGCCACCTTCCCCAAGGGCCTGGGAGGAGGTGGGGATGCCAGGGCTGAGCCAGGGATCCTGCCTGGCAAAGGCTCAGAGCCGCTGAGGGAACCGGCGGCAGAGGCAGGAGCGTCTTGGCCCGGGCGGCACCATCTGCGGCTGCAAGCGAGGGCGCGCCTGGCACAGAAAGCGAAAGGCGAAACGAATCCAGCTCTGCGCGCCGGCGAGAAGGAGATAAGGCAGGCCTGCTGGATCAGGCCCAGAGCCCGTCTCGTCCACCATCCTGTTCTCACAGTCGCCAGCCAGGTGCCCGTTCTGCCCACCTGTGATTCTCAGCCGCTGGGATTCAGAGGAATAATCTCTCTAGCAACCCTGGCTGGCAGCCGTCGATGGCCCTCTCCTTCTCTATGAAATTGTCTGATTCTCTTTTAGAGCCATCCAAGCTGGTCGCCGTCCCTGCCTCTTGTGGGAAGGTGTTCCACAGGTTAACTCTGCACTGCACAAAGAAGTTCTTTCTTTTCTCTGTCTTGAATCCAGCTTCGTTGGACGTCTATGAGTCCCAGGGTTATGAGAAAGGAAGGAAACCCTTTTCTCTCTCCACTTTCTCCAGGCCAGGCAGTTTCTATCACGTTGCCTCTTCCTCGCCTCTTCTCTAAACTGCAAAGTCCCAAACCCTGGGACCTTTCTTCACAGGGCAGTCCCACCCCCACCCCCACCCCGATCAATTTGGGTGTCCTTTCTTGAATCTTTTCCAACTCAGCAATATTCCTTTCAAGGCAAGTCAACCGGCATGGGATTCCAGAGCCTTTTCTAAGGGTGCCATGATATTGGCGGCTTTATTTTCAATTCTCTTCCTGATGCTCCGCAGCGTGGAATTTGCCTTTTCCCAACTGCAGCACCTTCACGGAGCTATCTGCTGCAATTGCCAGGTGTCGTCCCTGGTGTGTCAGTGCCACCGAGCGTATATGTGAAATTAAGGTTTATTTCTTTTTGCTCCAACACGCATCACTTCACAAGGATTTACTGTCCATCCACTCTGTTTGGAAAGGTCCTCTTGGCAGCTCTTGGCAATCTCTTTTTGTTCCCACAACCTGGAACGATCCGCTGTCATCAGCAAACCTGGTCACCTCCCCGCTCCTCACTCTAGATCCTGTAGGAACAAGCCAAAAAGCGCCGGGCCCAACGGTACTTCTCTGCCTTTGGCGAACCGCCCAGTTACTCCTGCTCTCTGCTCCCGGAAGCTTTGCCCATTCCTTTCGTAAAATGATTTTAATTCGATTTTATAAAACATAAACTTACAACAAAGTCAACTAAAAATCCGTATGAAGAGATTGCTCTGAATCACAAGACTCCCCCCCCCCTCCAGTCCAGGGGTCCTCATGTCAATAATGACAACTGCATATCAATCCTTTATCCCCATCTAAATTGTCCATAGTTTTTGTCACTTTACAAGTGTGATTAAAATCCTGTTTACAATGGTCTCCTAATTATAATTTTCCCCCATTCTCTTTTTAATGTTCTTGTCTTCTTGGTCCCTGAGCTTCCCAGTTGATTTGGCCATTTCGGCATAGTCCATCAACTTGGTTTGCCGTTCTTCCCTGGTCGGGGGTGTTTCTTCCTTCCATCTCTGGGATAATAACATCCGTGCGGCCGTTGCCACATACATGCAAAGAAGCGTTGCCCATCCCTGACCCGCAAGAGGCTCTCTTCCTCTCTTTCCTTGACTTTCTCGGGAGCCTGTCGCAAGGCTGCTTGCGAAACTTCCAAGGACGCTGTGGCAACCAGACCCCCCTATTGCCAGGGCGTCCAGCTCCCCCCAAGGATGCTGATCTCGTCAGCCCAAGTCCAGAAGCAACGCAAATGTCCCCACGGAGCCCTGGCTGGATCTGGAAGGGCAGTTTTGCTCCTGAGGGCCTGAATTTGCAGCTGCGTGGAGAACTTTTCCTGTGCTCTCAGTCGGGGGGCGGGGGGGGGAACAACGGCTGCTGAGGAGGCTTCCCTCCTGGCAGCGTCAGGTCGATGGCTGATGAAAAGCCTATCGCTTTCCCAGCATGCATCTCTCTCTTTCTATTTCTCTCTCCACCATGGGTAGGCAACCTAAAGCCCGGGGGCCGAATGTGGCCCAATCGCCTTCTCAATCCGGCCCACGGACGGTACAGGAATCAGCGTGTTTTTACATGAGTAGAAGGTGTGCTTTTATTTAAAATGCATCTCTGGGTTATTTGTGGGGCATAGGAATTCGTTCTTTTTTCCTCCCAAAATACAGTCCGGCCCCCCACAAGGTCTGAGGGACGGTGGACCGGCCCCCGGCTGAAAAAGTTTGCTGACCCCTGCTCTACACACACACACACACCACCCTTTCCATTTCTCTTTCAGAACCAAGCAGGGCTGCAGAGTTTCACTTTGGGGGTTTTTGCTTGGAGGGGGGAATGGGCATGGGAAAGAGCATGACCCCTCGGGAGATTCTGGAGACAGGCGCTGGGCACGTGGGGAGAAGGGGAGAGAGAGAACGAGAACAAACACCTCCCAGTGGCGACCCTCAGCCTTGCCTTTGGCCAAGCTGGATCCATGAAGCTCCGTGGAAGCTGCCGGCCTGGGAAGGAAGGAAGGGAGGGAGCCAGGCGCCCATTTCCAGGCCAAGCGCCTTTCCAAATCTTTCACTTGGAGGGCCGAGAACGGGACTCTGGAGATCCCAGCGGAAAACCTAGGCCTCTCCCTCCTCCCCACTCAGGCTGAGTTTCTAAGAGAGAGCTCAGTCAGGAGAGCAGGAGACTCTGAATCTCAGGGTCATGGGCAAAAAGATTCCTGCATTGCAGCGGTTGGACTAGATGGCCTTTGTGGTCCCTTCCAACTCTACAATTCTACGGTTCTACACATTGCCCTTCTTTTTTAAACAAAAAACAAGCACGCAAGGACACTGATGGGATCTGCTTCTCTGCCTTCCTTACCCCAGAGATGTCGGCCACCCGGTGGATCGGGACCTCCTTCTTGCTGTGCAGTCCTTTCCCGTTCTTTATCGCCCTGTTTTTTGGGGGGAAGCAATCAGACGGTCAAAGGAGCCAGCGGGGCAGGCCAGGAGGAGGCCCCTTCTGCTTCTGAGGGGCTTGTTGACCCCGAGAAGCAGCTCTGGGCCCAGAAGCCTGGATCTCCCTCCAAGGGCTTTTCCCTCCGTACCTGGAGCAGGGAGACTCAAAAGCAGCCAGAAATTACTCCTGGCCTTAATGGCACAAAAGACTGAAATGCAAAACATGCCACGAGCAGCTCAGTTCTCAGGGAAACCAGGTTTCTCCCCAACTCTGGGCATCAGAGACCAGCCTCTTGCCCCCTGCCAGGAGGGTTTTGAAAAACCTTCCTTGGAGGTTTTTAAGCAGCGGTCGGATGGCCACCTGTAAGCGGTGCTTTGGCTGCGATTCCTGCATTCAGAGGCCCAGCTAGTCCAGCGTTCTGCTCTCGGCAATTGCCCCTGCAAGACTAGCAAGCAGGATTCAAGTACAAGGCAGCCCTCTCCCCTCTCCCCTCCTGTGGTTTCCAGAAAATGACTGGGGGGGGGCAGAGCACAGCAAGCCTGACTATAATAAATAATAATAATAATTTTTTATTTATACCCCGCCATTCCCGGTTCAGGAAGCCGGGCTCAGGGCAGCTTACAACAAATTTAAAACACTTAATTGATGCTACAAAAAAACCCAGCATAAAATACAGTATAAAAACACGAATAACAATAAAATTCAAAAATCAATTTAGGGGAAATAAGCATTCGATAATCCCCAGGGCTAGCTGGCTGAATTGGTCCTCCTTGGGCCAGCGAGGAGGCCAGGGGAGAATTGGCTGTGGGGTCTCAGAGCAGGTGGTCTTTATAAAAAGGGGGGAGGGGGAAGAGATGGGAAATAAAAGATCAGGCTGAATTCAAATTAAAGGCCAGGCGGAATAGCTCTGTCTTACAGGCCTGGCGGAAGGAGGTTAAATCCTGCAGGGCCCTGGTCTCCTGGGACAGAGCATTCCACCAGGTTGGAGCCATCACTGAAAAGGCCCTGGCCCTGGGGGAGGATAGTCTGACTTCCTTAGGGCCCAGAACCTCTAGTGGCCCCCAAGAGCCCTCTCCTCCTCTGTGAATTTGCCTCCTCCTCTTTCAAAGCCACCCAAGTTGGTGGCCATCCCTGCCTCTGCGGTTTAACTCTGCACCTCCTTTGACCTGCCCCAAACGGTCCCACGTTCGGCTTCCTCGGACGTCCACGAGTTCTCGTGTGACGAGGCAGGCAGAAAAACTTTGCCCCCCCCCCACAGCCTTGATGCACCTTCCTCCTGCAGCTCTCCTGCCCCACTTCTCCTATAAGAGGCTCGCCAAGAGCTCTCCCCTCTCTTGCAGGAGCACCATCTCAGGAATCTTGAGGTGGGGGGAGAGAGCAGAGGGATTTCCAATTTGCAGGCAGGCTGTTCCTCCCACAGCTTCTCCACAATCGCGGCCAGCTGCTAACCTTTTCCTTTTAATTGCATTTCCCTCTTCCTATCAAGCCTCCCTGAAGCAGAGGAGCTGCTGCCGCCGCCGCCTGCTTGCAATCTGAAAGGCGCCATCAGGCTCTGAGACAAGCAGGACCCCCTCTTGCCCCCCCTAGAAACAGACACACACACAATCCCCTCCATCCTCCTTGCTCCCTGCTGCACCTTGGGGTCCTCCAAAAGGAAGACCGTTCCGGTGGGAAGAGCTGTTTGGACAAAAGGACTCCCTTGTAGGGCAAACGACTCTCCATCCTTGGAGGGCTTTAAGCAAAGGACAGGTGGCCCTCTCTTGCGAATTCTTCCACTGCGATTCCTGCATTGTGGGGGGGGGTTGGGCTGGATGACCTCTGGGGGTCCCTTCAAAGCATACAGACCCAAGATTCTATGGCCTCCTTCAGCAAAGGTCAAGCGGCCCTCTGTCAAGGGATTCTTCCGCTCCGATTCCCGCCTTGCAGGGGGCTGGACTAGATGACCCCCGTGGCCCCTTCCAGCTCTGCAATTCTCTGATCCCGGCTCTCCCTCGGCTCCCGCTGGGCCCGCTCAATGGCTGCTCCCGTGCCGGGGCCTGCCGTTTGTTCAGCCGAGCCGAGGCGCACAAAACACTCCGGCGGGAGCGCCAGGGATCCCGCCGGGCCTTTGTGCAGAAGTCATTGAGCAGGCTGCTCTGTTGCGAAGGGCTGGCCGGCCGGCCTGCTGAATCCGGCCGCGGTTAAATGGGGCACCGGCAGCCGGCTGCTAGCAGGAAGCCGGCCGGCACAATGGTGGGTTTGGGGAGGGAGGGCACTCTGCTGGCCGGCCTTCCTGTCTTTTGGAATACTGGACATGAAAATGCACTTGAGAAGGGACAGCGAAGGACGTCATCTCAGCTGAAGGGGGAGAGAGGCAAGGTGACAGTTAAGGGCATCCAGCTGCAGCAGGATGAGGCCCGAGGGGCCCTCTTCTCGCAGCGGCCAGCCAGGAGCCCCGATGGAAGAAGCCTGCATGCAGGATCCAAGCACAGGAGCAGCCCACTCCCTCCTGAGCCCAGACGCCCAGCAGAGGCCGGCAGCAGCCAACACTGAGCTCATTTGGGCAGCTGTCGTGCCAATCGCATCGCTCGCATCCTGGGCTGCTTTGCTCTGTGGTCGTCTTCCTCTGCCAGGAGGAAGGGACGGCGCACAAGGTCTGTGGGGGCAGCAGGACAGAGCCCTGGGGTGGGGCACAGAGAGCGGGCGGCTGAGCGACCAGTGCAAACCTTCCACCAACCTTCCCGGTTGCCCAAGACCCCTGCACTCTTTGCACTGACTGAGGTCCAAAAATTTGCTCATCCGCTTGAGAAAAATTTAACACCGATTGAGAAAGAGAGGTTTCAGAAGGAGACAGGTTTAACATTGGTTAAGAAAGTAAAATACCTGGGGGTTAATATGACTGCTAAGAACTTAAACTTATTTAAAGATAACTATGAGAAATGTTGGTCAGAAGTGAAAAAGGACTTAGAAATATGGTCAAATTTGAAGCTTTCCTTGTTGGGTCGAATTGCTGTTATAAAGATGAATGTATTGCCAAGAATGTTATTTTTGTTTCAATCACTGCAAATTTTGGATAAAATGGATTGTTTCAAGAAGTGGCAGAGAGATATTTCTAGATTTGTCTGGCAGGGCAAGAAGCCCAGAATAAAATTTAAAATATTAACTGATACAAAAGAAAGAGGTGTATTTGCCCTGCCAGACCTTAAACTTTACTATGAATCAGCAGCATTCTGCTGGTTGAAAGAATGGCTGCTTCTTGAGAACACAGACATTTTGGACTTAGAAGGTTTTAATAACGTTTTTGGGTGGCATGCATATTTGTGGTACGACAAGGTTAAAGCACATAAAGCATTTAAAAACCATATTGTCAGGAAAGCATTGTTCAATGTCTGGATAAGATATAAGGACCTACTTGAAAATAAAACCCCAAGGTGGTTGTCACCGATGGAAACGAAGGCTCAGAAAAAGCTCAATATGGAGGCCAAATGGCCGAAATATTGGGAAATTCTGGAACAAGAAGGAGACAAATTGAAATTGCAGAGTTTTGAGAAATTAAAAGATAAAGTGCGAGATTGGCTTCATTATTATCAAATAAGAGAGGCCTATAATTTGGACAAAAAAATTGGCTTCCAGGTGGAAAAATCAAAATTGGAAACAGAACTGGAAATTGGAAACAGAACAGATCCCAAAACTAAGATACTTTCAAGAATGTATAACTTGCTGTTAAAATGGAACACGCAGGATAAAACGGTTAAATCTGCTATGATTAAATGGGCACAAGATGTTGGACATAACATTATGTTTGCTGACTGGGAACAGTTGTGGACCACTGGTATGAAATTTGTAATGCCCTAAGAGAGAATATTATGAAAATGATATACAGGTGGTACATGACACCAGTCAAGCTTGCAAAAATCTATCATTTGCCCGATAATAAATGTTGGAAATGTAAAGAAAATGAAGGTACATTCTTTCACCTTTGGTGGACGTGCCCAAAGATTAAGGCTTTCTGGGAGATGATATATAATGAAATGAAAAAGGTATTTAAATATACCTTCCTGAAGAAACCAGAGGCTTTTCTCTTGGGCATGGTCGGCCAATTGGTGCCAAAGAAGGATAGAACTTTCTTTATGTATGCAACAACAGCAGCAAGAATACTTATTGCAAAGTATTGGAAGACACAAGATTTACCCACTTTGGAAGAATGGCAGATGAAGGTGATGGACTATATGGAATTGGCGGAAATGACTGGCAGAATCCGAGACCTGGGAGAAGAGTTGGTGGAAGAAGATTGGAAGAAATTTAAAGACTATTTGCAGAAATATTGTAAAATTAATGAATGTTAAAATGATGCTGGATTGAAATTAAGTGGCATTAGCAACAAAGCTAATAAGAATATGAAAAAATGGATTGATAATGGATGAAAAAATATAGCTATAATATGTTAATATATAGAGTTAAGATAAAGGAAAGAGGGTAAGGATTTGCTGAATTGATTATGTAAATGGGAATACAAAAAGGGGAGGTGTGAGGAGGTCAAGGAAACAAGCAAATGAGCCTAAAGATATCAAAAAATGGATTTGTTTTTTAATTTTTTCTTATCTACTTGTTTTTTGCATCTTGTATTTTTTCTTTTCTTTCTTTTTTTTCTTCTCTATGTATTTTTGTATTTTTTGTATTTTTTCTTATTTCTTTCTTTTTTTATGCTTTTTCTATACTCTGCAAACCTTTGTTTTTGTAAAACCTTAATAAATATTATATATATATATATATATATATATATATATATATATATATATATATATATAAATTGCTCATCCGCTATGCTCAGGTGCAAGGCAAGGCTCTCAGGATTCGGTGCTGAAAACAACAGGAGGGGAGAGCTGCTCTTGTGCTCGGATCCTGCTTGCAGGTTTCCCATAATGCAGGCATGTCCAAAGTCCATTTCAGGGGCCTAATCCGGCCTGCCGGTTGATTTAATCCGGCCCCCGTGGCAGTATATGTCCTTGGTCGGCCCTCGCGCATGTTCACTTCATCAAATTTGGCCCTCTTTTGAAAAAGTTTGGGCACCCCTGCCATAATGGGAAGATGGTTGCCCACTGGGAGAACAGGAGGCTGGACTAGGGGGGCATCACGTTGGCACCAGGACGCCGGACGCCACTCTGGCCACAGGAAGGCCACGCTCCGAAACACCGAGCAAGTGCTTTTGCCTTCCTGCATCAGGCCGGCAACCTGGCCCACAGAGGAGCCCAGGGGGCCTCATCCTGCCCCTCGCCTGGTCCCGCTCTGGCTGCTCAGCAGCTGGGCTCCTCCTCCCTTTCCGCGAAACCCTCCCACCCCTCGAGGCTGGCTGGCTGGCAAGGGGCCTCCGCTCTCTCCTGCTCCCCTTCCCTCCCCCTGCCGGAGGAACATCCGTCAGGGCTGGGCCCACGCTGCATGGTGCCCGCCTGGTAATTGGCTTCGCGGCCCCACCCGCTCCCCGGCGCCAGCCGTGCCGCTTTGCCGCCTTTGCTCTTTTCCGCGCTCGGCTGAGGCGCCCGCTTCTCTGCTGCAGGCTTGCAAGTTTTCAGCCCAGCTGTCAACGAAAAGGCTCGGCTAATTGGTGGCCGACAGACTCTTAATAAGGGCTGGGGGGGGGGGAGAGGCAGGGAGAGATTCACGCCCCCCCCCCTGCGTCACTTGACAAGGACTTGCCATGCTGCTGGCTGCAAGAAGGGGCTCTCCGGCAGAGGCGGGCAAGGGGCTACGGAGGGTCCGATTTCTCTCTGCTCCCCCCTAAAGAGCAAAAGACAAGGCACAGCAGCTACACCTGAGAGAGACCTTGCCAGGCTGGTCTGAGGGGCCCCAGAGAACCCTGACGCCCACCCCACTCGCCCCTAGTCCAGTCTGCGATGCCCCCCACCCACCCAGCCCTCTCCCAGGAGAAGCCAAGGGGTCCTTCTCCTGCTGCCCCACAGGAGAGGGCTCTGCTCTGCCCTCCACAGTTGCAGCCAGTGGATCCTCCTGCCCCATGGGACAGAAGAGGGCTCTTGAGTTCAAGTCCTGCTTGTGGGTTTCTTCCATAATGAGCTGCTGGCCTGATCCTGCAGCCTCTCTCCTTCTGTGTCCATGCGACGTGAGCGGCCAGCAAGGAGCGCCTGGTTCAAGGAGGCCCCCTCTACGGACACCCGCCATTCTGGGCGGACAGCTCCCAGGAGCCGGCAGGCAGAGGGGGGCTCAGGATGGCAGCAGGGGGCCCCGGCAGAGGATTCCCATTGCTTGTATTAGAGAATCATAGAATCCGAGGATTGTAGAGCTGGAAGGGACCCTGGAGATCATCCAGCCTGACCCCCTGCAATTCAGGAATGTCAGCTCAAGCATCCAGGACAGACGGCCATCCAGGCTTCACTTAAAAACCTCCAAGGCAGGGCAGTCGACCCCCTTCTGAGGGAGACGGCTATAATCTCCTTTCCCATGAAGCCATGGGAACAAGCTTGTTCCCTCTTTCATGGGGCAGCCTTTGAGATATTGGAAGATAGCTATCCTGTCTCCTCTCGGTCTCCTCTTCGCCAGGCTAAGAAGAGACTGAGTGGCCAACAGGTGGCATATAAATAAATGACCATGCAGTGGAACAGGTTTCCTGGCGCTGGACTGCACCACACGCCCACACCCCAAGCAAGCTAGACCCACAGCTCGGGGCCTCCTCTGGCACAGCCGCCGGCCTCCCCAGCTGGCCTGCCCCAGCCAGCAAAGGGGGCAGCCTCTGCAAAGGGGACCTTTGCTCCTCAGCCTCCCAAGAGCGGCAGAATTCGCCCTCGGCTCTCCGAGGGACCTGCAGCACAGCTGGTGGCTGGAGCCACGGAACAGCCTGCCCCTGGGCAGCAGGGAGGTGTGGCCCAAAGGGGCTCCCTGCCACCCTGGGAAGCGGGTGGAAGACCCCCTGACACCCTGGCCAGGCGGAGCTGCCCCTCCCTCCACATTCCTTGTCCCATCTCCCCCCACCCCCCACCACGGAAGAAGTCCAGTGAGCGTAGCCCCATTGCCCAGCAGTCCTGAAAGGGCACCGAAAGGGGATCCGCCCTCTCTCTCGCCCCCCCAGCCCTTTCCAGGCACTGCCTTGCTGCTCTCCCCATCGCTCCTCGGCCCCCTTCTCTCCTGCCCCCCCCCCACTCACCGAGCCTCGGCCGCCAGCAGCTCGTCGTAGTGCGAGGACCGCTGGTCATCGTCCTGTCGGTAGCGGATGACGGAGGCCAGGCCCTTGCTGACCAAGGCTTCGGCGATGTTGCTGCAAGAGAAAGAGGAGGAAAAGGTGTGAGTGGCGGGAGCTGGAATCACAGAATTGGAGGGGACACCCAGCAGCCATCTATCCCAACCCGTTGCAAGGCAGGAATGACAGATCAAGAATCCATGACAGACGGACACCCCACCTCTGATTAAAAACCTCCGCCTTCTTTGAATGACGGCCATTTCACTGTTCGTCATAATGTTTAGTCTTTACAATTTGGACCCACTGGTACAGGATCTCCCCTCTGGAGCGGGAGAAACCCCCTCGGCCCGAACCCAATCTCTACCATGCCAGCTGATTCATCCTGCAGAGACCAGGCCTGGCCACCCCTCCCTCCCTCCCTCCCTGCGAGGTGGGCCTTGGGGTGCTGAGCTTACGGAGGGGATCTGGGCTCTGTAGCCATTCTTGAGCTCCTATACCAACGATTTAGGAAATTTCACCACGTTGAAATCATCATCATCATCATCTTTTATTTGTATCCCGCCCTCCCCGGCCGAGACTGGGCTCAGGGCGGCTAACATCAAACACATAACATTGGTATAAAATCAAACAATAATTAAATTACCTCTTAAAAAAAAAAGTCGGGATCAAACTAAGCCAAGTCTTACTGCCTCTGCATTTTTTTCTAAATGCTGAATGGAATAACACATGAATCTGACTTTTGGTGAATTAGTAAACTTTTTTTTTAAACTTGCCAAATGCATAATGTTTTTCTATCTGAGGGAAGAGGGGAACTTTTGAAGGAACTCAAGTGATGTATTTTAAAGGTCTAACAGCCTCTATTTCCATCCCTGCCTGCTGTGGGAGTGAGTTCCGTAGTTTAACTATGAGCTGCATGAAGAAGGACTTCCTTTCATCCGTGTCACCATTCTCCTAGAAGCAGGGGGACCCCAAGGGGGGGGGAAGGAGACCTGTTGCTGAAAGACCCCAGGATTTCTGTTCACTCTGCAGAGCCCCCCCGCCGGCATCCCCTGCATGCAGGACAGGGAGGGGGGAAGCAGAGGGTCCTGGGGATTCCCTCTTTTTTTGCTGCTGTTTCCCCCTTGGGAGGTGGGGTGCAGAAAAATCCTCACCTGCTCATTTTAATTTATGTATTCCCCCCCACACTAAAATTTATACACTGTGTGATTATTATTTTAAAAACAAAGCAGTTTACAAAACGATAAAGCAATAAAATTACTATGAAAAAAGTTACAACCAAGCACGGGGAAAGTTACAAGACTGAAACAGGTTTAAACTCCCATCAACTTTGCATGCATCTGGGTCAGGAATGCTTTGCAGAGGACGGGAAAGGCATTTGCCTCATATCAAGAGGCAGGGAGTTCCACAGGGCAGGCACTTGCCAGGCTGACAGATGGATTTCCTTTGAACTATTTGAAAAGCAATTGTAACCAACAAAGTATGCTAGTAGGACTACAATAAGTTTTGTAAGGAGGAATGTATGAAGTGCTACAAAGTAGATAAAGAACAAAGATATTGGTTATGAGTTTTAAATGTACCAGGGAAAATAAGAAATGTATACTAAGAGATTAGATTGGAAAATTTTCAGACAGGGCTGGCTGATGGAAGTCAAAAAAATTGAATAAGATATAAAAATATGTTGAATTACTGTTGAAAACGGCATGTTAAAAAAACTAATAAAAATTTATATATATAAAAGAAAGATGGATTTCCTACACTGAACGGGGATTAGCTGGCAGTGCCAGTCCTGCCAAGCGCAGCGGCCAAGCAGGCGCATGTGGAGCAAGGCGATTTATTTCCCTCCACGTGGGGATGGCTTCAAAGCGAAGAATGCCAACTGCTCCAGTGCGTTTGAAGCCAGCGGCCAGGCATCAGGCTTGGGGGGCTCCCAGAGACGTGGGCACCCCTCCTGGGAGGCGCAGGCAGGGCTTGGCACTGTGGGCTCAGCTGCCAAACTCCCACAGCAAGGGCCTCAACCCTCCGGCTCCTCTGCCGGGAGCCTCTCTGCCTCTGCTGAGACTGGCACGAGTCCAGCGCCCGCCACATCCCAGCGCATGAAGGAGGCCCTCACGGCCGGCCTGGAGCTGCTGCTGCTGCCGCCGCCTCAAGGGGGTGGGCGGGCAAGAGAAGAGCCAGAAATAGGCCGGGCAGAGATGGGGGAGACGAGCGGGGAAGATCTGCAAAGGAGGAATCGGCTGCCAAGCGAAGCGGCAGCTGCAGAGGCACCGCGCGAAATGCCAGGCAGCCAGGAATAAGCCACCGCTGCCGCACCTCCTATTTCAGGAAGGCAGTTGCCGGGCACCCGCGGCACGAGGAGCCCACCTTCCCTGGCAGCTGCCTCCCACCCGGCGCGGAAGAATCACGAGCGGCTCCAAGGACGTGAACGGGGTGCCCTCCCCCCACAAGGCAGCTGCAAGCAGCAGCCCCCCAGAGAGGAAAGGAAGCGCCCCCAAGGCTGCTCTGCTTTGGGAAGCTGCGCCCCCTCTCTCCTTGCCTCCTGCTGCCCCACCCAAAGCTTGTGGGGAGCTGGGAGGAGGCCAGGGGGGCTCGGGGCTTCTCCCCGGGATAAAAAGCTGCCAGTGCCCTGTTTGCACGAGGGCAAGGAGCGCTGAGGCTCCGCTCTGTGCGGGCAGCTCGGGTGCCCCCCCGCTGAAGTTTGGCACCTCTCGCATTGAGGTTGTTGGTTGGTGTTTGTGTAGACGCTCAGAGCCAAAGCTTGGAGGCGAAGAGGGGGAGAAGGGCAGCCGTGGGGGGGAACGAGGCAGCGCATGCTGGCAAGGGATCCCCATTCAGCATCTGAGCCCCGCAGGCAGCATCCGGAAGCAGCGAGGCACATCCCTGGCAGGCAGCCATCTCTCCATGGAAGCCATGCCAGCCAGGGGAGCCACCAGGGGCTCTGCGCCTGCGAAAGGGGCTACGCTGCGCCAAGGCCAGCCGGGCACAAGCGCCACGGAGGCAGAGGAGCCTCCTGCGTCCAATTACCAGGTGCAGGGCAACCTGCCTGCCCAGGAAGGGAGGGCCCAGCGCCCTCGGGGTGGGGACACCTCCAAGCAAGCCTATCTCAGCTACAGAGCAGGAGCAGAGGCGCAGTTTGGGGGCTGCAAAGAGCACTGCCTGCGGGTACCAGGGCACGGAGGAGGGTGAGGAGAGGAGAAAGCGCTTCTCACCACTTTCTAATCTCACAGGGAGGAATGCCACCCAGTTTTACTCAAGAGAAGACCTATTCCTGGAATCACAGAATGGTGGAGCTGGAAGGGACCCTGAGGAGCCCAGGCACCCCCAAACTCGGCCCTCCAGATGTTTTGGGACTATGATTCCCATCAGCCTTGACCACTGGTCCTGTTAGCTAGGGATGATGGGAATTGTAGTCCCAAAACAGCTGGAGGGTCAAGTTTGGGGGGCCCCGATCTAGCCCAGCCCCCTAAGCTAGCCACGTCCATTAATTTCAGTGGGTCTGCTCTGTGCAAAACTGAGCTCAAATGCCACCTGGGGGGGGTCCAACCCTCCTGGGGGCTCTGCTTGGCCCTCAGAACTCTCCCCTCGCACCACCCACCCCGCCCTGCATCCCGTCCTCATATGACCTCTTGCTTTCGGGCAGAGAGGCTTACATGACGCTCTGCAGGAACACTCCTGCTGCCCAGAGGCAAAAATGGATGCTCATGGCCCCGCCCTTTTCTGCCTCTGGCCCCGCCTCCCCTGCCCCCCTGCATCTGGCAGGCTCTTCCCCAGAGGCAGCCGCATCTTTGCCAGATGCAAGCCAAGCGAGGCATCTAATAGGAAGAGATTTGCAGAAGAGGAGCAGCAAGGGGGCGGTCTGGAGCGGCTGCCTGGGTGGGGGGAGGCAAGGAGCACAGCCAAGGCAACACCCAGGTGCTTGCAGGCTTGCCTTCCTGCCTTCTTCATGCAGCAGTTAACCTATGGAACTCCCTCCCACAGGAGGCAATGATGGCCGCCAACTGGGATGGCTTTAGAAGAGGACTGGGCAGAGTCCTGGAAGAGGCCAGTAGCCAGAGCGGCTCTGCTCTGCCCTCCACAAACAGCAGAAACTATATTTCTGAATGCTGGTTTTTATTTATTTCATAAAATTTACACACAGCTCGATTGTTTTAGAAAACCCTCAAAGGGTTTTACACAAAGATAAAACCGTAAAACTGAGGGGGGTAGAATCGCAACCCTACTTTAAAACAGACCAACGTTAAAATACTGAAAGAGACTCAGAATACTTTCTAAGCAACTGGGTAAAGGTAAAGGGACCCCTGACCATTAGGTCCAGTCGTGGCCGACTCTGGGGTTGCGGCGCTCATCTCGCTTTACTGGCCGAGGGATCCGGCGTGCAGCTTCCAGGTCATGTGGCCAGCAGGACTAAGCCGCTTCTGGAGAACCAGAGCAGCGCACGGAAACGCCATTTACCTTCCCGCTGGAGCGGTACCTATTTATCTACTTGCACTTTGACATGCTTTCGAACTGCTAGGTTGGCAGGAGCAGGAACCGAGCAACGGGAGCTCACCCTGTGGTGGGGATTCGAACTGCTGACCTTCTGATCGGCAAGCCCTAGGCTCTGTGGTTTAACCCTCAGCGCCACCCGCATCCCCCAAGCAACTGGGTAGGCTAGTCTAAATGTTTCCATCAGCTGCCGGAAAGAGTGCAGCAAAGGCTCCTGCTTGATCTCAACTGATTCCTCGGTTTCTGGAAGCGCCAGGAGGAAAGAGGGATCCTGTGCTCAAACGCAGCAGACTTTGGCTGTTCCCATCTTCCTTCCTCCCACAGATGCGCCTGACTCCTCCCCGCATCTCAGCAAAAAAAGGACAGTGCTTGGAGGGGGGATCTGCCCAAAGAGCAGCTGGGGCTCCAAATCCCTTGGCAGAGACTGGCACCTTCCCTCTGCACCCCTCTGCCCAGGAAGCGGCCAGCTCCCTCTGGCACCAAGAGAGAACAGAGGCAGAGCTGCCCCTTCAAGACGCAGAGGGCAAGGGGACCCTGGTCTCTGCCCACCTCCATTCCCATGACGATCACTCTGCCCCAATTTGCCACTGCCAGACCGGCATGGGAGGAGCTGCGACCACATTGCATGGCTCCCACGCCCCGGGAACTGCGGGCATCAGGGTGGCGAGGGACCCAGAAAGGCCTTCCACGCTCAGCACCGCAGAGACGTCCTGCAACTCCCATCTTGAGGAGTGGCAGGGGGCTCTTGGGGGTCCCTTGCAGATCTGCGATGCCCTGACTTTGTGATCTGGCATCAACCTTGAGGGGCACACAGGGGCAGGACACTGCCAGGACTCTCAGGCCCCCTCTGCTCTCTGCAAACAGCTGTGCCCACCCCTCCCTCGGAAGCCCCCCTTGCACCACCTACCAATCGGCCGATCTGACCTTTCGCAGCTGAGGTTGGGGGTGGCAGTCGGAGGGAGAGCAGAGCGGGGGGAAGGAGACACAAATGCAACACCCCCCCCCCCGAGGGACTCTTGCCACAACCAGCATGTCGAATGTACATGCAATGGTTGGCTCCATCATTTGTCGTGGTCGGAGGGCAGCAAGCGCCTGGCCCCACGGTGCCAAGATTAATGGCAGAATCATCACGCATGGCGTATCCAAGGCCTCTGCGGCCCCACAAGCTGTCAGGGGGCTGGGGAGGGGGAGGCGGGTCCTAGTGGAGGGAAGCAGAGAGGCTGCAGCCACGGATGCCGCCCAGAACGGCCTGCTTGGGGGTCTCTGGGGGTCTCCAAGCCTTCCTTGCCATCCCATGAAAGGGGATTCTAGAACCGTAGAATTGGAAAAGACCCCGAAGGGGCAAAGCAGGGATCTCCACGAAAGCCCCCGAGCTCTGCTGAAAAAGCTCCCAGGAAGGAGAGTCCATCACACTCAGAAGAAGTCCGCTCCACTGCCAAACAGCTCTCACTGTCCTTCATCGTGTTTAGTCAGAAGCCTCTTTCTTCCCGTTTTAACCCAATCCAAAGTGTTGGTACTGACAGCCTCAGCCCTGCATCCCAAAAGGAGCGTCTCCACCCGTATCGTTCTGCCCGGACACGGAGGTCCAGCTCCGAGGGCCTTCTGACGGTTCCCTCCTTGCGAGAAGCGAGGCCGCAGAGAACCAGGCAGAGGGCCTTCTTGGTGTTGGCACCCGCCCTGTGGAACACCCTCCCATCAGATGTTAAGGAGATGAGCAATTACAGCGGTACCTTGGTTCCCGAAAGGTTTAGTTGTCGGACAAATAGGCCCCCGAACGCCACAAACCCAGAAGTAAGGGTTCCGGTTTACAAAGGTTTTCCGGAAGCTGAACATCCGACGTGGCTTTCACGGCTTCCGATTGAGTGCTGGAAGCTCCTGCAGCCACTCGGAAGCCTCGTCTTGGTCTTCAAACAGTTTTGGGAGTCAAACAGACTCCCAGAACTGATTAAATTCAAGAACCAAGGTACCACTGTATATATCATCTGAAGGCAGCCCTGTGCCAGGAAGCTTTTTAACGTATGATGTTTTATTGTGTTTTTATATATGTTGTTTTTTTTTTTTTGTAATATTTTTTATTAAACAGCTTTTATATTAACACAAACAAAACATACAAAAACAAACCACACACGTTAACAGAACAAAAAACAAGTACCATTTCATGTCCTAATTTCTTAGACCTTACTTCCTCGACTTCCTCTTGCTTCCCGTTTCTGTATTCCAAGTTCTTACAATTATTCAGCGAATCTTCCCTTATTTTATTATAGATTTATGTTAATCGTCCTTATTCTCTCTGTCTTAACCATTACTAATAGTAACCATTTATTTTAAGCCCAACATCATTCTAACTGTCATTAATTTTATAGTATTTCTTTAAATAATCCTTAAACTTCTTCCACTCCTCTTCCGCCGCTTCTCTTCCCTGGTCTCGGATTCTGCTCGTCATTTCTGCCAAACCCATGTAGTCCATCACCTTCATCTGCCATTCTTCCAGTGTGGGTAGATCCTGTGTCTTCCAGTACTTTGCAATAAGTATTCTAGCTGCTGTTGTAGCATACATAAAGAAAGTTATATCCGTCTTTAACACCCCCTGGCCGACGATACCCAAGAGAAAGGCCTCTGGTTTCTTTGGGAACGTATATTTAAATACCTTTTTAAGTTCATTATAGATCATTTCCCAGAATGCCTTAATCTTCGGGCACGTCCACCAGAGGTGAAAGAATGTACCTTCCTTTTCTTTACATTTCCAACATTTATTATCAGGCAAATGGTAGATCTTTGCAAGCTTGACTGGGGTTATGTACCACCTATAAATCATTTTCATTATGTTTTCTCTTAAGGCGTTACACGCCGTAAACTTCAACCCGGTGGTCCACAACTTTTCCCAATCAGCGAACATAATGTTATGACCGATGTCCTGAGCCCATTTAATCATACTTGATTTTACCGTTTCATCTTGTGTATTCCATTTCAGCAGCAGGTCATACATTTTTGACAAATTCTTAGTACTAGAATCTAAGAGTTCAGTCTCTAATTTTGATTTTTCCACCTGGAAGCCTATTTTACTGTCTAATTTAAACACTTCATTTATTTGATGATAATGTAACCAGTCTCTCACCTTCCCTTTTATTTTTTCAAAACTCTGCAATCTCAATTTGTCCCCTTCTTTTTCCAAAATTTCCCAATATCTTGGCCATTTCGACTCCATATTTAGCTTTTTAACTGCCTTGGCTTCCATTGGTGATAGCCATCTTGGAGTCTTATTTTCCAGCAGGTCCTTATATCTAACCCAGACATTTAATAGTGCTTTTCTGACAATATGATTTTTGAAACTTTTATGCGCTTTAACCTTGTCATACCACAAATATGCATGCCACCCAAAAATATTGTTAAATCCTTCCAAATCCAAAATGTCCGTGTTTTCAAGAAGCAGCCATTCTTTTAGCCAGCAGAAAGCTGCCGCTTCATAGTACAATTTAAAGTCTGGCAGGGCAAACCCCCCTCTTTCCTTTGAATCCGTTAATATCTTGAATTTTATTCTGGGCTTCTTGCCCTGCCAGACAAATTTAGATATATCTTTCTGCCACTTCTTGAAACAATCCATTTTGTCCATAATTTGTAATGCTTGAAACAAAAACAACATTCTTGGCAATACATTCATCTTTATAACTGCAATTCGACCTAACAAGGAAAGCTTCAGATTTGACCAAATCTCCAGATCTTTTTTCACTTCTGTCCAAGTTTTTTCATAGTTATCTTTGAATAAATTCACATTTTTAGCTGTCATGTTCACACCCAAATATTTCACTTTTTTAACCACAGTCAACCCCGTCTCATTCTGAAACCTTTCTTTTTCAGTCTGTGTTAATTTTTTCTCCAATACCTTAGTCTTTGACTTATTCAATTTAAATCCTGCCAATTGACCAAACTCTTGAATTATTTCCAAAACTCTTTTTGTGCTAGCTTCTGGCTCTTGCAATGTGAGTACTAGGTCATCTGCAAATGCTCTCAGTTTATATTGTTTAGCTCCGACCTGAATCCCTTTAACCAACTGGTCCCTCCTGATCATATTAAGCAAAACCTCGAGGACCGATATAAAGAGTAATGGGGAGATAGGGCACCCCTGTCGTGTCCCTTTTTCAATCTTAAACTCTTCTGTTACCACATTATTTACAATTAGTTTAGCTTTCTGTTCAGAATATATTGCACCTATACCATTTTCGAACCCTTGGCCTACCCCCATCCCCCGGAGGTTCTTCAACATGAAACTCCAAGAAATATTGTCAAAGGCTTTCTCGGCGTCCACAAATATCAAAACAGCCTTAGTGTTTATATTCACTTCCAACTTCTCCAAAATGTCAATTATATTCCTTACATTGTCCGACAAATGCCTTTTCGGGAGAAAGCCCGCCTGGTCTCCATGAATCTCCTCCATCAAAACTCTTTTCAGTCTCTTTGCTAAAACATCAGCAAAGATTTTGTAATCCACATTTAGTAAGGAGATGGGTCGGTAGTTCTTAAGTTGGGTCTTTTCAGTCTCTGTCTTTGGTATAAGTGTAATGTAGGCCTCTCTCCACGTATCGGGTGCCCTTCTCCCCTCCATAATCTCATTGCAGACTTCCTTCAGAGGTTGTATAAGCCCTTCCTTCAAAACTTTATAGTATTCGGAAGTCAATCCATCCGGTCCCGGTGATTTGCCCAACGCCATGTTTTGAATGGCATCTTCTATTTCCTGTGCTGATATCTCCTGGTTCAAAATTGTCTTACTTTCCTGGGAGATCTTTTTCAGCCCATTTTTCTCGAGGAATTGTTGTATGTCTTTATCTTTCTGCAGCCCTTGTGTGTACAATTGTCTAAAGTAGCTCTGGAAACAGTTCCTAATTTCCACTGGGTTGCATATGTTCTTTCCATCCACTTCTAAATTTGTTACCGTGTTGAGTTTTTGTCTCTTCTTTATTTGCCAAGCCAATAACTTGCCACATTTATCTGCCGATTCGAAGGTCTTTTGCCTCATTTGTTTAATTTTCCATTCTATTTCTTGATTCATCAGTTCCATGTATTGTGTTTGATACAATTTGATTTCTCTTAAAATCTCTTGTGATTTTGGCTTCAATCTTAGTTTCCTTTCCCCTTCTTTTATCTTTTCCAAGATTTTCTCTTTCCTCTCATTTTGCTTTCTTTTCTTTATTGAATTTTGTTGTATCAAAAACCCTCTCATCACGGCTTTGCTTGCGTCCCATACTATTCTTTTTTCTACTTTAGTCCTTAAGTTGGTTTCAAAATAATCTTTCAAAGTTTTTTGGGCCTTCTTACAAATCTCCTCGTCTCTAAATAAGGTGTCATTCATTCTCCATCTGAAGGAACCAGTTGTTGTTTGCTTCATCACCATCTTGACTGCGTTGTGGTCGGAGAAGGTTTTTGGGCAGATTTCCACTTTCTTTATATTCGACGCCATACTGCTAGACACCCAAATTTGGTCAATCCGTGTCCATGTCATTTTGGCTTCAGAAAAGAAGGTTCCCTCTCTTTCTAATGGGTGTTTTGTTCTCCAGATATCAATCAAGTCCATATTGTCAGTCATTTCAAAGAAAGTTTTTGGTAGTCTTCCGTCTTTTGTGACTACCTGTCTTTGTGCTTTGTCCATATTTGTTGAAACTACTCCATTCATGTCTCCCATCATAATCAGTTTGTAATCCATATAGTCCATTAAAATCTCATGCAACTTCTTAAAAAATTCTGCTTTCCCTTCATTTGGTGCATATATCCCCACTATCAAAAATTTTTCTCCTTGAAATTGAATTTCAATTGCCAGAAATCTTCCTTGATCATCTTTAAAGATTTGTTTTGGCTGCAAATTTTCCTTTGCGTAGATCACCACTCCTCTTTTTTTAACTTTATCTGAAGATATAAATTCTTGTCCCAATCTCTTGTTTATTAACAATTTTCTATGTGTTCTTGTCACGTGGGTCTCTTGTAAACAAATCAAGTCCAATTGGTCTTTCTTTAAAGCATGAAATATATTTTTCCTTTTTCGGGGGTGTTTTTATATATGTTGGAAGCTGCCCAGGAACACAATTTCACGCCCATTTCCAGGGGCATTTGCAAACGCCGCCCAGCTGTTTCCCCCTGGCCTTTGCAAAGCCAAAGCCTCCGTCGGGGTCCAGGGCAGGCTAGCCGAAGATCAAGGATGGGAGCTTGGGACAAAGGTTGCGATCCACAATTCCCTCCTCGCGGAATCCCAAGGCGAGCCCACCCTCACCCACCCAGCCGCTCGAAAGGCCCGGCAGCAGCTCTGGCATTTGGGGGGGGGGGCGAAGGGGCCGGCACAGGTGACTCTCTCAGGCAAGACCCACATGAAAGAATGGGGCTGGGTGAGTGCGGATGAAAGCTGGAGAGGGAATCTTGTTAAGCTGTGAAAGAGCAGCGTTGCCTCTCAAAGGGAAGCTGAGCGAGAAGCAGCCGCAGAGAGCTCTCTGCTCTCCCACAAACGCGGAACGCAGACCCCAATTTCCTCCGGAAAATCGAGCCGGGAGGCTTTCAAAGGCAGCCTCTCTCCCCGGCTGCGCAGAATCCTCTGCCTCAAGAGCGCTTTTGACAGATCAGACGCCGGGCGAATGCCCCGCAGGCAGCAAGAGGCAGGCAGTTCATGGGGCATCCTGGCACGGAAAGCTCTGGGGCAGGGACGGACAGGACCAAACCCCACAGGGCAGGAGGGCAGGCCCAGCCTCCATCTCCGAAGCTCAGCAGGGCTTGGCCAAAGGGAAACTGCCTTCCACATTGCTCCACCTGGCTCAGTGCTGCCTACACGGGCTGGCAGCAGCGGCAGCTCTACAGGGTTTCAGACAGAGTCTCTCTCGCACTCCGACCCGGAGAAGCCGCTGGGGACTGAAGCAGGCGCCCTCAAAGGCGGGGCTCGGCCCCTGAGCTCTGGTCTTGAGCACAGACGAGCCCCTCTCTGCCCGGGGGCCCCCAAGGTCTTCTGCCTCTTGTCCATGAGTCCTGAGCTATAGCGCCAGCCGTGAGAAAGGGAGAAGAGGGGCTCCACTTGCCCAGGGAAGCAGCAGCAGGGGAACCTGGTTGGCCGGGAAAGGCCTCCTCACCTGTCACTGGGGGGGGGGCAGAGAAAGCGCTCAATGGATGAGTCAACAGGAGTCACAGAATCCCGGAACTGCAGAGCTGGAAGGGACCCTGAGGGGCATCTAGTCCAGCCCCCTGCAGCGTAGGACTCTTTTGCCCAAGGCGAGGCTCGAACCCATGACCCCAATAGGAAGGATCTCCTGCTTGACCAACTGAGCTGTCCCAGAAGGTGAAGTTGCAAGAAGGGAGATTCCGACTAAGCATTCGGACAAACATTCTGACGGTGAGAGCCGTTTGGCAGTGGAAGAGACAGCGGACTCTCCTTCCTTGGGGGCATTTAAGCAGAAGCTGGATGGCCATCAGTCATGGATTCGTGAGCAGTGCTTCCTGCATTGCAGAGGGTTGGGATGGATGACCCTTGGGGGTCCCTTCTAATTCTATGACGCCTCAGCATCCACGGCCAGCTGCTGGCCGCCACAAGTGGCCTTCTCCCCCCTGGGGCCCCTGAGTGGCCCCCTGAGAAGACCTTGTGGGGCTGGGTGGGCCACCCAGGGCCCTTCTGGCGTCCTTCACAGGCCCTCCCCCCTGTACCCAGTGCCAAATTTACTTATAAGCTAAACCAAGCTATAACTTAGGGCCCCACTCTAATAATAATAATAGCCAGAGTGGTGCATGCTCTGGTTATCTCCCGCTTGGACTACTGCAATGCGCTCTACGTGGGGCTACCTTTGAAGGTGACCCGGAAACTGCAACTAATCCAGAATGCAGCAGCTAGACTGGTGACTGGGAGCGGCCGCCGAGAGCACATAACACCGGTCCTGAAAAACCTACATTGGCTCCCAGTACGTTTCCAAGCACAATTCAAAGTGTTGGTGCTGACCTTTAAAGCCCTAAACGGCCTCGGTCCAGTATTTCTGAAGAAGCATCTCCACCCCCATCGTTCTGCCCGGACACTGAGGTCCAGCTCCGAGGGCCTTCTGGCGGTTCCCTCACTGCGAGAGGCCAAGTTACAGGGAACCAGGCAGAGGGCCTTCTCGGTGGTGGCACCCGCCCTGTGGAACGCCCTTCCAGCAGATGTCAAAGCGATAAACAACTACCTGACATTCAGAAGACATCTGAAGGCAGCCCTGTTCAGGGAAGTTTTTAATATGTGACATTTTAGTGTATTTTTCATCTTTGTTGGAAGCCGCCCAGAGTGGCTGGGGAAACCCAGCCAGATGGGCGGGGTACAAATAATAAATTAATAATAATAATAATAATAATAATAATAATAATAATAATAATAATAATTTATTTATACCCCGCCCATCTGGCTGAGTTTCCCCACTCTGGGCAGCTCCCAATCGAGTGTTAAAAACAACACAGCATTAAATATTAAAAACTTCTCTCAACAGGGCTGCCTTCAGATGTCTTTTAAAGAGAAGATAGCTGCTTATTTCCTTCACATCTGAAGAGCGTTCCTCAGGGCGGGCGCCACCACTGAGAAGGCCCTCTGTCTGGTTCCCTGTAACCTCACTTCTCGCAATGAGGGAACCGCCAGAAGGCCCTCGGAGCTGGACCTCATGGGGGCCCCCCAAAAAATATACTTCTTCTTAATTGTATTTCAATTCAACAATTACTTTGATATAATACGTATTTTGTGACGTGCAAATGGCTTGAGATACCTATTAGGTCCATAAATGACCATATAGCACATATTCAACACAAAAAGCAGCAACAATTTGTTGTTGACAAAGGACAGCTGGACATAGAAAGGGCCCCATTACCTTCAGTAGCTTAAAGAAGTAGTGTTTGGATTTGATATCCCGCTTTATCACTACCCGAAGGAGTCTCAAAGCGGCTAACATTCTCCTTTCCCTTCCTCCACATCAAACCTAAATCCGGCCCTGCCCATACCCCATACTCACATGCCGCCAATGGTGACAGTGGCGCAGGTGCGCTCCGAGAAGGCGGGGGCCGTGTCCGTGGCGCTGCTGGCCGGCCGGATGTAGTCCACCGTGACGTTGACCTGGAAGGAGAGACAGGCAGAGGTGAAGGAGCAGCAGGGCAGAGGCTCAAGGAGGGGAGACCTCGTGGCAGAGAGCAAGCAGGCACCTGTTGCAACGGACAGGCAGAAATGTGCCCGTCTGCCCGGAGAAAGCCATCCCAGCTCAGTACCAGCTGGGCAGTTCCGCTGCTTCTGGGGCAACCGTGGACTGGGATGGGCAGGGCCAGGGAGCTGGGCAGGAGGTGGGCACCGCAGGGCTGACTCCACTTGCCAAGCCAAAGAAGCAAGAAAGAAAGGGCCAGGGAGCTTGGCAGGAAGCAAACCGTGAGAACAGGTCCCAAAAATATGAGCTTAGTTATTTCGCAAATAAAGTTGAGAAAAGACGGTATAGATGAAGTATAATATGTAGCGGCAAAAAATAGCTACGGGAAAACCATGGACAGGTGGGAGGGAAGTCAATTATCTTAGCAGAATGCACACTGGAAAATGTTTAATTCAACTTTTTTTCTGAAAATTGATAAATAGAATCTTAAAAAAATGTGTGAGGTTTGTTTGGGGTGAGGCTGCAGGAGGGATCTGAAAACCTCCCCACCAGAATGGCACATCAATTTGATGGACTACACCGAAGTGGCAAAACTAACTGGGCAGCTCAGGAATCAAGAAGAAAAGAATTTTTTAAAAAGAACAGGAAATGTTTATAATGTATATACAAAATCACTGTAAACAGGTTAAAGCAATAGCAGGATTTTAAACACACTTGTAATGTAGCAGAAAGTATAGATAATCTGGGAAAATGAAAAAAATTAAGAGGT
Source organism: Podarcis filfolensis (assembly GCF_964270895.1). Lineage (NCBI taxonomy): Eukaryota > Metazoa > Chordata > Lepidosauria > Squamata > Lacertidae > Podarcis > Podarcis filfolensis. Next base: position 74,050,855 of record NC_139612.1, read on the forward strand.
ATTGATATGCCGTTGAAATAGAATCAATAGGATGGGGGGAAGTCAGGAGATTCAGAGTAATCTCGGTAATTAGATCTGGAAATGATTTTGTTGTATGTTTATATTTTGGACAATCAAATAAAGAATTGTTTCACACACACAGAAAAACCTCCCCACCTTTTAATCTGCAATCCATCGCATGGAAGAGCAAGCAGGGACTCCCTCGCCCTGCAAGGACGGAGCGGAGAGGAAGCATCCAGACCCATCTCCTCCCCCCGCTGCCTCCCTGCAAGCCTGCTCACTCCTCTGCCTTAAGGCTGGGGGGGGGGAGAGAGGCCCCTTGAGCCCCCAGGCAGGCAGAGCAAGAGCAGAGGGCAGCCCAGGGCGAGCCTTGCCCCTGGCGGACACTTCCCTGCCTGCCGCCAGCAAGGAGGGCTTTGCTGCTGCGAAGGGAGCATCTGACGCGCCAGCAGGAGGCCCATCAAGGCAGCACATGCTGCAGCAGCGAGAGCCTGCCAGGTTGTGCACAGACAAGGCGCGCGGAGGCTCAGGCAGGCAGGCAGGAGAAGGCGGGCGCTGGCCCAGGAGCGGGCAAGAAGCACCAGCGCCCAGGAGGAGGAGGAGGAGCGGCAGGCCCAGAGGCAGAAACGCCCGAGGCTTCCCGCTTCCGCTTGATGGGTCGCAAGAGCATCTGAATGCAAGAAAAGCTTGCTGGATCGGGCCCAAGGCCTGATCAGATGCCTCAATGGCCACGGAGGCAGGGCAGAGCTCGGTGGTGCCATTTGGGGAAACGGGTGCAACTGCACCAAGCGGCGGGTCCGTGAGCAGCCCATCCCGTGCGCCCGGATTCTGCTTAGCCCACCAGCTGCCCTGGGCGGCACAGAAACATCTGAGGCTAAATGGCTGAGAGAGGATTCCTCCACCCTCCCGTCCTCTGAGGAACACGCGGACGTTCAGGGCAGGCAGGGATGAAGCCAAGGCTGCGCTCAGAAGCGTTTGCAGGAGTGTGAAATATTCACCAAAAGGTGGTTTTGCTGCATTACCCGAACTTACTGGAACAGACAGTGGGTCAGTATCAAAGGAGGACCCCCTTTCACCACCAGCGCAACCATGCATGGTCAATGTGAGCAGGGAGGGTGCGGGCAGGAGCTCTCCCCCAGGAACACCCTGCCTGCCCCTTTCAAGACTATCAGAACCTGCAAGAGCTTTGTGGTCCCCCCCTTTTTTCCAGAAAGACACATCTGGAGGATTAGTCAAACAAAGAGCTCGACACACACATGCGCTAACTCTTTGGGAAATGGTGCGATGCAGCCAAGTGCAGCCGCTCGGCTTCTCTGTGCAGATCAGGAGCAGTTCTTGGCGCATTTCATGCAAATGATCTGCATCTCGCCTCTTGACAGAAGCATCTGAAGCGGCTACATGCACAAGTTAACGGCTCGGCAACAGATACCAGCCCTGAAAGCGTCAGAGACGAACTCAATCACTGACCCATTCATGGAAAGGCCACTAAAACGCCCAGAATAAACTGACGGAGCTTCAGGAGGAACGGCCCGAGAGTTAAGTGCTGGTTGAATAGGCAGAGGGGTCAAGCCTTGCAAATGAGGGGCAAGGGGGGCAGGAGGCCGCCTTCCCTGGGAGCCCCCCTCCTCCCCAACACAGGACCTCCGCAGCCAGCGAGCCGCTCAGAGGGGTGGGACCCAGGCCGCCAAGAGCCCCCCTTGATGCCTCCTGAAAGCACCCCATTCTCCCACCCTATCAGAATTCCCTCCTTCCCATTGCTTATAGCAGGCTTCCTCGACCTCGGCCCTCCAGATGTTTTTGGCCTACCATGATCCCTAGCTAGCAGGACCAGTGGTCAGGGATGATGGGACTTGCAGTCTCAAAACATCTGGAGGGCTGAGTTTGAGGAAGCCTGGCTTATAGAATCAGAGAGCCGGAAGGGACCCTCAAGGTTCATCTAGCCTAAACCCCCCCCCCCCGCCCGCAATGCAGGAATCTCAGCTGAAGCATCCATGACAGAGGGCCAGCCAAGCTCTGCTTAAAAGCCACAAAGGAATGAGAACCCACCACCTCCTGAGGAAGCCCATTCCGCTGCCAAACAACTCTAGCTGTCGGAAGGTTCTTCCCGCAGTCTCCAGAAAGGGGGGGGGGTTTCTCCTCTGAAGCCCTGCCCAGTCAATGTAGACAGCACTGAGTTTGATTGACCAACTGGCTGTATCACAGGTTCTGAGGTTTCTCTTATTGCTCCTGGTTTTCAAAAGTGCTCCTCCCCCTCACTACCCTTTCCATATAGTTTCAGAAGAACTGGAAGGGGCAGAATTTACACTTGCCCAGGTAGACTGAGGGTACAGCATGGGTGATTCCTCTTCTGAAGGGATGCGCGTGGCGCTGTGGTCTAAACCACTGAGCCTCTTGGGCTTGCCGATCAGAAGGTCGGCAGTTCAAATCCCCGTGATGGGATGAGCTCCCGTTGCTCTGTCCCAGCTCCTGCCAACCTAGCAGTTCGAAAGCATGCCAGAGCATGTAGATAAATAGGTACCACTGTGGCAGGAAGGAGAACAGCATTTCTGTGTGCTCTGGCTTCCATCACGGAGTCCCGTTGCACCAGAAGCAGTTTAGTCCTGCTGGCCACACTGTCTGCCGACAAACCTTGCCTCCCTCGGCCCGAAAGCGAGATGAACGCCGCAACCCCAGAGTCGCCTTTGACTGGACTTTACCGTCCAGGGGTCCTTTACCTTTTTTTACATCTTCTTCTAAACTCTTTTCCCTGGTTGCATGGCTTGGGGGGGGGCTGTATCCCACAGCTGCCAGAGAACAAACTGGCAGTCTTAGCCGAACTGCAGTAAGAAAGGGAGAGAGGAGCCAGGAGGTCTTTGTTCAAGACACTTTCTCCAGGAAAGACCCCCAACGGGGAGACCGGCCATAGCAGTTTCAAGGCTGTCGTGTGCAGGGTGAGATCTCAAAGAGGGGTCGCCCATGTGAGCCCCCATCGCACATCATGTCTGCAGGCACCTTTGTAACGCGGAGCTGGTCTGCCAAAGGGCCTGGTGCCCGAAGCCAGCTCCCCGCAGAGCACTCGTTCTTCCGGTAGAATTCAACTAACGTCTAATGAAATCGCTTGGAAGCGTCGTGTGCAAACGCACTTTCCGTGTTGGGGGGGCAGAGAAGCCACCTCACAAGGTGGTGCTCACGGGAAGGAAAGAACTTGGCCCTGCGCACAAAGCGCCCACAAGCCGCTGTGGCCTCGGGGCTCGAGGGGCTTGGAAGCGGCCACTCCAGGCAGGTGGGTCACAGGTGCTTGCAAGCAAACAAGGACTCTTCAAGCGAATGCTGGGAGGTGGAGAGTTTCAAGAGCAACTCATGCGCTGCCAAGAGGAACACCGGCTACTGATGCATCATCACATGCATACATGCATGCACACACACAGTGCCTCTCTCTCTCTCTCAGTGCCTTCCGGGTTCATCCCTCCAGCTCCACAGGCCCCCTGCCACCGCCGAGGGGAGGCAGAGACTGGCAGCCTTCAAGCCCATCAAGGCCACAAGAGCGCCTTTAAAGCCTTTTCAAAGTGTCTGGTCTCTTACAAGCCCTGCTTTGCGATGAACATAACAATGCAAAAAGGTGATGCCGACTCAAGCGGATCTCTCTCTCTCTCTCTCTCTCTCTCTCTCTCTCTCTCTCTCTCATGCACGGCAACCTCATCATATTCCGCTAGCTGCGCAGAAAGGAGCTTCTGCCAGGAGAAAGCCAATTAAGGGTAAGGGGTTAAAGCAATTCCTGGCATGGGAACTATTGCCATGGCAAGCGGGCAGGGGAAAGAGACAGCCCTAATTCCACAAGGCAGGTTTGGGAATCAAAATGGCCATGGGGCCACCCAGCTCCTCAGCAAGGACTCTTCACCTCCCCGAGAGTGGGAAAGAGAAGGAGGTCTGGTGGCATCTCCACTCAACTCCCCAGCTGAGGCTCACCTTCCAGGAGCAAGCACCAGCCAAGAGGGGCCAGGTCACCAAACCCATCAGAAGATCTGGGTGGAAGAGGCATGTGGCCCCTCCAGTCCAGAATTGTGTTCTCACACTGGCCAGCCAGATTCCCCAAAGGGAAACAAGCAGGATTCGAACACAAGAACAACACTCTTCCCTCCTGCAGTTTCCAGAAACTGGGGTACAGAAACGTTGCTGCCTAAGGTAAGGTAAAGGTAAAGGACCCCTGGACGGTTAAATCCAGTCAAAGGCGACTATGGGGTTGTGATGCTCATCTCGCTTTCAGGCCAAGGGAGCCGGTGTTTGTCCACAGACAGCTTTCCGGGTCATGTGGCCAGCAGAACTAAACTGCTTCTGGAGCAACGGGACACTGTGATGGAAGCCAGAGCGCACAGAAATGCTGTTTTCCTTCCCGCCACAGCGGTACCTATTTATCTACTTGCGCTGGTGTGCTTTTGAACTGCTAAGTTGGCAGGAGCGGGGACAGAGCAACGGGAGCTCACCCCTTCGTGGGTATTCAAACAGCCGGCCTTCTCATCGGCAAGCCCAAGAGGCTCGGTGGTTTAGACCACGCGCCACCTGCATCCCTGTTGCTGCCAAAGCGCTCCTCTCACTGGGCACCTTCTTCCACATGTGGTGGAAGTGGCCATTAGGCATGGGGTTCCCAAGACGTCTCAGCACCAGCCCGGCTTGCCCAGTTCCTTCCCAAAGACATGCTTGAGGGAGGAGGCAAGGCCAAGGAAAAACAGACCTCCACACCTGCCCCCCCACCCCCATTGCTGCAGGCCCCCTGCAGCAGGACACAGCCGTACCCTATCCCTTATCAAAAACTTTCAATTAGAGGTTGCACCAAGCACATTACAAAAGAAATCAATAAAACACTAAAATCCCGTGACAACAGTAACTGAATACGAGAATAAGACCCGCAGGTTCCTTGATAAGACGCTTGATCCCTGAGGAAGGAACTGAGGCTAAAAGCAAGACAAGCCACGGGACCCCACCCAAAGAGATTTGAAATCTAGGGAGGGGTGCAGGGCTGGGTTCTCGGCTCAATGCTCACTCCCCTAACCACCATGCAAAACCAGCGCACAGTCTCCACTGCCTTTTCAACTACCCCCGTCTCTGGCTACCAATCTGCCCTCCGGCCCGTGCCCAAGTGACTGTGATTGAGAAAAAGGATGTGAATAATTGCATGTATTGCGCTGGGGGGGGGGGGATAACCTTTTTTACACACAGAATGTCCTCTTTCCTTCCCTGAGAGGAGAAGGCTTCCCTCAGCTCTGTCTGTGAAATGGCATTTCCATTTTGGATGGTCTTCCTCGCCAAGCCCAAGCGTTCCCTCCCACCCCAATAACGCATTGGCAAATTCTCTTAACTTCCACTCCTTTGAAAGAGCTGAGCGACGTTCAGGAAACAGAGGGAAAACAGCATGAAATTTGCATAATTTAGCCTTAATTTCCATTGCGAGACTCATTATCCATCTTTCTCGGTGCAGAACGTAGCCAGCTTCCTCCAAGGAGCTCCTGAAGAAGAAGAAGAGGCAGGCAGCTCTCCCCGCAGACCCAACATTTCAGAAACAGCAAACAATCGCTGAATTGGGGCCTCTGACTCTCTCACACCCCCATTTGCAGGCTCTCCCCTGCACCCTCCGCTGGGAGAAGAGGTGCAAAGAACTCGTTCTGCTTCTCCATAATCTCCTTATCCTCCTTTACAACTCCTTTGACTCTTGTGTCATCCAAGGAGCCAACCACCTCCTTAGACCGTTTCCTGAGACAAATGTATTTCAAGAACGTTTCACTGGTGGTCCTCATGCTCTCAGCAATGTGTTTCTCAAGATGTTTCTTTTAAGCATCCTTTACAGTCTTCTTGCCTTCTCTCCCCACCTGTGTTTGTGTTCCCTTTGTTCTCTTTCTTTGGCAAAGACCTCCTTTTTTCCCAGAAGGAAGCCTTTTTGCCTCTAATTCCTTCCCTGACTATGCGCATTAACACGCGGGCATCCCCTGGGCCTCCATGGTTACTTTCCAGATCTGTGCTATACACTCCAGCGGAGTCTCTAATACTGTCTTTTTAAAGAACTCCCAAGCATTTGGGACCGATTTCCCCTCCTCTCGACTTTGCCTTTCGGCTTCCTCTTCACCAGCCGCCTCATTTGGGGAAGTTGCCTCCTCCAAAATCAAGTGTGACGATGTCGGGTTTCCTGGGCAATTGGCCATTGAAACATTTATTTAATTTAATGGCACAATGGTCATGGCTCCCAAACGGCTCGACAACACTTACATCTCGCACCAGGCCACCCATCCAAATTAATTCAGGGTCGCTGTCTCCGGTCGGTCCCACGACCAACTGCTACGCAGCTGTCATTGAGGGAATCCAGAAATTTTAGCTCTTTGACCCCATAATCTCACCCATACCCTGAGACGCCCCAAGCTGTGCCTGCCTATTTAAAAAAATAAATTTATTTATTTGGTTTTTCAGATTAAAAATTTACAGTCACATATCCAACATAGACACAAGATTCCAAAGAATGTTCCTCCCCACCCCTGTTTGTGGGTCCTGCTGTTAATCATTTCCTCCTGCATCTTTTATAATAATCCAAATCCATTGTGTCCAAAATTCACCACTAAACTACCAGTGTTATTCCAAGCTGTGCCTGTCTAGCTGACCCTGGAATTGGCAGCATTTCGGAGTATGCCACCTTGGAACTCCTGGCTTTCTGTCTCCTTCCCCACCAACCCAAATCTGCCCCCCAGGACTGAATGTGTAGAGCCACGAAAGCAGCTGCTCTCCAACGCCGGCAGGAGAAAACATCCGAGGGACAGATGGGCCCATCGAGAGGCAGCTCACCCGACTGCGTACCTGCTCAGACCCCAGGCGTCAAATCCATCCTGAGTGTTCACAGAATGCCCCCCGCCCCCAGAACATCCCTGGGCACACAGCCCAGAAGCTGGGAGAGGTTTCTCCTGAGCAAACGTTTCCCGGAAGGGCACGATCTGGGGACGTGGGAAGAGCAGGGGGGCACAGAGCTCAGGCGCCCAGCAGGACAATCCACACGAGGGTCTCGGCTGCCACTCTGGCCGCTGCAAACCTAGTAAATATTTCAAGGAGGGAAACTTTCTGCAAGCAAAGCCCCGGGACCCCCGAGAGGCAAAGTGCTTGCAGCCCCCATCCCCTTTCCTTCTCTTTTTTAAAAATTTAATCATTTTTTGGATACAAACAACAACCGCAAAAGACAGAAACCTTTCTTCCGAGACCCGGTGCTTCCTTACGATTCCGGGGTGCTGCCATTTCCCACTGCCATAAAAAATGGAATGCATTCATAAAAATTCTAATGACCTGTTAAGAATCGCATACTTCTGGGATTAACAGCATCACTTACACACCTGCAGGTCAGATTGTATTATGGTTTCAAGCACCTTTCCCAAGGGCCCGTGGAACGCTCTGCCACCAGATCACAAGCAGATATACAACTAAACAACTTTCCAACAACATCTGAGGGCAGCCCTGTGTCGGGAACTTTGGTTGACGCTTTGCTGTGTTTTTATTAGAATGGCAGCTGCCAGACTGGCTGGGGCGACTCGGTCAGATGGCCAGGGTATAAGATATATTATTATATTACATTATTATTTTCTTTCACTTTATTTGCCCACTGAAAATGTTCCGTGAAATATAAATAAATAAAAATTTGCACCTTAGTTGGATCTCCTTTAACCATAAACGGCTTTCTGGGGGTTATTGTCCTAGAAGGCAACTCCTAAATAACAAATGAAGGCCTGGCCTAGGAGCTGATGTATTGCATTTATACCTCACGTTTTTCCTCCCAAGGAGTTCAGGGCAGGGTACATGGTTCTTGTCCCCCTCCTTGTTTAATCCCCACAGCAACCCTGTGAGGTAGGTCAGACAGAGAGAAAGGGACTGGCCCCAAGGCCCTGCCCGGGGAGCTTCACCACTGAGTGAGGATTCAAACCCGGGTCTCTGCCAGGTCCTAGTCTGGCACGCTAACCACTACACCACATGACCCCTACCACCCACCCACCCCCCAGGGCCAGGCAGTTGCTGCCCTGCCCAGGGGAGGGACCCAGAAGTGCCTCCCCGATCAGAACGGACTGGCAGGAATCCACAGCGTCCACACAGATGAAGAGGGGCGGATTTTCCCAAAGAGAGGGGGAGAGCAGAATCAGAGGAAGAAGGCGCTCTCATTATTAAGTTACGAGAGCAACGGCGCATCGCCTTGCCAACTGTCAGTAAGTTTGCAGACTGTCAGTAACAAACAGAAAATTGCCTGTCAGTAAAAACAAAAACTGTGGGCGCACAGACACACACAAAACGGAAATTGTGCCCAGCCAGGAGAGCTATTCTAGGGAGATGGCAGAAGGTGCTTGCTTCACAGAACCAGAGGATCGTAGAGCGGGAAGGGACACCCGGGGTCATCTAGTCCAACCCCCTGCAAGGCAGGAATCTCAGCTACAGCAGCCATGGCAGAAGGCCGCCCAACCACCTCCCCGAGGAGACCATCCTACCCTGAAATGGCTCTTAGCGCCAGAAAGTTATCCAGGGTGTTCAGCTGGAATCTCCTTTCTTACAACCTGAAGCCATGGGTTCGAGTCCTCCCCCCCCCCCCCCCGGAGCAGGAGAAAACAAGATGGAGCAAGAACGTTTTCCCCCCACTCCAGAGGGTAGAAGTCCAATGGATGCAATGGATTCAAATGACAAAGGGAGGAGATTCTGATGTGCATGCTCTAGGTATCTCCCACTGGGACTACTGCAATGCACTCTATGTGGGGCTACCTTTGAAGGTGACCTGGCAACCACAATTACTGTATTTTTCACCCTATAAGATGCACTTTTTCCCCTCCAAAAATGAAGGGGAAATGTGTGTGCGTCTTATGGGGCGAATGCAGGCTCCTTGGCTTCAGCGATAGCAACGCGAAGCCTCCAAAGCCTGCTTTGCGTTGCTTCGGCTGAAGCCAGGAGAGTCTGCTCTTTGAGGCTGGCGGTGGGGGAAAGCTGTGCCTCCTCCATTGCCAGCCCCAGAGGATGGGGGGCAGTAGGAAGGCGCGCAACACCTTCCTGCTACTCTCCGACCCGGCTTTGAGGCTGGCGGTGGGGAAAGCAGCACTTCCCCCATCGCCAGCCCCAGAGAATGGGGGGCAGCGGGAAAGCGTGCGACGCCTTCCCGCTACTCTCCAACCCTCTTGTGGGCTTTTGCGGGAGATGGGGGAATTCACCCACCTCCCACAAAAGCAGGCAAAAGCCGTGCGCTCTTTAAAGGGGCTCCGCGGCTTCTGCTGGCTTTTCTAGGAGGTGGGGGAATTCCCCCACCTCGTAGAAAAGCCCGTAGGAGCCGTGCAGCCTTTAAAGAGCGTGCTGCTCTTGGGGGCTTTTCCCCGAGGAGGGAGAAGGGACTGACTGGCCGTTTCAGTCCCTTTTCTCTCCTGGTCAAAAAGCCCGTAGGAGTCGCGCACGGCTCCTGTGGGCTTTTGCGGGAGGTGGGGGAATTCCTCCACCTCCCGCAAAAGCAGGGAGAAGGTCTTGGAGTAGCGCACAGGCTGCGTGCAGCCTGTCCGCTGCTCCCAGAGCTGCGGGGGGGGGGGGAATCATATTTTCCCCCTTGATTTCCCCCCCTGAAAACTAGGTGCGTCCTATGGGCCGGTGCGTCCAATAGGGCGAAAAATACGGTAATCCAGAATGCGGCAGCTAGACTGGTGACTGGGAGCGGCCGCTGAGACCACATAACACCGGTCCTGAAAGACCTACATTGGCTCCCAGTACGTTTCCAAGCACAATTCAAAGGGTTTGGGCTGACCCTGAAAGCCCTAAACGGCCTCGGTCCACTATATCTGAAGGAGCGTCTCCACCCCCATCGTCCAACCCAGACACTGAGGTTCAGCTCCAAGGGTCTTCTGGCAGTTCCCTCCTTGCGAGAAGTGAGGTTACAGGGAACCAGAGGGCCTTCTCAGTGGTGGCACCTGCCCTGTGGAACGCCCTCCCATCAGATGTCAAGGTAATAAACCACTATCTTATTTTTAAAAGACATCTGAAGGCAGCCCTGTTTAGGGAAGCTTTTAATGTTTTTTTTAAAGAAATGTTTGATGCATTACTGTATTTAATATTTTTTTGGAATGGCAGGGGATGCCAAGCCAGATGGGCGGGGTATAAATAATATATGATGATGAAATGACCTTCTGATGGTGAGAACCATTTAACAGTGGAACAGACCACCTTGGGCGGACTCTCCTTCACTGGAGGTTTTTGAGCAGCGGTTGGGTGGCCACCTGCCAGGAATTCCTTACCTGACATTCCTGCATTGCTGGGGGTTGGGATGGATGACCTTTGGGGAGCCTTCCAATTCTATAATACCATAAACTCTGTAATTGTATAAGGGCTTGTAACTAGGATCCCCAATTGTCTGCACCCCAGCAGAGCCTGGCAGGGTCACACAGCCTACTGGCCACGGGCACGTCCTTTTCCTTGACCCTGCCACGGGGCCAATCATTGGGAGAGAAAGCCAGGCATGAAAGGACCCCCTCCCTTTCCTCCCCCCTGTGCTGAATGGTTTTTCCTGAAGGAATGCCGTGCAGAGACCCAAATCAGGCACCAGTTTGGGGTCCTGGCTAAGGAGGCTCCCTTTATGAAGCAGCCGCTGAAGTCCTCGAGGGGAGGGGGCCGTGCCAGGCTGCAGGAGGGGCTGCTGAGGGATGGGCACCACCCAGGCTGCTTGTTCCTAGGCAGCCCCATCCCAGCCCCCTCACCCTGCGCTGCCAACGTGCAGAAAACGTGCCACGCAGGCCCCAGATCCTCTCCTGACCCCGGGAGTTGCAGGTGCTCATTAGTCGGCGAGTCACGTCCCCGGCAAGCGGCAGAAGGACGGCTCTCTGCCCCACGCCGGGCCGCCGCTCGCCTGCCCACCCCCAGCCCGGCCCCTGGGCTCCCCTCCTCGCCACGGCCTGGAGGGTCCCAGAGGCTGTGCTTTATGGACCAGCAGCAACAGCGGCCAAGAGCGTCGGAGGAAACAAATGAGCCCTGTTCAGAGGCCGCCCGGCGCTCCATAAAACCAACGCTCCATAAAACGCCACGCTGCTGTGACGGAAGGGCAGGCGGAGCATCCAGCGCACTCCCCCCGCCTCCAGGGCCCGGCGGGGGCTTCCGATCTGTTTGACGGCAGCAGAGGCAGATAACCAAGTTGCCTCCCCGTGATGGCTTTCATTTGGGGGTGCGCTCGGGGGCCGGCCAGGAATGGCTCCCCACGGCCCAGTGGAGCCAACGGGGAAGGGCTGCTCCCCTCTTCTCCCTGCACCCAGCGAGGAAGGAAAAGCTCCCCCAAAGAGGCAGGCAAGAGGGGGCAAGGCCCCTCTCTCGGGGCAGTCTGGATCTGGGGCTCCCAGCAGCTGCAGACACTGGGAAATCCCCAGTCTAGGTGGGAAACTCATGAGAGCGGGAAGGGAAGACCTTTGGGCGAAGATCCCAAGGGGCAAGTACTGGGCTGCAGGGGGTGGAGTCCCTTCCGACTCTGCCATCCTATGGTGCCCCAAAATGAAACGCGAGGCTGGAGGGGGTTCCTGCTCCCCCACCCGCTTGCAGCCGCTGTCCCAGGACAGCTGAAGCTCGAGGCCGGTCCCTTCTGCTCCGACTGCCTCAAGAACCTCCATTTCCCTCTCCAGGAAAGCCAAATCTCTCCATCGGAGCTGCGCTTGGCAGGGCTGCTTGTGGCATCAGAAGGCACTCGGTCGACTGGGAAGGCAGCAACTGGGCACTAAGGAGGGGAGATATCCGTCTTCCCAGGACCCAGCATGCTGGAGCCGCTTGGGAGGCCCAGGAATAATAATATAATAATAGTAATTTATTATTTATACCCCGCCCATCTGGCTGGGTTTCCCCAGCCACTCTCTGGGAACGGACAGGGCGGTGCCTGGGCTGCCAAGGGAGGCCATTCATGAATGGCTGCGGGGAGGTCTGTGATTCCCACCCACCCACCTCCCCTGGACACAGGAGGAGGAGGATGCTCTACCCCCACCGAGAAAGGAAGCAGCTACACTGGCAGGTGAGCCAGAGAGAGGTCCCTTCAAAACAAAGCCAACACCGAGGGAGGGCAAGCTCTGCCGGAAGGCGGCCATCCAGCCCCTTCCCTGCTGGGGCTGAGGGATGTTGCAGAACATCGGGCAGGGACAGGAGCATGACCTCTGACCCCCAGAAACACAAGCCCACAAGTCCTCCTGGGTCAGGACTCGGAAAAGGCAGCGAGGCCTCCTGAAGCTTGGGCGTCCCAGTTGAGCCTACAAGGAATGCATACACACACCCTCCTGTTTAGGAGCATCGCTGACTTGCAAGGGCCCCTTCCAGGTCATCTAGTCCAACCCCTGCTCTGTAAAGGATCCCTGCCCTCCTGCGATGTCCTCTGCCAGCTCCTGGCCAGGACCAGGATAGCACACACCCACACCCCGTGTGCCCTGGCATCGCTTCTGGGGTCCTCCTGGGCTTGGAAAGCCACCAGGCAAGGCAGCTGGCTCAGCGGAGGGGAGGCACATTCTTGAAGGCCTGCCAAGCGCATGGCTCAGATGAGCAGCCCCCGCCCCCCGCCTAGTGGGAGCGCCCCCCCACTCCCATCAGCTGAGACATTCATCAAGCTGCTGAGTGATTATCCAATGGTTGGCTCCCTATTCCCCTTGGAGGGAGGGGAAATGGCTGGCTGTGCAGGGAGATCTGTCTTCCCTTCTGTGACAGGAGAGTCTTGGGGGGGGGGAATCACCCCACATGTGCCAGCCTGCCAGTGCTGCCCCCCCCAATGCACACACACACACACACACACACACACACACACACAGAAGAGCAGAGCAGGCTGCAGAGCAACCGGGCTCAAGCCCCAGCGGCAATGGAGTTGGGGGAGCTTGTCAGCCACACCAACAGATCACAACTGCGCAAATGGACCATAGGAAGCTAACATGAACCTGCTGGATCAGGCCCCGGGGGGCCCATCTAGCCCGGCACCCTGTCCTCACAGGGGCTGAACTCTGGGAAATCCGGAAGCAGGATCTGAACACAAGAGCCTTGTCCCCTCTTGTGGGTCCGAGCAACTGGGGCTCAGGCGCATAACTGCCTCCGACCACAGAGACTGAGCACATCCGCCCTGGCTGGGAGCCCTCTCCTCCTCCATGGACTGGCCTGATCCTCTTTTTCCAAAGCCACCCAAGGTGGTGGCCACCCCTGCCTCCTGCAGCAGGGAGTTCCACAGTTTAAATCTGCATCGCGATGTTCGGCCATCGTCAGAACGGGCGGGGGAGAGCCGCTCTGAAGACAGGAGACCGTTCTGCGGAAAGCAAAGGCAGGTGCGGACGAAGGAGCATCAAATCACAGAGCTGGGAGGTGTGGGAATGTTCAGGGATGCAGGAGAGGATATATTGTCTGATTATAGCCTTTCCAACTTGTGTAAACAAGTTCACAATTTAGCAGAGTAACATTCCCCTTTTTAAACTCACAAAGGATGTGTTTGCTCAGGATCCCTAAAGCCTCTATAAGAATTGTTGTGGTATTTTCCCCTTATTCCCTCATAAAAGATAAGACATGACACAGTCTTCTATAAAAGTATAAAAAGAGTTTACTCACATTCTGTTCACAATCGGATCCCAGAAGGCAGACTTAGCTTTGAAAAGTAACATACACCTGGAAACTATCTCATAAGGAGACAGTCCCTTTGTCCTCTCTTGGCTGGAGGCCAAGAGAGCATCTTTGGCTAAGCAGATGTTGCTTCTTCGACGAAAGTAGTCACAGAGAGAGAAAGAGAAGGCTGCCCTGCCCTGTGCTGTTGTTGTTACCTGCACAGGTGAGGCCACGCCCACCTCTAGTCACATGCAGAGGAAGTCTCTCCCAGCCCAGAAGGAAACAGGAAGTTTACCTGCTGGCTGGACAAACATTCCTCCCCATGTGTAAACTTGTTCACTCTAGGAAAGTTGTACTTGACTGCTCTTGTGTTTCACATCCCACAGAAAGGACCCCAAGGGTCATCCAGTACAACCCCCTGCAATGCAGCTCTGTTCCAAGGCAGGGCGTGGGGGGGAGTGTCTGAAGGTGCCCCCAAGAGTAAAGCAAGGAAGCCATTCCTCATGGCAGGCGGGGAGGCTGCACCTCCAAGTTCTCCCATCTCAAACGACCCAAGACTCTGCCCAGTTGCTGGCATCTGTTTTTAGATCAGGGGTCGGAGGTGGGCAGAAAGGGAAAATGTAAACTGGAAGATGGGTCTACACACACACACACACAGACACAGACACAGACACAGACACAGACACACACACACACACACACACACACAGACACACACACACACACCCTGCCCTGCAAGCTGCAGCCCCAAGAGACCCTCTGCTCCATCTCTGCAATTGCTTCACTGCCTCCTTCGCCCACAAAGGCCTTCTCAGCGCCAGCAGGAAAACCAAAGCAGGGCACCTTTGGGTGCCACAAAAAGATGGCACACCCCCCCCATGAGCACACAGGCCAGTTCCACAACAACCTTGCAGGGCAGACCCAGCACCCTGTCTTTGCAGCAGCAGCAGCCGCTGTTGAAAGCCTCTTTCCTTTCCTTCAGCAGTAAAAAAAACCAAAACTATTCTAGGCCACATCAGCGGAAGAATTGTGTCCCAATAAAGGGAGGTCAGAGTACTGCTCTCTTCTGCCTTGGGCCTGGAGAACTGTGTCCAATTCTGGGCACCACTATTTAAGAAGGATGTTGGCAAGCTGGGCGGTGGGCAGAGGCTAAGGACCAAAGTGATCAAGGGTTTGGAAAGCAAGCCTGATGAGGAACGGTTGAAGGAGCTGGGTATGTTTCGCCTGGGAAAGAGGAGACGGAGAGGAGATAGGAAAGACCTCTTCAAGGGCTGTCACAAGCTGGCTTTCTCCTGCTCTGGAGGGTAGGACTCGAATCCATGGCTTCAAGTGACAAGAAAGGAGATACTGACTAAACATCAGGAAGAACTTTCTGGCAGTAAGAGCTGTTTGGCAGTAGAATGGTCTCCCTCGGGAGGCTGTGGGCTCTCCTTCCTTGGAGGTTTTTAAGCAGAGGCTGTCAGGGATGCTTTAGCTGAAATTCCTGCATTTCTGGGGGCTGGACTGGATGACCCTTGGGATCCCTTCCAGCTCCGCATGGGTCTCTGATTCGAAGAATCCTCCTGGCAGAGAGAGCCACGATGGCACTCTCTCCTGGGGCCGGTGTGGCAGCTGCCTCTGGCCTGGGCCAGGTTCGGCAGCCTTGCCCAAGCGTGCCACGGGGCGCACGGCAGCAGGGAGCGCTCCCCTGCCAACTGGAACAAGGAGGCCGGAACAATTACCCCACTGGGAGCCTGGCCAGGAGGCCAGAATTAGCAGCCCGGCCACCATGCTGTCAATCAAGCCCACGGGTCCCGCCTCTGGCCTCTCACTCCCTCCTGCAGCAGAGCAGCGCCCCCTAGTGCCAAACGGCAGAAGGGCCCCCAGCTGGCACCCTGCCTAGGCAGCAGGACTGGAGGGGGGGCTGTGCTGGGGGGGGCGGCAGGAGGACATCTTCCTCAGCCACCCACCAGGATCCCAGGGGCCGCCTCTCTGCACCCCCTTGGCCTGGCCAGGAGGGAAGCTCAGCCACTAGGGCCCAAGAAGCTCAGAAGACCTGCTGGATCTGGCCCACGGAGCCCATCCTGCATGGCCGACCGGGAGGCCTGAAAGCAGGAGCCAGGAGCAAGGGCATTTCCTCTGCTGCTGTTTCCAGCAGCAGAGATCCAGAGAAACCTTCTGCCCATGAATGTGGAGGCAGAGCAGAGCCATCCTGGCTAGGAGCCCTCAATAGCCATAGCCTTCTCCTTTCCTTCCCCTCCTCCTCCTCCTCTTTCTCCTTCTCCTCCTTCTCCTTCTCCCCCTTTTCCTTCTCCTCCTCCTCCTCCTTTTCCTCCTCCATGAACTTGTCCAATCCATTTTTAAAGCCATCCAAATGCCTGCCTCCAGTGGGAGGGAGTTCCACTGTTTAACTCTGCACTGCTTGAAGGAGGACTTTTTTTATTCAATTTTCTGTTTTGCAATTTAAAACACTCCTTTTTGCATCCTTAAAATATCAATGGCTTCCCTTCTCCTCTTTCCATGCTTCATTTTACGTATCACAAATCCCTGCATATTTTACCAAAACTATATGATTCAGTCTTCCATTACTGCATCCATCAAAGCTTATTTACACTGCTGAATTTCTCTTAATGCTACCAGCGTTTTCAGCTGTGCACAATTATTTCCCCGGTATTCAATAAACGTTTTCCAATCTTCTCTAAAGGTATGTTCTTCCAGTTCTCTTATTCTATATGTTAAGTCTATGAGTTGTGAATGTTCTGTCAACTTAAGTTGCCATTCTCCTTTGGTTGGGACCTCACTTGTTTTCTATTTTTGGGCTAACAAAACACGAGCCGCACTGGTGGTCAGACATAAATAACCTTTTTGACACCTGGGAATTTCAGTCTGAATTATCCCCAACAGAAAGGACTCGGGGGGGGGGGGGTTGGGGGGAGGGAGACTCTTTACATCTGTCCTGAATCTTCCTTCCCTAGCAGCAACAACCACCAGTGCCTGCTCCTCCCATGGCATGCTAACAAAGGGAACCCCTCTGGGTGCGGGACGTGTAGTTCCATGGCAGAGCCCCCCCCCATGCAAAAGATCCCAGCTCCCGTTTCCCACTGAAATGTTCTCTGAGCTGAGAGAGACTCCAGCGAGGCAAACCCACCCCTCAGTCAGCAGACACACACAAACACAAACTCCTGTGCTCCTCTTCCTTCCACCCCCCCCCCAAAAAAGTGCCATTTCTACAAAGGCATCCAAATGCACAGGGAAACAAAACCCACAACTAGGTCTCCGCCCTGGCGAGCATACAGTCAGCCCGAGAGGCAAGCGAGGGAGGGAGGCAATGGAGAGCAGAGGTCCAGAGGTGGAGGAGGGGGGGGGCTAAGAGGTTTAACCAAAAACTTTGCAGATGAGGAGGGGAGAGGAAAGGGGGCGCAGTGGGAGGGGGGAGCTAAGGGGAGGGGAAAGAGAGCAAAGTCAAGGCAGAGACTGAAGAGGCCTTGGGAAGCAAAGCAGGTTTGCAAATAGTGCCTGCTAAGCTGCTGAGGAGCACAAGAAGGCTCTGGCTGGGGGGGGTGCTTAGAGATATTTTAATATACAGTCATACCTCAGGTTACAGCCGCTTCAGGTTGCGTTTTTTTCGGGTTGCGGACTGCCGAAACCCATAAGTGCTGGAACGGGTTACTTCTGGGTTTCGGCAGTCACATATGCGCAGAAGCACTAAATTGCGCTTTGCGCATGTGTAGAAGCGCCGAATCAAAACCCGTGCGCGTGCAGACGCGGGTTGCGATCACTGCGGCTTGCGAACATGCATCCCATACGGATCACGTTCGCAACCTGAGCGTCCACTGTACAGTGGTACCTTGGGATGCGAACGGGATCCGTTCCAGAGCCCCGTTCGCATCCTGAACGCAACGTAAGCCGCGACGACGCGTCTGCGCATGTGCAGGTCACGTTTTGCCGCTTCTGCGCATGATGTCATTTTGAGCATCTGCGCATGCGTTGATAACCCGGAAGTAACACACTCCGTTACTTCCGGGTCGCCACGGAGCACAACTCAAATGTGCTCAAACTGAAGCACATTCAACCCGAGGTATGACTGTATTAAGAAATGAAATAATACAGAAACAATGTATTGAATTGAATTGAACTGAACTCATTTGAAGGATTTGAGTAATACACTGACAATGAACAAATATAAACATAAAACACAAATATAAGGTAAAAGTGTTACGAACAGATTAAGAATACAAGTTTAATTTTAGTATATAAGGTATATAAAATTATACGCAGAACAGACAAATATGTAATAAATAGGAAAGGGAAGTTGCGGTGGGTGGGGCGGGTTTTACTGAAATTGCAAAATGCAATTTGAATTTTTGAATATGTTAAAATTTGTTGGAAAATCTCAATAAAAATAATTTTAAAAAGAAAATAAATGAAATAATCCGGGGAGAGAGTCTCACGCCGACCCCTCTGCGCATGTAATGAGGAGACTTCGCTCTGGTTTCTCTCCCACGGACTCAGGCCAGCAACGCTTGAGAGACGCACCTATCGACCGTCAAACTCTGCATGAGCAATCAGTGTTGCTCCAGGCGAGCTGCATGCCCTTATTTATTGTGCTGCTTGCAGGTTTCTCCGACTGCTTGACACCTTATTTAAGCCGCGCGGAGACACGCAAATGCTCTTCAGAGAGTTGAGGGAGGCGGATTCATGGCATCAGAGCTCCCTGCCCCAGCCGCCCAGCTTCTGCCCCCCACGGCAGAGCCCCTTCCCCCCAGCTCCGTCCTGGGGAGGGGGGGGCGATGGATCTGCCACATGCCAGCCAAGCGCATTTCCTAAGGGGCTCCCCTGCCCAGAGGAGAAGCATTTGGGCACAAGCTCAGCAAAATGGGGTCATGGCAACCTTCCAGATCTGCCTCGGGAGCCTGGCTGGTGCTGGCAGAGGAGGCTCCTCATCTGAAAGGGGGGGGGCGCTTATTTGGGAACCATCAGGGAAGGAGTTTGGTCCATGGTGGGAATTCTGAGGAATGGGGATGAACAGGATTGTGGAATTCCACTCTGCAAACCGATGGCGCGGCCGCGTTTGGGGTGCTGCCCCTCGAAAAGGATATTGTGGGGATAGGAAAGGAGATCGAGGGGCAGAGGAGCTCTCCTAGGAAGAAAGGGGGAGGAATTTGGTTCGTTTCAGGTCAGAGAAAAGGAGGCTAAGGGGCAAAAGGATAAGATTCAGGATGGATAAAAGCAAGCATATTTAGAAGAGATCTGAAGGGAAGTTTTCAACAGTTCAACAGTTGATGTTTTATGGAGTTTTTAATGTTTTGTGGGAGCCCCCCAGGATGGCTGGAGCCACCCAGTTAGATGGGCGGCATATAAATAAACAAATAAATTTCTTATTCTTATTAAGCACACGTTCACCTGTGGAACTCACTCCCACAGGAGACAGTGAGGGCCACCAACCTGTTTGGCTTTGAAGGGGGATGAGAGTTTTAGTCACAAGGACCAGGTGGATCTTCCAGGTTCAGGGGCAAAATACGCCCCCGATCTCCAGTCACGGGAGAGCAGCCATTCCCTTCTTGCTTGCGGGCCTCTGAGGCCAGTGTGGGAAAGAGGAGGCTGGTCTAGATGGGCCCAGAAGGGCCCCCAAGGGAAGGATGGCGACTCAACGGCAGTTTTGGCGGGTCTCTGGGGTACCGGCAGAAAGGTGAGATTTGCCACAAAGGAACCCCTCTCCCGAGTTTCCATCTAAATGGAGGCACATAGTGTGTGTTTGCAGGCAAGGTGAGCACAGGTGTGCAGGTGCGCCAGCAAGCCCAGACACACACCTGCACATACAGAGACGGGGATTCGGAGGGGAGGAGGAGCTGCTAAAGTCTGGAGGCTGCGAGGACCAAGAAGGACCCCCCCCCCCGCACACAAGCACATACTGGTTCCAGCGGCCAGCCCAGGGAGCCCTCAGCACCCCCCCCCCAAAAGTGCTCTCTGGCCGAAAGCGCTGATCCCGTGGCACCTGCCCTTGCCAGCAGGGTGAGAGCAGGCCGCTCAGCTGCCCGGCCTCAGGACGCCAGGGCCGCGCTCATAAAGCCTACCTCGCAGGCAGAGCGGAGGAACGGGGGTGGTGCCTGCCCCTCAGGAGACAAACGGCCTTCAGAGGCCCCTGGACCCGCTCAACCGTCCCCCGTGGGAGCCGAATTCGCGTCCTTTTGGGGAGCGGGGAAGGGGGGGGAGCCGGCAGCCCCAGCCGATCGATCCCAGCAGGCGGCCGGCGGGGCAGAGGCAAAGACGGGCAGCCTTGGCTGGGCCTGTCGCTTCCAATCAGGCGGCAGCGCCAACCTCGGGGGACTGTTTTGATCATTAGCGCAGAGGACTTTTTCATCGCTTAGCTCCATCAAATTAATCCGAAGTGAAAAACGAGGTGCTGACAAAGGAACTGCGCATAAAGGCAGCCCTGCGACAGCGGAGGAGAGCAGAACGGGGGCTCCCAAAGCAGCCCCCCTCGCGGCCAGCGCCAAGCGGACGCCAGCCCGAGATCCAAGCAGCCTGAGCCACCAAGGTCACAGGGAAGCGGAGAGAGGAGGGGGCCCTTGCCCACCCCCTCCAGCCCCCGGCAGAAGCCGCCGCTGCAGCTCAGGGGACCCAGGTCATGCTCAGAGCCCTGCGCCTGGAAGGAAGCACTCTTGAGCAGCCCTGAGCACCATCAAATCTGTGCTTCCAGGTGCCATAAGAAAGTTGCAGAGATAGTGCAGGATAGTGCGCACCCCGGAAATGATCTCTTTCAGCTTCTGCCTTCTGGAAGAAGGTCCAGGGTTATAAAGACTAGGACTTGCCGCCTGAGAAACAGTTTCTATCCAAATGCAATTTTGGTTTTAACCGCAGTGTAAGGTAGTCTTTATGTGAATATATTGAATTTAAAAATGGGGTATCAGAGTTTTTAGGGGGCTAACCAGGTTGGGATACCTGGGATAGCAAGTGTGTTGGTTTTGAATGTCTTATGCAGATTTTTCAATTTCGTTGTTCTGTATGGGACAGTGACAATAAAGACTATCGTATCGTGCACATGCAAAGTCACTGGCAGAAAATGCAACGAAGGAGAAGCAAGAGGCCTTATTTGGGGAGGGGCTGGCAGGCCGCCACAGCCCCCTGGAATGTGAGGAGGAAGGGGAAAAGGAAGATCATAGTGGAGAGAAAACGGACCTCTGGGCGGTCGCTACCTTCGCCCCCTCCTTGCCCCGGTGTAATAGCAGCTCTGGATATGGGTCAAGAAGTCCTCCGTGGGTGCCCAGGGTGCCCACCCACAAGAGCAGGAGGGGACGAGGCAGAGGAAACACACCAGGAGCTGGGCACAACCCAAGGCCCCCCCCAGCCCCAAATTCCCCGCCAGAGGGTCTGTTGTCACACCTGGGATGATGCCAGGGCGGTGGAGCCCAGCTGTCAAGGGGAGGCCAGAGGTCCCCTCCCACAAAGGGGGCTGGCAGCACCCCACGCCAAACCCCACAGAGCCCGCTGCCCAGGCAACCCTGATTCTGTGACCCAAAACAACAATCCCCATTCAAGTCTGCGTGTGATTTGTGCTGCTAGTTCTGTGTGAGGAGGCGCAGTTCTCCAAGCCGCCTTCCAGCCGCACCGGGAATGCCAGCTGCCCCTCCTCCAGATTGGAGCCCCCGGGCACCCACCAGGGTGAGAGCTGAGCCAAGGTGAGTGGGCTGGGACCCTCCCCACAATACAGCTTTCTCACTGCTGCCGCCAGCCTTCTGCTGGGGCCAGGCTCACTCAGGCCCCGCTGAGCAAGCCAGGAAAGGCCCGCTTTGCCCCTGCCTCGGACCAAAAGGGATGCAGGCCCAGCAGGGGCTGCCAGAGAAGATCAGGGATGGAGCCGCCTGTCAAGGGCAGACCAGGCAAAGCCAGGAGGAAGAGGCCGGCCGGTTTGCGAGTGGCACATTCAACTGCGCCAGGGAGCCCCTGGCACCAGGATCTTTATCCCTAACAGTCCTCTCACAGGTTGTTGATGAGGGGAGACAGGAGTGGGTCCGAGGAAGACTCCAGAAGCCACAAAAAACCTTCCCTCCCTCCCCACTTGCATGCAAAGGTGCCCCTCGCCACCCCCAAACTGCCTCTTGACGCAAACATTGCTGCAGGAGACACCCTCCAGTTGCCCCCCATGGGGGGCTGAAAACAAGAGCAGCTCAGCCTGAACCTCCGGCCGGGCACCAGCCAGCCCACAGGCCTCAAGCTGGGCCAAATCGCCACCTTCAAAGCCTTCCTCCATCATCATCATCATCATCATTTTATTTATTAGATTTATCTACTGCCCTTCATTTAAAGATCTCAGAGCATTTATACATTTATACATTTATTAAGAAACCAGAAGCATTTTTACTTGGCATTGTAGGAAATGATATAAACAGAAAGGATTGTAAGTTGTTTTTATATGCAATGATGGCAGCAAGAATATTATTGGCACAAAAATGGAAGCAAGAAGGATTACCGACAAAAGAAGAATGGAGGATGAAATTGATGGACTATGCAGAATTGGATAAACTAACCGGAAGAATTCGAAACCTGCGGGACCAGAGATTCACAGAAGAAGGTATAAATTTGAAAATTTAAAAAGTATTTGAAAAGTAATTGTGATGACCAGATTATGTTTGTAGGTTTGCAAGAAGTTTTGTGAGGTAAATTATTTGAATTATTGCAAAAATGGTTAAAGAGGTGGATTGTGAGTTAAGATAATTAAAGGCAATAGGAATTTAAGAAATGCAGAAGAAATGATAAAAATGGCGGATCATCAGAGGTGCTGATGGAAGTCCAAAAAGATTGTATAAAATGTGAAGTTCTGTGGAATGCATAACAATTGGTATGTTGAAAATAATAAAAATTATATATTAATAAAAAATATAAAGATCTCAGGGCCCTGGCGCCCAGCTGTTCTTCGGGGGCTCTGCCCCGGCCCCCGCCAGCCCACCTGCCTCGGCCCCCTTCCGGGCTTACCTTCTTCCCAATCAGCTTCTTGCGCAGAAACTCCCGGGCCTCAAACATGTAGGGAATGTCGTAGAGGGGGCGCAGCTTTCGGTTCTTGTCCTGCGGAGGAAAAGCAACAGCAGTCAGGGCAGTGATTAAGGAGATGAAGATAAAAGATCAAAAGTTATTCATGTGTGCCACAGCTGTGCAAAGGACTTTGCTGGCCCAAAACTGGAAATCACAAGATGTTCCTACTATTGCGGAGGGGCAGTCGAAAATGACAGACTATGCCAAACTGACCGGAAGGATTCAGGATCAGGGCGACCAGAGATTCAAGGACAATTGGAGTAAATTTGCTGAATATTTGAAGGACAGTTGTAAAAACTTAAAAACAGTAGCAGGACTGAAGTAACTCCTACAGTGCAAAATAGATAGGGTGTGAAATGATAAAATATGCAATGGACTTGATAAAGGATACCAACTGAAAGGAGGGAGGGAAGCCATGAGCTCCGCAGAGCCAAAAAGTTTATGTGTTGAAGAATGAATGGTAAGAAAGGATATGTAAAGAAAGTAATAAAAATTTATTGGGGGGGGGGGGACAGAAGTCAGGGCAGTGGCAGAATCCCCAGGAGGGGCGGCGATGGGAGCAGCAGCAGTTCACAGCTCAACCGGGACATGTCTCCCTTTTTTGAAATCCTTTTTTATTTGATTTTACAGATGTAAGTTAGTTACAATACCAAGTACATATCCCCCCCATCCTCTCCATGGGTCCTACTGTCAACTTTTACAACTGCATATTATTTCATAATCTGTATTTCAATATTGTTCATAGCATTTGGTGCGATTAAAAGCCTGCTAATGTTTTCATCTGCTTACAGGGGTCTCCTAGATAAATTATAAACTGTTCCCATTCTTTCTTGAATTTCTTGTCTTTAGGTCATTTCAAGAAGAGGACCAGCCCCCTGGTGATTTCATTTATTTATTTGTAAAAAAAATAATTGGGGACTGTGAAATCATTAAAAAGAAAAATCAAAGCAGTATACGATTGTATATTAAACAACTACCGAAAAGTTAAAAACAGACATCAGTTAGCCGTTGCGGAAAGATGAGTTCCCCACTGCCTGCGTAGGATTCTGGCAGAATAGAAGTTTTCATCTGGCATTTAAAAGTTGGCACCTGCTGGATCTCCAGTGGCAAGGAGTTCCACAGGACTAGGCCAATGACATTAAAGGCTCAGCTCCTTGTCCTTGTCAAGGGAGCCTCACCAACTTGGGGGACGACCAGCGATGTTCCTGCAGGTGATCTGAGTGACTGAGCTGGGATATGGGGGGGGGCAAGCTGTCCAGGGCTTTGTAAATTAAGGCAAGGCCCCTAAACCTGGCTGGGGAGCAGATGGGCACCCAGTGCAGGGGCTTTAACACAGAGGTCTCCACCTGTTTCGCTACTGCCTGCCCCCCTCCCCGGCCCCTGCCTCCAAGGCAAGCTGCATTGCTGCGACATCACCCCCCCACACACACACTTCTCCTGGCACATGCCAGCACAGAGGCCGAGGCATCCCTGGAAAAGCAGGTCGCTTCTCCCACCCGGAGCCCATCAGAGCTGCCAGCCAGCCCATCACGGCTGAACGTCTCTGACAGCTGCCGAGGGGGAGCCCCAGGGCACAGCCAGGGCTCAAAGGCCGGAGTCGGGGGCAGCCGCTGGCCGTGGCGGAGAGCCAGGCTGGACACAGAAGACTGGAGGAAGCCTGTTTCGATCTGGGCACAGGCCTGGGCATGGCACCAAAGCAGAAGGGCACCATCTTGCCCTCAATGCTGCTTGGCATCTCTACGAAGCCCCTGGGAGAGGCTATGGGGAGATTGGGGGCAAGGCGTCATCCAGACAAGGATATGTTTCTGGGCCAGCCTCCCCCCCCCCCCGGTCATCCATGCTCAGGCAACTTCTGGGCTTGAACCCCGCAATGTGCTCTAGGCAGGGCTGCCCTGGTGCAAATCACCCAACTGCTCGCTAGGGCAGGATCTCGCCAACATTTTAACTTGCCGCTGGTAAAACTGCACCAGCTGCCCGTTGGGGAGCAGGGAAAGTTGAAGCTGCTCGTTTTTGGCGTGCAAAAAGCCCAGGCAGCTTGGGACCAGGAGACCCAAAAGATGCTCGATCGCCCCTTCTCTCTGCCCAATCGAACACAGAGCTCTGCAAGGGAGGACGTCCTGCAGAGACTCTCTTACTGGGAGGCCTGTGCCACCCAGCTCGGCTCTTGGGCTGGCGTGTGGCGGCTCCTCTGCCCTTTTAGGATTCCCCCCTTGAATATGAGGCAGGCGCAGACACTGCTGCCTTTTGGCAGCCGCTGAAGACCTTCCCCTCCCAAGGAGGCGTTTAAGGGCAGACCTTTCCCCGGCTGTGTCTGCTTTGGAATTGTTTCTAAGCCGCTTCCTCGCGCTTGTTTGCTGCCCTGGGCTCCTTGGGGAGGCAGGGCCAGATATAAACGGAATGAGTAAATAAGAAAGCAAATAAAGCCTTTTGAGCAGAAGCTACTCAAATCCAACAGCAACAGTCAGCTGAGCCAGGAAACTCCCTCAAGCTCTGGGCGGGCAACCTTGTGCTCAAACACTCAGCCGGGGAGGGGGAAGAAAGCCCTCCCTTCTGGGGGCCACGGGCGAGATCTGGAGGGGCCACACATCCAGCCTCCACCCACAAATGCCCCACACAAAGCTGGCACCAAGAGCTGCCAGCTGATTGGAACAGGTGCCCACAGGCAGCCCCAGGGAGGGCACACACCTGGGAGAAAACCTCCTTCTGGGCTGCTGGCGCTATCAGTCATAGAATCGGGACCACGGGGGTCATCTAGGCCAACCCCCTGCAATGCAGGAATCTTTTGCCCAACGCAAGACTCAAACACACAACCCTGAGATGAACAATCTCACGCTCTACCAACTGAGCTCTCCGTCCGTGCAAAAGAATCCACGGAAAAACCTCCTCGGGCGACAAAGACCTTTGCCAAACATGCCCTCAGAAGCTGCCTGGCTAAAGCAAGGCTGGGGGTGGTGGTTTGGAGCGTGAGGGAAAGAACCAGGCCACAATCCGCGGCCAGCATTTGGGAAATGCCACCCCCCTCCCCCTACGGATACTTGGGAGTTTGCTCAGCTCTCCTCCGCAGCCTCCCGGCATTGCCTAACCTTTATTTATTATAAATGCCTCTGTCCTCCTCCCAGTATTGCAAAGGTCTGCAGAGTTGCCAGCGCAGGACCCTCCTCCCTGCATTCTCCGCGGGGGAAGAGGCTGCAGGCAAACAGGCCAATAAATTATTACATATCTGCGTGCGCGACAGAGCGGCTTCCCAGGTAGCAGGAGCGCAGAGCTCAAGGTGCTGCAAATTAACCCTCACTTAAATCCAAGCTTAGCAAGTCCATTAGCTATGCAAACACCGCTCAGCCTGGCTCCTGCCCAACCCCCACGGTGCCCGCTCGCCCGGGGGCATACACCAGGCAGCTCCTATTCTCAGCCTCCCAGAAAGCGGGTCAGCAGCAGATCAGAGAGAAGGACTGCCTGGACAGCTCAGCTGGCTAGAGCGTGGTTCCGCTAACACGAAGGTTGCAGGTCCATTCCCCTTACGGGACAGCAGCATATTCTTGCATTTCAGGCGGCTGGACTAGGACATGGCTAGGCAAACTAAGGCCCGGGGGCCGGATCCGGTCCAATCGCCTTCTAAATCAGGCCTGCAAATGGTCCAGGAATCAGCATGTTTGCACATGAGTAGAATGTGTCCTTTTATTTAAAATACATCTCTGGGTTATTTGTGGGGCATAGGAATTCATTCATTTCCCCCCCAAAAATATAGTCTGCCCCCCCCACAAGGTCTGAGGGACAGTGGACCGGCCCCCTGCCGAAAAAGTTTGCTGGGGACTAAGATGATCCTCACATTCCTTTCAGACTCTACGATTCTCTGAATGCTCCAAGCCAGGCCTAGGCAAACTCGGCCCTCCAGATGTTTTGGGACTACAACTCCCAACATCCCTAGCTAACAGGACCAGTGGTCAGGGATGATGGGAGTGGCAGTCCCAAACATCTGGAGGGCCGAGTTTGCCTGTGCCTGCTCCAAGCAGCTGGATGGGGAGCTCCAACCCAAAGGTCCCCCCAGCCCCCCACTCCCCGGATCGGCCAACGTTTGGGGCAGGAGACACCAGACTGCAGGGGCCAAAGCCCCCCAAGCTAACAAGCGCCCCCAGTTTTGAGCACAGTCCCCTTTTCCCTCTGCAGGACAAAGAGTCCTTAGCCAAGGCCCCCCTGGGAGAGAGGAAGGGCTCCAGACGCCACCGGCTGATTGTGGGGCAGCAAATGAGTGGGGACGTGGAGGCCAGGAGGGCTCCATGGACTTGTTGTCTTATCATTATTGTCCTGACCTGGAGGCAGCACCGACGCGAGACTCGTTTCGCCACGGAGATGATTCCGATATTTGTGTTAATTGAGTTGTTGGCCATTTGCCACTTTGGGCCTCCCTCGGGATGGAGGAGGGGGTGAAGGCAATAAATGAAATGTCACAATTAAAGGAGGCTTTGCCTTGGAAGCAAACCACACACACCCCAACAGCAGCCTCCTTCTGCTCCCCCTAAGCACAGCAGCTG
This sequence comes from Podarcis filfolensis, assembly GCF_964270895.1. Classification (NCBI taxonomy): domain Eukaryota; kingdom Metazoa; phylum Chordata; class Lepidosauria; order Squamata; family Lacertidae; genus Podarcis; species Podarcis filfolensis. The sequence continues at coordinate 74,077,941 of NC_139612.1, forward strand.
ATGCAGCACCCAAAGGTCTCTCCCCAAGGGCCCCCAGACTCCCAGAAGGGAGGGGCAGCTCTGGGCACCGACTTCACTCCTCTGAAGGTGCCATCAAGGGATGGAGGGGGGGCTGGCTAAGGAAGGAGGCCAGTGCATGGGGGGGGCTGCATCTCTCTTTGCCTTCTTCTCTCCCACCCCACAGAAGACAGGCCGGAAGTCCTGAGCTGCCAAGAAGACCCCACAACCCCATCCCAGACCAGCCAAACCAAAGGACATATGCGTGTGTCTGCTGTGTGTGCATGAAACTCAACCGGAGGGAGGAGCAGGCAAGGAGGCTGCACAGGATCTGTCCTCGAGACCCAGGCTGCATGGCGGGGGGTTGGACTAGATCAGGGGTAGGCAACCTAAGGCCCATGGGTCACAAGCAGCCCATGGGGGTCGTTTATCAGGCCCATGAGCCACCCCCAAACTGAGCCACCCGCTTGGCAAGTCCCCCACACGCTGCACTAAACCGGAGCGGTGAAGCATGGGGACTTGCTTCTGCGGCGCCGGAAATCAGATCTGCGCAGACGCCAGAAATCGTGGGTGTGCCCATGGAGGGGTCTCCGCTGGAGTGAACTGGCCCAGGCGAGGTAAGCCTTGCCGACCCCTGGACAAGATCCCTTCCAACTCCACGGTTCTGTTCTAGGATTCTCAAACCTCCCCTCCCATGACATGACTGCCTGCCTGTGTCTCTCCCTCCTGAGCCCTCAGGGCCAAGGATGCTCTACCCCAGGGTTCCTGAAGCCTCCCACCCCAAGGGGAGCAGCCATGCACCCCCCCAACCAGAGCATGAAAGTCAAAGCAAGGCTTTTCCTGCTGCTCTGTTCCTTGCTGGCCAGCAGCCTAGGAGGTCCTGCCATCTCTAGCCTAAATTAGCAGCCTAGACTGCAGCTTGCCTCCCGACCTCCCCTAGTGGCATGTGGGGTGGAAGGGAGGAAAGCAGGAGCCCCACAGAGGCCCTCTGGAAAGCCAGGATGAGGAGGGGGTGCAGAGGCTGCTGTGGAAAGCTGAGACCTTGAGGCTGCCTCCTGGACGCCCCACGGGGAGGGGAGGGGGGCTGCAGAGGCCTTTGTTGTGGAGAGGCTTGGCTCTGCAGATACAGAGCCCGTGCCCCATTTGCTTCAAGGCAGACACTTAATGTGCAGCTCCAACGAACAAACGAACCCGAGGAGGAGAAAAATAATTAGCATTGCTGCAGAGAAGGCTCCTTTCATCCCTCCTGGCCCCTTCCAGACCTCTGCAGGCAGGCAGGCAGAAAGGCAGGGAGGGCCTTCATTTGGAGAGGCCCTGGCTTCCCAAAGTATTGGGGGGAGGCAATGGCAGCAGGAGCCAAGGATGCCAGCAGTCGTGCAGCATCCCCTCTCTGGGTGCCCGCCGGTGCCTTCTGAAACTGGATCCAGGTCAGCTGGGCAGAAGACGCTGCCAAGCCAGAGCCAAGCTTTCTAGCAACAATCTAAGAAACCTCTCCTCGCGCATTCAAGTGATGTGGATCCCCAGTCGGGTCAGGGGGAAAGTCTTGCACCTCAGAAAGGGCTGCTCAGGGAGTGGGGGGTGCATTTGGAAAGGGGGGGCCTCTCCCCTCCTCCTCCTCCTCTGCCATCAGGACAGGCTGGCAGGAGAAAGGGGCCTGGAGGATGGAAGCGCTTCTATTATTTAGCCGGTGCCAGAATAATTTACAGCCGGACATCAGAGCTTGCGCTGAAGAAAGCCAGCCATAAATACACCGTGGATCTGAGTTATGTCGTCGCAAGGCAACCCGGCTTCGCCCCTGGAAGCGTCTCCTGGGCTCGGGAGTCAGAGAGCCCAAGGCTTAAATCTCAGCAAACAGCACATATCTCATCCCCCCAATACAGAAGATGTTGCAGGACATACTTAAGAACCAACTAAATTCTCCCTTCCCTGGAGGCGGCAGCACAGATCTGGCTTTTGCCCTGAGGAGCGGAAAGGGCTCCTTTCCCCCAAAGCCAGCGCCTGACCCAGAAGAAGCAGCAGCAACCTCCACCCCCCAGGCAGACTCTGGGGAAGAAGCAGAGCGCCAGAGAACCTGGCCAGGCCACCCTGCTCCTCCCCTGGCCCAGCCACCCCAGCAGGGCCTGTGGAGACGAGGGCTGGCCAGTACCTGGTTTCCAATATCGTGTTATATCACCAGCTAAACATCACAATATATTGATATATCCCAATGTCTGAAATAAGGATGGAGCTATGGAGCACCGGCTGGCTTCACGGTTTCCCCCCACTTTGTGATTTTTGCATAGCACACACACAAACACAATTTGCAGTATGTTGCCAGGTCAAAAAATTATGAAACTGATATCACGATATGGACTTCAAACCAGTTTTGGAGGATGTATCGCCCAGCCCCTAACACACATCATGATTCATAATATATTGCTAGCTAAAGAATTATGAAAGTGATAACACAATACTGATATATTGCCCAGCCCAAGCGAAACAAAATAAAAAAATTCCTTCCATTATTATGTATTTTGATTACAGGTAGGTAGCCGTGTTGGTCTGATGTAGTTGAAACAAACAAACAAAAAAAAAATCCGTCCAGTAGCACCTTAGAGACCAACTAAGCTTGTTATTGGTATGAGCTTTCGTGTGCATGTGCGCTTCTTCAGATACCTGAAGAAGAAGTGTGCATGCACGCGTATCTGAAGAAGTGTGCATGCACACGAAAGCTCATACCAATAACAAACTTCATTGGTCTCTAAGGTGCTACTGGGAGGAATTTTTTTATTTTGTTTCGACTACAGCAGACCAACACAGCTCCCTATCCTGTAACTAGCCCTAATGGAGACATCCCTATAGAATTACAGAATTGTAGAGCTGGAAGGGACCCCTAGGGGTCCTCTAGTCCACCCCTTGCAATGCAGGAATCTCAACTAAAGCATCCCTGACAGATGGCTGTCCAGCCTCTGCTGAAAAACTTCCAGGGAAGGAGAGTCCACCACCTTCCACCCCGCAGGCAGGTAGACAGCTCTTCCTGCCAGTACATTTCTCCTAAGGTTCGGTCGGAATCTCCTTTCTGGTCCTCTTAATCCACTGGTTGGGGTTCTCCCCTCTGGAGCAGCAGGAGACAAGCTTACTCCACCTTTGATAGGAAGGCCCTTCGAGTATTGGAAGGGGGCTGAGCGGCTGCTTGTTCTGCTCAGCATCCCCAGGCTCCGTCTGGGCCAGGCCTGCAGGAGTCAGCAGCACCACGGACAGCTCCGCGCTGAGCCCAGGTTGTTGCTCCAGCACCAGCCGCCCTTGAAGAGCTCGCTCTGCCTTGGGGAGAGAAGCCTCTTTGTGGAAAGGGGTCCGGCTTGCTTGGAGGGAGCTGGGGGGAGACTGGGGCTCCGCAAACTGTGACCTGGACCCCTGGAAGTCAGAGGACGGCCACACTATCTGGGGATGGAGCGACTCCCCTTTGAGGAAAGGTGGCAATACAAGGGAGACGGGAATGCACAAGGGGTGGAAAAGGGCCGCCTTGCCTGGCACTTCCAGGGTCCCTCCTCCTCCTAATCCTCCTCGGTTTTGGCTCTCGTTTTTATCTCCTAAGAGTCCCGCCGAGTGAGCTTGCAAAGGCCAATTAACGGGTCGCTGCCTGAAAGGCAGGCAAAGGGCAATAAAGAGTCAGGTCCAGGGACGCCAGAGCCTTTCCGGAGGCTTCTCAAAAGCCAGCCTTTTGTAGCCCCGAGAACACGGCAAAATTCAATGATCTGCGCCAGGAGAGACATAATAGAAACGTTTAAGTGCCCGATACAGATTGCCCTTAAACATGTCCCTGTCAGCCGCCATTAAATGCTGCACGGCCGGCCGGTAAAAATGGTATTTCATATTGGGGGGCAGCACACTGCGAGGCGGCTTTCTGGGAAGCTGTTCAAGAACCTGGACATGTGTTTGGAGGTTTTGCAAATAAACATTAAAAATCAATATAACAGCAAGGAGGCTAACTAAACTCAGCCGTGATCCAACGCTGGGCTATTATGTCACGCTGCCTATAAGCTGCTTTCGGCACCAAAAGTTGCTACGGCAACTTTTACGCAGAAGGGGAGGGGAAGGGCGGCACTCCCTCTTCCTCTCCCTCCCCCCAAAAGCCATTCCAACAGCACCAACTCTCCCCCAAGCAGCCAGCCCTCAGTGAGGAATCAACAAAGAAAAGGCTGTGGCAGCTGGTGCCCTGCACTGGCCAAGGAGCACCAACTCGATGGTGAAGTTGGCACACCACGTTTATTAATATTGTTATTAATATGCCGCCCATCTGACTGGGTTGCCCCAGCCACTCTGGGCGGCTCCCAACAAAAATAGAGTAAAAGCACAATACGACATCACACACTAAAAAAATTCCCTGAAGGGGGCTGCCGTGATGGGCCCAAAGCAAGGAGGGCAGGGGCCCCAGCTCTGAGCAAGGCGCCTGGAAGCTGAGCTGGCTGGAGAAGCCCTCTGCCCAGGAAGATGCCAGCCACAGAGGGAGGCAGACATGCTCCTGAATGCCAGTTAATGGGAACCGCAGGACGGGAGAGTTGCTTTTGGGCTCGGATCCTGCTTGCAGCAAGCTCTTCGTAGGTTCTTAAGCAGTGCTAGAAACTCAGGTATATAAGTGAATCGCCAAAAGGCACCTTGAACATAGGTTTCAGTTGTCGTCTTAACGGAATGTCTAGGCACCTTTTTTGCAGTGGGAATTATTATCATCATCATCATCATCCATTTCATTTCTAAAGGTAAAAGTAAAGCGACCCCTGACCATTAGGTTCAGTCGTGGCCGACTCTGGGGTTGAGGCGCTCATCTTGCTTTACTGGCCGAGGGAGCCGGTGTTTGTCCACAGACAGCTTCCGGGTCATGTGGCCAGCATGACTAAGCCGCTTCTGGCGAACCAGAGCAGCGCACAGAAACGGCGTTTACCTTCCCGCCAGAGCGGTACCTATTTATCTACTTGCACTTTGAGGTGCTTTCAAACTGCTAGGTTGGCAGGAGCAGGGACCGAGCAACAGGAGCTCACCCTGTCCTGGGATTCGAACCGCCAACCGTCTGATCGGCAAGTCCTAGGCTCTGTGGTTTAACCCACAGCACCACCCGCGTCCCTATTTCATTTCTAGACTGCTTTATATTTTAAAGAAAAAGCTCAATGCAGTTTACAACACATTAAAACATCAGACAAATTCAAGTTTCCAGGAAAATATTTCAGAACCTGTGAGCCAGTGGGGTGGGGTGGTGAGAGTGTTGGACTAGGACCTGGGAGATCAGGGTTCAAATCCCCCTCAGTCGTGACGCTCACAGGGTGACCTTGGAGCCAGTCGCAGCCTCTGAACCTTCCTCACAGGGTCGTTGTGCGGATTAAGCAAGGAGCGAGTGAACCATGGACTCCTTGGAGAAAAAGCTGGGAGGCAGATGCAACAAATAAGCTCTTCCGCTTCCCAGCTCAAGGAAACCAGAGGAGCTAGCCAGGGGGAGATGTCAGGCGCCAACCTGGTACCCAGAGATCTCCGTGTGGGAGCAACTGGACCCGTGCCAGTCGCAAAATGCACTTGGGGATTTCAAGCACTGTGCTGAAGAGCGCGAGTGGGCATGGGAGCGCCTTACTGGGTTGTTTTGAATAACTTGCTGGAAGGTGTCAGAAGCGGCCTTGGTACAAAGACCTGCCAAGCAGCGGAGGGGGGAGGCAGACCCCCCCCCAAAGCCCCCTTAGGCCGCAGGCAGCCGTGACCTGCACAGCGTGCCAGTTCACCTCCCTAAGTGATGACACCGCATGAAAAGGTGGGGAAATCTGGTCGAGTGCCTGAATATAAGAGGATCTTCAAAGTCACTCTCAGGGACTGGCGACAGGCTCTTTCGTCCCTTTTTAAGCACATGCGGCTCACATGCCTTCGTGTGTTCTCACTCGTCTGCAGACAAGCTCCCAGCCCACAGCACTGGCTGGGAAAAGACGGCCGTGGCTGGGAAATTCAGGGCGCTCCTTTGAAAACGAGGTGGGCTGGAGGAAGCTTGGGGGGGGGCAACACTAGAACAGCATGGCAGGCAAACGCCCTCCCTGAAATGCAGCCCTCCCTGAAATGCAGCCGATTGCTTTGTCAACACAATTAGACTGCTATTCTCACAGCCCATTCATAATCCGCATTATCTCCTAAGTAGCGCTGCCTTGCATTGCACTTTTCCTGAATGCTTCTTCCCCCCTTTAAATTTATACACACACATCCAGGCACATAATTATGCACCCATTCCAATTATACATGTAATCAAGGAGAACAATAATTCAGTTAATCCATACATCATATTACAAAAAAGGACAGAGCCTAATTATACAATCAGCTCCAGTCAATTATTTTTCCATACGGAGATAATATTGTGCCGCAACTGTGAACCCACAAACCAACTTATTACTTTCAACACTGGCTATGCTTTGTAAGCCCCCCCCCCAGGGGGGAGGGGGTCAGGGGCAAGAAGCAGACTGAACCCAGCTTCGACTGCAAAATGCACAGCTGCCCTGTGGCTACAGAGGCATTTTGCAGCTGCTGACGGGTCTCCTGGGACATGTCCTTTGATGCCTCCCCACATTCAAGGACAGCCCCCTCCCCAAAAAAAGGATTGAAAACAGGCTCCAGGACAGAGTCTGGCTTGCCCCAGCCTCAACTCCGCTGGGCAAAGGCAGGCGGCCCCAGCGGGGCAAGAAGGGGCAAGAAGGGGGAGATCACAAATACCCCCACTTGCCCACCCAGCCTTCTGAGGTGCGGTTCAAGGAGCTGGGTATGTTTAGCCTGGAAAACAGGAGCCTGAGAGGAGATATGAGAACCCTCTTCAAATATCTCAAGAACAGTCACATGGAAGAGGGGACAAGCTTGTTTTCTCCTGCTCTGGAGGGCAGGACTCGAACCCATGGTTTCAAGTCATAAGTTCCTGACTAAATATCAGGAAGAACTTTCTGGCAGTAAGAGCTGTTGGGCAGTGGAATGGTCTCTCTTGGAAGGTGGTCAACTGCCCTTCCTTGGAGGTTTTCAAGCGGAGCTTGGATGGCCATCTGTCAGGGATGCTTCAGCTGAGATCCCTGCTTTGCAGGGGGTTGGACTGGATGACCCTGGTGCCCTTTCCAACTCTACAATCTCGTGATTCTATGGACGCAAACAAGAAGGGAGACAGTGTCCTGGATTTGGGGAGGCTGAGGAGCACAGACGCTGCAGAGCAGCCCAGAGAAAAAGAGGCATCTCCTAAGGGGTCTTCGTTCTCCCATATGGAAAGGGGTTCTTGGCCACTTCATCTCTTTGTCTACCTGAGCATATCCGTGCTTCCAGAGGCAAGGAAGGCGTTACCCATTTCCTGGGAGTGCAAAGGTGGGACTCCGCCTTGCAAAGGAACTCCCAGCTGGGGAGAGCAGAGGACTCCAGAGATCTGCCTGGCTTGGGTGGGGGGAGAGGCTGGAGTGGGCCAGAGAGGTTGGAGACCCCCGCAGCACAAAGCAGGAAGACAAGACCCCCAAAGCTCCTTGTTCCCTTTTTATCCCTCTTTTTCTGAGTGCTGCAGATAATAATAGAAGAACAGCACCTCTTTTCTTCATCTTTAATCAAACCGATAAAAGGATGAAAAGCTCCATCCATGGAGAAGGTGACTTCTACCCACCTAGACAGCCAATGGAAAGAGGGCAAGCCGGGAGAGATTTTGTGTTTGATATTTAAGTGGAAGGAATCGCTTCCCCGCCAGCCAGTCCCCTCCAAGGGGTCCTGTGCCCGAGGCATTAAGGGAGGGGTGGAAGAGGCTACGCCAAGGAGGGGAAGTGGGTCTCGCCTGAAGGCCTTGCAAATGTGCCCCAAAGCTTTGAGGCGGTTTGTGTGCTATTTCTGAGCTTTTGCAGTTGACATTTGGGCCTCCCCAAATAAAATCCGGTTCTGGGGTTCCTGCAGTTGGCAGCAAGGGAGCCAAGCATCCCCTTGCAACAAAGTAGGAACCCCCCCCCCATCTTCTCTCCTTTTGGAAACCAGCATTTAATGCCAACAATGTTGATCATCTCATATTGGGACCCTCCCCTCATAATAAGAAAGCATTGCCATTTTTGTGTTGCAAGCCACATGATTTGGGGAGGCAAAAGAAAATTCCAGCGACTGAGGAAAGCTGGCTGATGGGGCCAGGATGCCTGTGTTGTGATTCTCCAACAGGAAAAGATCCTTCTCAGCTGGAAGAAACCCCGAGGGCCTCCTGCCCAGCTTGGCTGCCCATCCAGTCCTAAGCCCTGCTAGGAAAAGACTAGAAAGCTCCCGCTCATCTCTCGAGCAGCCAGGCTGCAGGTGAGATTTTGCAGGAAGGTGAGCTTCCATCAAATCTTGGAAAATTAAGGCATCTTAAGTTCACTGGCCAGCAAGGAAGAAGAAGTCAGTGATGGGGCACATGTTCTACGTGTAGAAAACATCTGCCACTGCCACAGCATCCCAGTTTGAAGAACAAAGATGTCTCTGGACTGGTGCAGAACATGGGTGCCTATGAACCCGTGACTTCAAGTTCCAAGAAAGGAGATTCTGACTAAACATCCGGAAACACTTTCTCACAGGAAGAGCTGTGGGGCAGTGGAACAGTCCTCCCTCGGGAAGTGGCCGACTCTCCTTCCTTGGAGGCTTTTAAGCAGAGGATGGAGGGCCAACTGTCAGGGATGCTTTAGCAGAGATTCCTGCATTGCAGGGGTTGGGCTAGATGACCCTCGGGGGTCCCTTCCAACCCTACCGTTCTCTGGTTCTCTGAGTCCAGCGCAAGGCGTGTCCTGGAGAGGGGCCGGCTACCAGACCGGACGCTCTGCCCCTCCCCGGCTGCCCTTTGAGGCCTTTCCAGGGAGAAGGAGGACTGCGTCTGTTCCCTCTGAAGCGCGCTCTGTCTCTCTCTCTCTCTCTCTCTCTCTCTCTGGCTCCATTTGCTGACAGATGCTCTTCCATCAAACCTTTTGTCTCATCACTGTCATCTGAGCAGCTTGGCACTCCTCCTGTCCAGGACTGCTGGACCCACATGCTGGGACCCAGTGGGGTTCAGAGAAAGTCTCGCTGCTGCTCTGCCCTCCTGTTTTACACCCCCCGGGCTGCTCAGACCCACGGACAGCAGCAAGGAAGGGGGCACAAGCTGGGGTTGAGGACTGTGGGCGAGGAGAGAAGTCCCCAGTCCCCTTTCCTCTTATTTCCCTCTCCTGGCTCCTGTGCTCCGTTTGGAAACTGGCACCTGGGAACACTTTTCCTGCCCCACAGAGAGAGAGGCTCCAAGAGGGCCAACCCTCCCCACCCCCAGGATTTCTCAAGGAGGAACAGCCACAGAGCCAGACCCGGGGGGGGGGGCTAGAACTGAATGGCTCCCATACTGGTGGGTCAGCGCAGGTTCCTATCGGTAAAATGGGCCACTGCTCAAAAAACAAGGCTGTGGGGCGCAGGAGAACGTGGCCTGCCAAAGCTCCCCCCCCCCGCACCCCACCCCCAGGGGGTTGGCCTGTTCTATTTCTGCCTTTGTTGCCCCCCCCCCCCACTGCCCCCACCGTGGATGAAATCCCCATGCACCTCACAGAGGTGGCGTCTCAGGCTGTCAAGGCTGGCACGCAGGTGGGCAATTGCCCCCCCCCTTCACACATGAGCTAATTACAAAGCCCATTAGCTGTTAAGTAATTAACATAACAAATCAACTCAAAGTGACATAGGAGGCTAGGCTGCTTGAGATTAAGAGGTAGAATTACGGGAGTCACTTCCTGTGGCAGAATGAAAAACGTGGGAAGTGGAGGAAACTTTCGCAGGGTGACAGAGGGGATCTGGCTGTACTTGGGGGGCTTCTCCTTCCCACCAGAAACGGGAGACGCAGAAGGCCAGGCAGCCCCACAGAGAGGAACCTCCAAGCCTCTTCTTTTTGGGGTGGGGGTCATGGGCCTCAACTCCCCTGCAGGAAGCAGCCAGGCCCCAGGAGGCAGCCATGGGGGGCTCCTGGCATCTTGGCAAACGGGCTTCGCCAGCGATGCCAACGTGGTAAATGTTTTTTTCTCTCTCCAATCAATCAAAAGTTTATTGTATTAACCAAAGGCCATAACGATTTCAACCATTACAATTTGCCACACGACAAACCATGACATACAGCGTGCAGCAATTACATAAAGAAAGGGAGTCAGAATTCATAAATATCATCTGTTTGTACATACTTGGCTTAACTTCCATTAGACCTCCGGCACAACTTGTTGCAATACTGTCTAGCTCTTTCTTTCTTTCAAATCATTTTTATTGATTTTCCAATAAAAAACATCCAATTAAATCCAATCACAATGCTTCGTTTAAAAATAAAAAACTAAAAAAAAAGAAGATCAAATTATAGACCAAATTGTATTTATTAATTTCTTGTGGCTCCTCACGGTCTGGATCTCTGGAACAGATCTCCGTACCTTGATCCTGCTTCTCCTTCTCCAACGTGGTGAATGTTGGAGCAACTGGCACCCAGAAATGTGGCTGCCATTCTGGTGAGCAGCCATTGGCAACCCTCTCCCTCCACGGCTCCTCTTGTAAAGTCGCCTCAGTTGGTGACCATCTCTGCCTCCCCCAGGCTGACTCCGCCCTGCATGGAGAAGTCAGTTCCTTTAGTGTTCGAAACTCCCCGGGCGCCTTTTGCTACTGGCGCGGGTCCAACCCTGACTCCGTGGAGGGTTCTGGGCGCCAGGTTGGCGACTGGCACCTCCATTAAGACAACTGACTCATGCGCCTGAATCCTGGCCCCTTAGTCCTCCATCTGCCCATCAAGGAAAGGGAGGGCTGAGTACAGACGTACCTTGGAAGTCAAACGGAATCCGTTCCAGAAGTCCATTTGACTTCCAAAATGTGTGGCTTCCAATTGGCTGCAAGAGCATCCTGCAGCCAATTCCGGAAGCTGTGCCGGATGTTCGGCTTCCGAAAATCATCCAAAAACAGGGGCAATTGCCGTATTTTTCACTCTATAAGACGCACATTTCCCCCTCCAAAAATTAAGGGGAAATGTGTGTGCATCTTATGGAGCGAGTGCAGGCTCCATGGCTTCAGCAAAAGGAACCCGAAGCCTCCGAAGCGCAGAGGGAGCGCTCCCGCTGCGCTCCGGAGGCTTCGCATTGCTTTGGCTGAAGCCAGGAGAGCAAGAGGGATTGGTACACACCGATCCCTCTTGCTCTCCTGGCTTCGCTTCGCTGGAGATGCGCTGCACAGTTTTCCCTCTCTGCGCAGCGCCCCTTCAGCGAAGCAGGAGGAGAAATGGAAGGGGCTCTGTTTCTCCTGCCGCTTTGCTGAAGGGGCGCTGAGCAGAGAGGGAGAGAATTATTTTTTTCTTGTTCTCCCCCTCTAAAACAAGGTGTGTGCTATGGTCGGGTGCGTCCTATAGAGCGAAAAATACGGTACTTCTGGTTTTCAATCATTCGGGAGCCGAAATGTTCAAGTTTGCAGGCGTTCGGCTTCCGAGGTTCCACTGTGCAGAGATCTCTGACTGCACAGCAGCCTTTACACGTGCTACGCAAATGGATCTCACAGGCCACAGTTTAAAAACCTCTGCCTTAGTCTGTTTCCATTTTCATTTCCTGTCTCTCTCGTTCTTGCAATCCAGGAAAAATGAACGGTTGCAAGCAACCGTCAAGCAATGTAGTTGCGATCGCAGAACTGTGGTGCTGGAAGAGACCCCGTGAGTCATCTAGTCCAACCCTCTGGCATGCAGACATTCCATTGTGGCGTCTGCAACCCGGGATTAAGGTGCCATTTGGCGCGTAGCTAATTTATCTGTTTCTCTGTCCTGAATCTCCTGACCTCTGGCTTCATCTGTCACCACGAAATGCCTTCACTGTGTCCAAGAAGGGCTCATCCCCTGGGAGGTGGGACGGGACACCCCCTCCCCAAATGAAAATCTCTGCCTGGGAGGCAGCTGGCCCTCCCTCCCTTCCAAGGCACAGCCTCCTCCTCCCTCCCTCTCCTTGCTCCAGGCATCCTTGGGAGGATTGAGGTTGCTTTTGACACCTCTGGCCCCCCGGGACTCATCCTTCCTCCCGGCGCAGCCTGTGCCATCAGCCTTTTCCAGGTTACTGGAGATGCCATCTGTCCTCGGCTCCTTTCAGATCGCTTCCCCACCCGTCACATTCCTGCCCCCCTCAGCTCCGCTGCCTCAGCCATTAACCGCTAATGGGCAACCTCGTCAAATGTTCCCTCGAAAACCCAAACGCACCACATCTCCCCAGCGCCTGCCTGATCTCTCCTGGCACCCATCTCCTCCTCCGAGGGCTCCAGGCACTTAGCGGAGCCTGGCAGAGGCCTCTCCTCCTCCTCAGCTGAAATCCAAGCTGGCTCCCCTGCCGGCAATCTGCACCCCCCCCCAATCATAGCCTTCAGCTGCTCAGCTTCCTTGCAAGACACCCATCTTCACACATCAGCGAAGCTCCATCAAGGTCCCTCTGCCAGCCACAGCCACAAATTCCCTCCTCCTCTGGTTTCCCAAGCCCTTGCCAGGCCTCCCACAACAGGGCTCGTTGGCTCAGCAGCCCCTTGCCAGGGTGTGTCTGTCCAGAGAATCGCAGAATTGGGACCCCAAGAGTCATCTAGTCCAATCCCTTGCAAGGCACAGTGCACAGGAGAGCCGTGTCTCCACCCCCCACTGCCCACCGCAGACCGCCAGCTCACCATCAGGACCCCCCCACCACCACCAAGAGGGGTCCTGCAAGGGTCCCGAGGGCGAAGGAGAGGGGGCCTCAGCTGTCCCCGCTCACTTCCAGGGGGTGGAGGCAGCAGCAGGATGAACAGGATTCCTCCGTTGCCTCACTGACAATTTCATTTCCCAGAAGGTGGGAGAACCAACAAGGGGGTCTTCTATCTTGGACCTGGTCCTCACCAACAGGGAGGAACTGACTGACAAAGTGGAAGGATACAGAGGCAAGGGAAAGCTGAGCGTAGTCAGACACACACTCTGTACTTGTAAGAAGGCCAATTTCAAAAAGCTGAAGGAGCTCCTGGGTGAGATCCCAGGGTCAGAAATACTCAGAGAGAAGGGAGTCCAAGAAGGATGGGAGATTCTAAAAGGAGAAATATTGAGGGCCCAAACACAGACAGTACCAACAAGAAAGAAAAGTGGGGGGCATCTAAGGAAACCGGTGTGGCAGCGTAAGGAACTTGCAGATGAGCTGAGAGTTAATTAGGGCATGTGTAAGGAATGGAAGAAAGAGGAAATCACAAAGGAGGAGTAGACACAAGTAGCCAACAGTTGCAGGGGGAAAGTCAGGCTGGCATGAGAGGTTAAAAAGAATAAAAGAGGTTTCTTTGGCTATGTCCTAAGTCAGTGGAAGAACAAACAAGTGGAAGGTCCTCTGTGTGGGGAAGACGGAGAAATGCTATTGGGTGATGGAGAGAAGGCGGAACTGCTCAACCCCTACTTTGCCTCTGTCTTCATCCAAAAGGAAAGCGATGCCCAACCTGGTGATAACAGACTAAATGATGCAAGGAGGGAGCTGCAGCCCAAGATAGGAAAAGAGGTAGGAAGGAAACACCTGGATACTTTAAATGAATTCAAATCTCCAGGGCCTGGTGAGCTGCATCCAAGGAGCTTGTAGATGCAATTTCAGAGCCTTTGTCTTTGACCTGGACAGACTGAAGAACTGGACGCAAGCTAACCAAATGAATTTCCATGGGGACAAATGTCAGGTTCTTCGCTTAGGCAGGAAGAACCAGATGCACAAATATAGGTGGGGAGACGCCTGGCTTACCAGCAGTACATGTGAAAAGGATCTAGGGATCCTTAATATGAGTTAACAGTGTGATGCAGCAGCAAAAAAAGCTAACGCTATTCTAGGCTGCATCAACAGAAGTCTAATGTTCGAATCATGGGAATGGTACCACTCTCTTCTGCCTTGGTCAGACCACACGTGGAGTCCTGTGTCCAGTTCTGGGCACCACAACTGAAGGAGGATGCTGAGAAATTGGAAGGTGGGCAAAGGAGGGCGACCACGATGATCAAGGGTCTGGAAACTAAGCCTCATGTGACGCGCTGCAGGCAGCTGGGGATGCTTGGCCTGGATAAGAGGAGACTGAGAGGAGATAGGATAGCTATGCTTGTTTTCTCCTGCTCTGGAGGAGAAGACTCGAACCAATGGCTTCAAGTCACAAGAAAGGAGATTCTGACTACACATTCGGAAAAACTTCCTGACAGTACGTAAGAGCTGTTCAGCAGTGGAACAGACTCCCACGAGAGGTGGTTTCCAATTAGAGGTCAGCTGGCCATCTCTCATGGATGCTTTAGCTGAGATTACTGCATTGCGGGGGGTTGGACTGGATGACCCTCAGGGTCCCTTCCAGCTCTGCCATTCTGTGATTTGAAGAGCAGCCCCACGATGGCCCCACAGAACTGGAGACTACTGGCCAGCACAGCCTCTCAACATAGAAACGACCCGTGTGCTCAGTTCCCATCCCGCTAGGAGTGCTGGGACCGTGAGACTCCAGCGCTAGGCAGAAGGCAGGACGACATGTGGCAGGCACACACACTCAGCTCCCTCCCGACTCTGAAAAGCTTCCTTCTGAACCCCGACAAGACCCCAAGAAGTGCGAAGAGCCGTCTCTGCAGAGCTCCCTTCAGAAGCTGAAAGATGCCTTACAGGGGGAAATAATTACTATTCGCAGATTAGGCATCTGAATGTAAGAGGATCATTTTGCTGGCGAGTGATGCTGCTCTGAAATGGATTTCTTGATTTAGTGCAGCCTGTTAAATAAGATTAGAGAGTTGAGGAGCTGGGCTGCTTTGATTGCCAGCCCAAGAAGGCAACCGGACGGCAGGCCCTGTCCCCGTCATCGGCCAGAGATGGGGAACCAGGACCCCCCCCAAGAGACGGAGCCTGCCACATCAACACACACGCTTCCCGGGGAATTTTACCGACTTTTCTTTCTTGCCAGGATTGGTAAAAGTCCTGATCTTTCGTTACCCTCCTAATTGCTAGCTTCCTTTCATGCTTTAAATAGTTTCATTCATTCCTCCTGGAGATTCTCTGCTCCTGTGAAAGACTCTCATCTCAGGCTTCCTCTGTTCCTCAACAAGAAAGGCTGCAGATTCTGATAGCACCTTTGTGCTCAACCTTGGGGGGGGGGGGCGGGGCAAAACCCTCCACGTGTCAGAGTCAGACATCTGAACGCACCCGCATGCATGTCAAGCAGGGCTTTCAGAGACCGACCTCAGACCTTTCCCTGATCCAAGAGTGATGACGTCTCCCCAGACTGCTGGCAAACAGCTTCAGTGCCCACCTGAAGCAGGGTGCCCAGAATCATGGAGATGGGAGGGATCTTGAAAGCAATCTATTCCCACCCACACCCCAGGCAGCGAATGCAATGCAAGCCCTACCCCCCCCCCCAGGCAAATGGCCGACCAGCCTCTGCTTCAATGCAACTCCTTGAAAGATTTCATCAACAAGGTCTCCAAAAATTTCTACACATCACTTGGGAAGACAGGCGAACTAATATCAGTGTCCTGGAAGAAGCAAAGATCACCAGTGTTGAAGCAATGATTCTTTAACATCAACTTCGCTGGACTGGTCATGTTGTGCGGATGCCTGATGATCGTCTTCCAAAGAACTCCTCTATTCCAAACTTTAAAATGGAAAGCGTAATGCTGGTGGTCAACAAAAGAGGTTTAAAGACTCTCTCAAGGCAAATCTAAAAATATGTAGTATAAACACCGACAACTGGGAAACAGTTGCCTGCGAGAGCTCCAATTGGAGAACAGCCTTTGCCAAAGGTGTCATGGGCTTTGAAGACACTCGAACTCAGGACGCAAGGGAGAAACGTGCCAAGAGGAAGGCACACTTGGCAAATCCACACCAGGATCAACTCCTGCTCAGAAACCCATGTCCCCACTGTGGAAGGACGTGTGGATCCAGAACTGGCCTCCACAGTCACTTAAGGACTCACTGCTAAAACTGTGTTTATGGAAGACAATCTTACTCGGCTACGAGGGATCGCCAGAAGCGAAGCCTCAATGCCTCCCAGCCAAGGAGAGGGACAGCGCCCTATTCCGCCATCCCATGGCTTATTGGGAAACAACCGGCGGCCAAAGGAAACCCCTCTTCCCGCACCCCCCGCTCTGTCTGGCCAACAAAGGGCAAGCCCAAAGCCCTTCAAATATTTCCAGAGTACAATCCATTCTCCCCTCCACCTTCTCTCCTCCAAGGTAAACATGAAGCGCTCTGAATTATCCGGCTCAATTGGAAGTGACCGACATGCAACATCTGCCAACAAAATGCAGCTGTTAGCCAGAAGCTAAATGTTTCAGACCGGTCTGGCACCAAGATCCTGCCTTGGCTCAGCGGCTGGGAACCTGCCCGACTTGCAGGAGATCTCCCAGTCAAAGCCCAGCCGCACCTGAGCTATGGAGGCTGAGAAAGGGGCCTCCGCCTGAGATCCCAAAGAGCCGTGGAGAGTTCTCAGCAATGGGTGAATGGCCCGATTCAGCCAAAGGCAGGATCCAACCTCTCTGCAGAGGGCTGGGCAGCGCAAGGGAGAGGCAGTCAAGGGATGTGGTGGGTGGCCTGTCTCATCCTAGTCTCAACCAACTGGGGCTCCCGTGGGGCAGGCCTTCAAGCCAAGTTACACAAATTATCCGGCTCCTTCTAAACTGACATAATTACCTGTAACGATTAAAGTATAGATTGCCCTGTAGGCATCTTAAGAGGGGATGAAGCAGGCCAGACGGGATCCATAGCGATCAATGAGGACAGATGCGAAACAGCAAACCGCCAACTCCCCGGAGGGGCTGTCCAGGGAGCCAGTTATTAGCAGTGCAACCTGCAAGGAGGCAGAGGACTCTGACGGGCAGCCACTGCCAGCCTCACCCTTCCATCTCCACAGCAGCGGAAGCACAGGCACACAGCCCACTCCTCAGGGGCAAGGGGTCACCTCCCACCGGCAAAAGGACGGGGGGGAGGGGCAGAAGGGGAGGACCCCAGAACGAGGAAAGGCCGATTTAGACATCGGCCAGCCCCTCTCCGCAGGGGATGGCAGAGGCAAGCCAAGATGGCCTCAGGTGGAAGGCACTAGGTGCGCAGAGCCTGTCGGGTGCTGTGGGGGGGGGGGGGACTCACACAGCCCCCACCCACCTGGGGAGGGAGCCACAGGCCTCAGCAGAGCACAGCCAGGAGCAGAAAAGCCTGGAGCGATGGAGGGCCCAGGGAAGGCTTTGCCGAAGGAATGGCTTTCCACAGGGAGGTTATGCAAATCATTTTTGCATACATTTGCATCCTTTGTCCTAGTTACCTGATCTGAAGTTCCTCACCAAGTGGAAATTGGGGCACTTAGAGCTTTCATCAGGTGTGGCCAAACCGGACAGTATCCAGTCAGACGTTTCTGTCATGAGGCCAGCGATTAAGAGAGGGAACGGGAGAATCGCTTGAGGCAGGAAAGGGAGGCAAGGAGCTCACCTGGCCCTGGGATGAGCTAGCCCTCCCTGGGGCAAGGCATGGATGAGGCTGGGGAAAACCCCTGAAGCTTCCGGCTGGGAGCTGGCACTCACCTTCCTCATACAAACCTCGCACACCTGCCTGTCCCAAAGGCACCTGAGCCCCCTCCTGATGGTGTGCTCCTCAATCTTCCCACCTGGCCAGCGCTAACCCAGGAGAAACATCCCTGGTGGGATTTCCGGGGGGTGGGACGTCTCCTCCCCTACAGACCCCAGCCCATCGCTGCGTTCTTCAGGACAAGGGACCCTGCAGGCTCTATCCTACCCTGGAGGCCCACTCCTCACAAGGCAGAAATCAGCGGTGGGCCCTGCCCTTCGGAACTCCCTCCCACTGTATATCAGGGGCAGGGGCCTTTGCTATGGTCTTTTCCAACAGCCTTCCCAAATCTTTATCCCAGCTGGCGTCCGCTGTGGACTCAAACCAGCTCTGCATAGGTGCTCCTGTTGTTTTGAGCCGTTTCTGTATTCATAGCTGCGATTATATATGTTGACACACCGTCAATTGCTTGAGGGTGCCTTGTGGGAAGAGAGTCACAAATGAAATCAAGGAGCCAGCGGGGCAGTTTCCCCCTTTCCCTCGCTCCTGCTATTTAAAGGGGCGGCCTGCCTGGCCGGGGCACACAGGATGAAGACAGACACTGCAAGGGGGGCGGGAAGAGGAAGAGGAAGAGGAAGAGGAAGAAGGTGACCCTTGCGCATCCCAGATGCAAAGCTCTGTCTGTCAAGACAGGTTGGAAGGAAAGGAGAAGAAATAGAAGATTTACCAGAGGAAAAAATGGGGGGCCTAAAATTTTGGGGTGACAAGGCACATCACAAGCCAGCTAGAAAGAAGGTCTCCCTAACTCAGCCAGAAGGCCCCTTCCTGCAGGGCTTGGCCAAAGTCACTGCCTGGACCTGACCTCCTCCAAGAACCCGGAAGATGGGCCGTGGCTCCACCTCCAGCCCCCTGACAAGAGGGTGGAATAAAAGACGATGTCAAGAGATCTCCCAGCCCAGGGCCAGGCGCAGGAAGCCTCCCTTGCTTGTCCTTGGATAGGAGGAAGGAGGCGGAGAGGCACAGCTAACCTCTGGAACTCTCTGCCACAGGAGGCAGCGATGGCCACCAACCCAGGTGGCTTGGAAAGAGGACGGGGCAAATGCAAAGGCAGCAGCGCTTCTGAATCCCCGTAGCAGAGGGAGGAGCTCAAATTCAGCTTCCGGGTTTCCCACAATGGGCATCTGGTTGGCCACTGCAAGAACAGGAGGCTGGACTAGATGGGCCTGATCCAACAGGCTCCTTTGTGTTCTTATGAGGAGAAGCAGGACCCCCAGGAGCCCACCGGGTGGGCTCCCTGCCATCCGGGGGAGAGGAAGCACCCAAAACTCCTTCAAAGGCTGTGCAAAGGCCAAGCCCCCCTGGAAGGGCTGCCCCAGAGCAGAGGGAGGTCCTGGGGGCCCCATTCAGCAGCCTCTCCTGCCCTGCTTTACAAGGGGGCTCTTAAAACATGCAGCCAGTCACGCCCCCCCAACTGCAATGAGACCCCTGAGTATCCTGCAAAGCTCTGCACCGCTCTGGGCCCAATTCTGCCCTGATCATCAAAAGGGAGGCAGCTGGACATATTCCAGGCGGCCTCATTGGCACAGGTGAGATTTCGTTTTATGACTCTGCCCCCCAGTGTTTATTTCCCCCCCAAAAAAATGTTTAGTTTTCACAATATTATAAACAAACAAACAAACACACAAGACAAACAAACATAAATCATAGCCTTATTGAAAATTACAGTTATTCACTTTGTTAAGTGACTTCCTCGCTTCCCTTTGGTTGAATTTCATTGCATGTCCTTTTAACGGTTTTCCAAATCCCAATTTTTATAAAATTTAACTTAAGCATTAACATCCTTAGATCTTCACCTTATGGAATTAAACATATTAATTCATCACTTAACATAAATAAAATCCTTAGCCCATTAAGTATCTGCAAGCTATTTTCGGCTGAAAATAGCTGCCCCCCCAGTGTTTAGGCCCCCATCAGAAAGGGCAAGTTGGATCCTCCAGAGTCTTGGGGGACTCCGGGCTGTGGGAGAAGCGTCAGCATTTGGAACTTAGGAAAGAAAGGTGACTGAAGGGGGAAGCGAGGAGAGAAAATGACAATTTTATACGTGGGGTGGAGAAAGGAGATGTAGATCATTTCCTCTCTCCCGCGCGCCTAATTCTGCGCTGAACTGAGAGGCGTCCAGTGAAATCAATCAGCAGGAAATTTGGATCGGGCAAAAGGAAATCCTTCTTCACGGAAGACGTAATTGATTTACGGCCTCAGCGAAACATGAGAAATGCGAGGGGCCTGACACAAAATGAGGCACAGTGGCGTTCTGCGGCCATGGCTGGCCGGCACTCTGCCTTCTCCAGAAGACTCCATTCCGCCCCTACTCTGGTCTTCCATGGCTCCCGCCACCCGCTCCATTCAACGGGTCACCATTTCGTGGTCGCCAGACACACCCAGGCCCTCCCAGCCCAGCCCCACCAAAGGCCTTCTCCTACAAGCTTCATGCACGGCGCCTGCAAACTTTGGGGATACCTCTAAGAACCACCCTGCAGGATGAGGCCACTGGCCCACCTGGTCCAGCACCTCCCAGGGGCCAACCAAAGGGAAGCCTGCCAGCAGGATCCGAGCACAAAAGCAACTCTCCCCTCCAGAGGTTTCCAGGAACTGGGATTCAGAAGCACGGCCATTGTGGGCAGCAGCCACCAAATCTGTCACACAGGTATGCGGATGCGGCCATGTTGGCTGCATGAGGACCAGCACCTGGAGAACGGAGGTGGTCGCTAGGAGACAGAAGGGATGGGAAGCCTGTATCCCTGAAGGAGTGTCTCCACCTCCATCGTTCTGCCCGGACACTGAGGTCCAGCTCTGAGGACCTTCTGGCGGTTCCCTCAGTGCGAGAAGTGAGGTTACAGGGAACCAGGCAGAGGGCCTTCTCGGTGGTGGTACCCGCCCTGTGGAACAACCTCCCATCAGATGTCCCATCAGATGTTTGCCAGCCTAATCGATCCCCCTGCTAGACACGCCAGTGGGACCTCAGGCGTCCACCTCAGACTAGGGGCCAAGTCATGCAGGCCGTCATTAAGGAGGCAATCCTGTCCGTAACCACTTGGGGTGTGAATGGGTCAGGCCAGCGCTTTCCCAGCCATGAGAAACTCCCCTGGATTTTCTGCACAAGAAACAAGGAAAGCTGCCAGGTGTCTGGAGAGAAGCAGTTCAGAGTGGCAACTGCGGCCAGGAGGACCTCACGTCCATAATCTCTTTGGCCTTTGGCCTCAGTCAAAAGAGGCCCCTGATGCCCCTTGCAGGGCGGGTCTATTCAGAAAGTGAGGGGGGGGCTCTCGTTCATGGGAGCGTCTCCACCCCCATCGTCCAGCCCGGACCCTGAGGTCCAGCTCCAAGAGCCTTCTGGCGATTCCCTCGCTGCTAGAAGCCATGTTACAGAGAACCAGGCAGAGGGCCTTCTCGGTGGTGGCACCCGCCCTGTGGAACACCCTCCCATCAGATGTCAAGGAAATAAACAACTATCTGACTTTTAGAAGACATCTGACGGCAGCCCTGTTTAGGGAAGTTTTTAATGTTTGACCTTATTGTTTTTAATATTCTGTTGGGAGCTGCCCAGAGTGGCTGGGGAAACCCAGGGGCGTCTCAAGGGGGGTGCGGTCCGGCCCAGATGTCATGCCTGGAGTGTGTGTGACAAAATCTCCCCCAGGTGGATCGGCGTGGTGGCACTCACACCCCCGGCGGGCGAATTATTGTGATTGGAACGACCGTTGCTGTGAAAATTCACCCGCCAGGGGCGCGAGTGCCGCCTGCGCAAACACCTTCCCTTAAAAAAGCTCAACAACTTTGGGCAACGTTCCCAAAAATTTCCATGGGGGGGGGGGGTTGACAACAATTTTTTGCACCCGGGTACCACCTGACCTTGCTACGCCTCTGGGGAAGCCCAGGGTATAAATAATACAATTATTATTACAGTCATACCTCGAGTTAAAGTTGCTTCAGGTTGAGCGTTTTCGCGTTGCGCTCTGTGGCGACCCGGAAGCAACGGAACACGTTACTTCCGGGTGTCACCGCTCACGCATGCGCTCAAAATGACGTCACGCGCATGCGCAGAAGCAGCAAATCGCGACCCACGTTGCGTTCGCTTCAGGATGCGAACGGGGCTCCGGAACGGATCCCGTTTGCATCCGGAGGTACCACTGTATTATTATTATTATTATTATTATTATTATTAATAATAATAATAATAATATTGTTATTACTATGGCTCTCCAGGTGTGGCTTGGCAAAGTCATCCATCTTCGCCCTCCCTGACCTTTGGGGCCACATCCTGGCTGGAGATGAGGGGAGCTGGGGCCCCAGAACATCTGGAGAACCACCACATCCCACCCCCCCCCATGCCTGGTCTATAGGATAGCTGCACAGAGATAGTTCAGGAGAAGTGCGCCTTCAAGTATCTGTATCACCTGGACTCCATGGTCCCCTCTCTCCCCTCGGCCAGACCCGGCCGGGCTCTCCTTGGCAGGGGCTGAGCCAGTTGCTGCAAGCGCTTATGCAGGGAAACCAAATCATGATTTTTTTGCTTTTCCACGCTTTCAATCCCAAGGCAGCCTTGTTCTCTCTCTCTTTCTCGAGAGATCTCCCCAGCCTCCTCCTCCTGCCGCCCCTCTCCCTGTTTTGGGAGGATCATCTCCTTTCCAGCCACGGTCACCGCAGCGTCCGGCAAACTAATAGATTTCTTCAGACACAGAGACTTATTAGAAGCTCATTAGCAAAGTCCAATTAAAAGGAGAAAACCGGCTGCTTGAGCCGAGCCAAAAAAAGAACTTCCATCTTAATCACTTTCATTATCAAAACAGGCTCCCTGCTGGAGCCCAGTAATTGCAAGCCAACCATTTTAACAAGATTTGCTTGTTATCGGGCTGTATTGACGATGCGGATACAAGGCAGCTCTGCTCTCAGGGGCCCCTCCCCAAAATAAGGAGGCGGGCGGGCCGGGGGGGTGGAGACCCACCCACATGCCCACCCCCGGGAGGCCTCTGGCACCCAGCCCTCCCAGCTTTCACAGCCATCATAAAAACATGAGCTGGATCTGGCCAAAGGAGGCCCATCTAGGCCAGCTTCCTCTCCCAGGGGCCAACCAGGGGCCCCAAGGGAAGCTCCCAGGCAGGGCCTGAGCACAGGAGAAACGCTCTCCCCTCCTGCCGCTTCCAGGTACCCGCAAGCATCGCTTTCTCCAGCCGCAGAGACACAGCAGAGCCCTCCTGGCTGAGAGTCCTGGAAGAGCTGCTCCCTGCCTTGCAGGCCTTTCTCCCCCATGGCCTGGGAGGGCGGAGCCTGGACTGACTCCAGCTGCAAAAGCTGAGGCTGCAGAACATCCCGGGCTGTGATATAGTTGGGGCGGTAGGGTTGTCGCTGTTTTTGATCTAAATTTTTTGAATCTGTATTTTAGATCTAATGATTTTGGAGAAAATAGTTAATTAATTAATAGTACAGTGGTACCTCTGGTTGCGAACGGGATTCGTTCCGGAGGCCTGTTCGCAACATGAAAAGAGCACAACCCGCAGCGGCACGTCTGCACACGCGCGGGTTGCGATTCAACACTTCTGCACATGTGTGTGACGTCATTTTGCGCGCCTGCGCATGCACGAGCATTGAAACCCGGAAGTAACCCTTTCTGGTACTTCCAGGTCACCGCGGGATGTAACCTGAAAACGTAACATGAAGCGGACGTAACATGAGGTATGACTGTAGTAAATTTTATAAACCACCCATCTGGCTGGGTTTCCCCAGCTACTCTGGGAGGCTCCCAACATAATATTAAAAACACGATGTTCAATTTGGTTGCGTACACCTTGATGCTTTGTTTGCTGTTTATAACTTGCTATATTTGCAGTTATGCAGTTTTTTAACATGTCGCAAGCCACCTTGAGTGCGGTTTTAACTTTGGAAATGAAATGGTTGGTTATCCCCTCCTTTTAATCTAATCTCCTTTTAAAGCCATCTAGATTGATGGGTGTCCCTGCCTCCTGTGGCAGTGAGTTCCACAGGCACATGGGAACAGCATCTGCTGGGGGGTCAGGCCATTGCCCCCCCCCAGCCCAGCCTCCTGTTCTCACAGGGGTCAAGCAGAGGCCCCAAAGGGCATTTCAGACTTCCATTTGAACTTCTCCATCTCCTGTTCTCCGGCCTGTTCTCCGGCCAATCAGATCTCGGCACCACTCGGCCAATCCTAATCCAACTATGGCAAAGAGGTCCCTCCATATAGCCAGAGGGCATGAAATGCAGCCGTCCTCCTCCATCTCTCGCTATGCTATGTGAACCTGCATGGAGAGAGGCTGCTTCTCTTTATTCTAACAGAATATGCAGAATTAGATGGTCTATCAGAAAAAATAAAGAATAAATCAAAACAGGAATTTGTTTCAAAATGGGAGGTTTTCAGAGAATATTTGAAATATAAATATAGTAGTTTAAAATCGGTTGCAGCATTCGAGGAACTTCAGTAATAGTTGCAAGGCAGATATAAGAATTAAGATATATTAAGAAAAAGCTTAATCATGATAAAAGTGTGTATTGGCAATAAGTTATATAAAATCAAAATATGGAATAGACGGGAGGTTGGGTCTTTAGTGTTAAGACCATTTAGTGTTATTGTTTGTTAAGAAAATTCAGTATCTATTGTTCTTCTGGTGTGTAATTTGGTATTTGTGTTTTCTCTTTTTTCTTTTCTTGCTGTATCAAATTAAAAGAGAGAGAGAGAGAGAGAGAGAGAGAGAGAGGCTGCTTCATGTTGCCCTTCTCCATTCACCATTACGGAGTTTGCATCTATTCCACTTTTCCTCCAGGGAGCTCACGGCGCCACCAGGGATTTCCTTTTCCCCACGCTATCCACTCCACAACCCTGCGAGGCAGGCCGGGAGACAACGACCAGCCCAAGGCCACAAAGTGAGGATTGCAAGCCTGATCTCCCAGGTCCACCTCATGTCTGGAAGGCAGAGGTGGAACTGCATGATCTGGGGGAGGGGGGGTAACCTTTCTCCAGAGGCCTGGAAATTTGTGGGGTCCCTTGTCAGCAGTCCTGAAGACTAAGACACTGCCCAGACACTGAGCTCCAGCTGTGAGGGCCTTCTGGCGGTTCCCTCGCTGCGAGAAGCCAAGTTACAGGGAACCAGGCAGAGGGCCTTCTCGGTGGTGGCGCCCGCCCTGTGGAACGCCCTCCCATCAAGGAAATAAACAACCACCAGACTTTTAGAAGACATCTGAAGGCAGCCCTGTTTAGGGAAGCTTTTAATATTTATTAGCTTGTTGTATTTTAGTGTTCTGTTGGAAGCCGCCCAGAGTGGCTGGGGAAACCCAGCCAGATGGGCGGGATATAAATAATAAATTATTATTATTATTATTATTATTATTATTATTATTATTATTAGACTCAGGCTGCAACCCTGCGCACGCTTCTCAGGTAGCAATCCCCATGGAATCCCTCTCTCCTTCTTTTTTGCAAAATTTCAACCCAAAATTGAGTCTTAGATCATCGCCAAAATCTACACCGCCAACACAGGCTTCCATGCACCCGAAATTTCCCAGACATTCCGGACGCACGCCAACATTCCCGACGCGTGGCAACGCTGGAGGTGTTGACAGCAGCAGGGACCCCACCTGAACCTAGGAAAGACACTTCTCTCTGGCTGTTAAGAAAACTGCCATGTTTAAGAGTCAGCTGTTTCTTTGCAAAGGCGGAGAAGGAGAAGGAGCAGAGCAGCGAAGGTGGGGGGGTAAGAAAATTTGCTTCCAGCAGAGAAGCCACTGTGATGACAGCAGCAGCAGCAGGGCCCCCTCTTGAACCCAAGGCCAGGAGACACTTTCCGGCTGAGTTAGAATGACACAATGGTGGGGCTGGAAGGGACCCCAGGGGTCATCTAGACAAACCCCCGGCAACGCAGGAATCGTAGCTAGGTGCTTGACTGGCTGCTCTGGTGCTTGACTGGCTGCAGGGAGGAGGAGGAGGGTGGGCAGAAAACCAGACCAGCTTGGCCACCCCCCCACGCCACCCCCCCAAAAGGTATCCAAGTCCCATGGGTCCTGGCTGGCCCTGCCACCCCCAAACAGGCATTCAGCGTGCCAGTGGAACGGACGCCCTCCTTCCCTGGAGGCTTTTAAGCAGAGCTTGGATGGCCCTCTGTCCTGGAGCTGAGACCCGGGCATCACAGGGGTTTGGACTAGAGGACCAGCGGGTGCAGAATGCCGCGGTGAGACTCCTTCCGGGGTCCTTGCCGCGGGATCACATTCACCCGGTGCTATTTCAGTTGCTCTGGCTCCCAGTGGAGTACAGGGTCAGGTTTAAGGTGCTGGTTTTAACCATTAAAGCCCTAGGCGGCCTAGGACCCTTGTACCTACGGGACCACCTCTCCCGGTATGATCCACGGAGGACCTTACGGTCTTCAAACAAAAACATCTTGGAGGTCCCGGGCCACAGGGAGGTTAGGCTGGCCTCAACCAGAGCCAGTGCTTTTTCAGCAGTGGCCCCAATCTGGTGGAACGCTCTGTCCCAAGAGACCAGGGCCCTGTGGGACTTGACATCTTTCCGCAGGGCCTGCAAGACAGAGCTGTTCCACCAGGCCTTTGGTTTGGGCACAGTCTGACCCCCTCCTTTGGTAATCCTCACAGAACTCTAACCCAATGTTTGCCCTTAATTTGATTTTGAATTGATTTTAGAATGAATTGATTTTAGAATGCTGTGTTGCTTTTATTGTTGTTAGCTGCTCTGAGCCCGGCTTCGGTTGGGGAGGGCGGGATATAAATAAAATTTTATTATTACAGTGGTACCTTGTGTTACAGGCACTGCAGGTTACAGACGCTTCAGGTTACAGACTTGGCTAACCCAGAAATAGTACCTCAGCTTAAGAACTTTGCTTCAGGATGAGAACAGAAATTGTGCTCCGGCAGCGCGGCAGCAGTGGGAGGCCCCATTAGCTAAAGTGGTGCTTCAGGTTAAGAACTGTTTCAGGTTAAGAACGGACCCCTGGAATGAATTAAGTACTTAACCCGAGGTACCACTGTATTGTTATTATTCCCTTCCAACTCTATGATTCGATGGCCGTGTGGCTTCCAGCTGTCAGCAGCTTTCTGCTCCTCCACGAATTTGCCTCCGTCCCTCAAAGGCAAAGGCAAGCTTCGTGGGGCGGCCAGCCTGGGATGGGGAGGGTCCAGAATTCTCTTCTCCACTGCGAAGGGACTCTGCGGCTGGCGGGGGGCGAGGTCTGCCTTGGTTTTTTTGGTTCTTGGGGCAGAGAAGGAGGGAAGGGCTCAACCCTGAGCTGCTCTGTTCTGCACGAAAGGCCTCCCCCCCCCCCGCTCTCCACAGGCCACTGATCTCAACCGTTTCCGCAGCAGCCAATTAGGAACAGAAAGCGCAAGACCCCTAATTTCGACGCCAGCTGCCCAAGGAAGAGCCTTTTGATCACTAAGCTGGAAATCACCTTTAATCATCCAATTTAACGTGCTTTAAGACGTGAAAGGCCCACCAAAGCGCCCCGCTGCGCCCTTGATGCCACTCCAGCTCTCGCCGGGATGAAAGTAACCAGTCTGCCGTTTAAGGCTCTGCCCTCCCAACACACAACACACCCCCAACCTCGATCTGGGCACTCCAAGGACTCCTCTGGGGCGCCTGTGATGCTCTCCACTGGGTAGCTGGTCCAACAAGGGCTCCCACCAGAGACTCCTGGGCAAGGCAGCCACACGGAAACAGGTGCCCTTGGCAGCTCAAGAGAGTCTATGAAAAGAACCACCATCAGCACCACAGAATTTAAGGACAGCTCCACGTTACAGCACTGAAACCCAAAAGGAATCGTGAATTCCTTTTATTCTTGTTATTGTGACTGCCCCAGAGCTCCTGCAAAGAGCAGAGAGGCTTTCGGGGGGGGGGGGACAGGACCTCCTCACCCACCATTGTCGTCATCGTTTTATTATTTATACCCCACCCATGCCGAGAGCTGAGTCAAGAGCAGCCCCCACCCAGCCGAGGAAGAAGCTGCTCAAGAAAAACATCAGCAGAGCCCGGCATGGTCAGGCCAGAGGCTCGCCTGGCCAAGTCTACAGTCCCAACAGAGGTCAGCCAGCTGCCCCCCAAGGAAAACCCACAAGCAAGAGCAACTGGGATTCAGAAGCAACGCCAACCCTCCCAGCCCCAAGGCCTCCTGGCAGAGAGGAGGTCCCCGGCCCCCGAGACAGAGTTCGAGGGCCGCATCTACGCTCGCAGGGTCCCTACGGACGCCTCCCCCCGCCACCGCCTGAGTGGCAGCCGCCTCAAATTAATGGAGTTGTTTGTCTTGTCAG
Source organism: Podarcis filfolensis (assembly GCF_964270895.1). Taxonomy (NCBI): domain Eukaryota; kingdom Metazoa; phylum Chordata; class Lepidosauria; order Squamata; family Lacertidae; genus Podarcis; species Podarcis filfolensis. The sequence goes on from NC_139612.1 coordinate 74,105,729, forward strand.
CTTGCGTTACACGTCGTAGGGACTTGTTAGATAATCAGCCCAGGCAGGGCAATCCGTTATTCCCAGGGGAGCCCGGCCAGAGAACCAGATACATCCGCCTCCCAGGGAGGGGTCCGCGGCGGCGGAAGCCAATTAGCCAGTCGGCCAAGGTGGCCGGGGTCTCCGCAAGGCCAGCACAGGCACTCAGGGACCGCGGCCGCGTCTTCGTCAGCAGAACTGGCACAGAGGCAGCCGAAAGAGGGAGGCAACAGCCTCAGGAGAACCAGTAGAAAGGTGAGAGTTGAGGGGCGGACACCCGTCGGATCCAGCTCCTCGCTGCTTCTGGCCAGACCCAGCAGGATCCATGGGTGCCAGAGAGCCATGGTTTGGTCCCTGGTCCATCCACGGAGCAAACTGACTCGAGGGGAGCAGCTATGGAACTCACTGCCACGGGAGACAACTTTCAAAGAGGATGGGACAAATTCCAGGAGGGCTCTGGGCGGCTCCTCACCATGACGGCTGCAACCTGCCCTCCACAGCAGGAGGCAGCCACGCTTCTGAATCCCAGCTGCTGGGAAAATGAGGAGGGGAGATTTGCTCTGCTTCTTGGGTACCCATGAGGGCATCTGGTTGGGCACTGTGAGAAGAGGAGCTCGACTAGATTGGCCCGATGGAGCAGGGAAATCCTTACTTTCTTATCTCTGCCTACAGCAGGGGTCAGCAAACTTTTTCAGCAGGGGTCGAGTCCACTGTCCCTCAGACCTTGGGGGGGGGGGCGGACTATATTTGCTGTGAATGAACGAATTCCTATACCCCACAAATAACCCAGAGATGCATTTAAAATAAAAAAGGACACATTCGACATGCTGATTCCTGGACTGTCCGCGGGCCAGATTTTGAAGGCGATTGGGCCACATCCTGCCTCTGGGCCTTAGTTTGCCTACCCATGGCCTACAGCCTCCGAGAGGCCAGTTCCGCATAGCAGGGAAGACCCCCCCCCCAGGTGCACAGACACCCGTAGCAGGACCCTGAGCCTCTCAGTGGCCAGAAAGGAGAGGGTGGCAGCCCCTCCCCACGGGCCTGGGGCAATGGCTGTGGGCAATGAGGCCGGGAGCCAGCAGGGTGGGGCCAGGTTGCAGGCAGAGCAGGGAATTTGAGGGGGGGCGCTGAAGGTCATTGGTTTGCGAGAGGCGTGCGTTCCTGCCGGCAGCTCAGAGCTCAGCGCCACATTTCTGGAAAGTGCCTGATGTGGCTCAATGGAGCCCAGGAATGAGAGGGGGTTCAGGGAGAGAGAAAGAAGAGGCAGGGGGATGCTCCCCCCCCCAGCCCCACAGAAACAGCTGGCTCCAGGGGCCATTGCGCTTCCTGATGAGCCAAATCCCTCCCAAGCAGTGAAGTGCCCCTCTTCACTCGCAGGGAGCCCCCCAGCTCCCCCGGCAGATGCTTGAGGGAGAGAGAGAGAGATGCCTCCCATCCGATACCCTCCCAGCCGGGAAATTGATTCCTCCTCCCTTCCCCTTTGCCGCTTTGTGCTCCAGAACGATGGAGAAGGGACCCACTGCGGGCAGGCCGGCAGGAAGGCAATGAAGAGATTCTGGAGGAGAATTCAATTTATCGGATGCCGGCAAGCAGTTCCCAGCGGTGAGCCCCTCGCTCTCTCGCTCTCCCCACCCCCAGCTCCTCCTCCTCCCCAGTGCCAGCACAGGGGCTGGAGAGGCAAGGAAGGGGCTGGTGTGACCCACGGCACAGCCGGGAGAAGGGGGCTCCTGCGAACCTGCACACCACCCCCAGGGCAGAGCGAAGGAGGAGCAGGGAATCCCCCAGCACCCAGGACTATGGGGGAAAGAGGAGCCCCCACCTCCCTCTCCCGGCTTGCCTCAGCCCAGGAGACCTGGACAGCCATGGGGTGGGGGGGTCAGCGCTTGGAAGCCAGGTAGAACTGGGGTGCCCAGGCAGGGGGCCAAATCCAGACAGAGAGACTTCAGGGCAGGGATCTCCCTGGTTGATGACCAAGACTTAAAAGGCTTTGCAAGGGATCAGAGTGAACAAATCATACAAGTAGCAGCAATTCAATACAAACCAGCATTTTATTAACCGACGCGTCAACATTTCAATAACCATATTGAACATTTCCCTCCAGAACTCCAGAGACCAGCTGGCCAAAGGAGCAGCTCAGTTTTAAAAGAGCATCTGGTCTGGCGGAAACATCAAGGGCAGTGCATGGAGCATGAGGGAAAAGCAAGTAACAAGGAGACAAGCCAACAAGTCAGATCAGAAGCCCCCGGAAAATTTTAAAAGAACTGAGAACCGCTCTGCGTGAAGAGGGAGGGGCACCTGGCATGTTGCATGGCGCACAATGCCCCCCATGGCAAGGCCTTGTCCCGTGACGGACAGGGACGCTTCAGCCGAGATTCCTGCATCGCAAGGGGGTGGGCTGGATGACCCTCGGGGTCCCTTCCACCTCAACAGTTCTAGGACTCTAGGATTCTTGACCAGATCATATCCGCAGCAAAGCAAAAAGGCCCCCCATCACGTCCCAACCTGCAGCAGGCCTGCCCCCAAAGAAGCCTCCTCTCCCCCCCCATGCCCATCGAACAGGAAGGGTCATTGCGCAGGAACCACAGGAAGGGCGACACACTCTCTGTCATATGTTGCCATACGTGTGTCATACGTTTGGAGGAAAACCTTAAACACGTTGCAGAGTTCCCAGAAATAGACAATAGGCAATAATACCTCATTCAGCAGAGCTTTCCTTGTGCTGAAAGCAAACGTAGCGTAATGGTTCTCAAATCCAATACAATCAGGATTGGCTCATTCCATACAAAATCCAGTTGCAGCATTTATAAACTTAACTCATAATAAGACTAAACCTTAGCACTAAGCACCCTATGTACAGAAACAGATACACCACACCAGAAGGAAGAGAGAGAAGAGCAAAATCCAGGCTCCTTTCAGCCTATACAGTGGTACCTCCGGTTGCGGGCGGGATCCGTTCCGGAGGTCCGGTCGGATCCTGAGGTTTCCGCAACCTGAGGACCGCTTCTGCGCATGCGTGCGCACGGCGAAACATTTCCAGGTTTGCCACTTTGGCAACCCAAAGTTTACATTACCCGAGGGTGACGTAAGCCGAGGTGCTCCTGTAGTCAGCATGACCTTGGAAGAGAACTAATTCAAAGCAGCTGTACTCAGCTTCTCTGAAGGTATAACCCAAACAATCATTACCCCTTCTGCCTCTGCTTCTCTCACACAGAGAAGCTTCTAGAATTAACCAGAATAGGAAAGAATAGGAAAGATATCTACACATGGGATCAATACTTTCTGCACTAAGAGAGGCAAACTGGCACAGTGCCCCCTGGAGGGCTGCACAGAAGCTCCCCCCACAGCCGCTGCCTTCACCACTCTGCAAAAAAATGGGGCGATGGGGGGCACTGCCAGAGCAACACACACACAAACGGAGTCAGCCGGCCCAGAGCTGTGTGTGCGAGTCTGCAGCACGAGGCCGCTCCCCAAGGCAGGCTGGCAGGGCCTGAACTGGCATAACCCACAATTGCCAGCTCAGCTGGGCAGCTCCTCTGAAAGAAGGGAGACACAGGCAAAGACACACACCCCGCTCTAAGAGTGAAGGGCACCTGCCTTGGCCAATGTGGCATGTGGGCAGGAGCAGCTGGGCCAGCCAATGACAGCGCACCTGCCCACCCGTCAGATCCTCTGCCAGCCCTGGCATCGGGGGACAGCGGCACCTGGCAGGCTTGGCCACCAGATGGGTCCGGGGTGCGTGTGTGTGACAAGCTTCGCCAGGCATGGCAGCGGCAGCAGGACTTGGGAGGCTGCCCAGCGCGGGAGGGGCGAGGCTTCGCAGGAAGAGGAAGAGGGTGGAAGGTTTTAGGGGGGGAGACTTGGGCTCTCCTCAAGGAGAGGGAGAAGGGGGACACCTGGGGGGGGGACCAGGCCCTGGCAGGCAGCCCTTCCGAAGCAGCAGCAGCGGTGGAGGGGGAGCAAGGGCAGCTCCCCACAGTGGTCTCAGGGCCATCTTGTGAAACACAGGAAATAATTCAGGAAAACCCACCAGTGGGAAGCGCCGGTGACCGAGCAGGATGGGACCGGCCCCCTCCTGCCATGTCACCAGGTGTTCCCAGAGGGGGCTCCCCGGAAGCCCACCAAAGCAGCGCTCTCTCTGGGGGATGTTTGGCCAGCTGCCTGCAACAGACGCACCAGCCTTGCCGTGCTGCAAAACAACAGAATCCCAAAGCTGCGGAGCTGCAAGGGACCCCCAGTGGTCATCTAGTCCCACCCGCTGCAAGGCAGGAATCACCCCTGAGCTAATTCAAGGGAGCCCCACCCTCTCCGCCCCACTTTGGCCGGCACCTCCCCACCTAACCTGGCTGTGGCAGTACAGAGAGGGAGATCTACCCAGTTTAAGGGGCTTTCCCTGGAAGTGTCCTCTACGTTTTCGTGAGTCCACCGTGGAACTGAGAGATTCGGGCGGCATTCAGAGGCTCCTTTCCCGAGGCAGAGCCGTGCTGTTAAGCCACCTCGGCCCAATTCTCCCTTCGAAAGGGAAGCCTTCTCTTGCCTCCGGGTCCTCAGATCCTCTGACAGCCCCTTAACTGACCAGGCTCATTAGCAGAGGGAGAGAGGCAGAGACAGAGAGGGTTCAGGGCACGTCAAGACAGAAGCGCATTTAATTTGCTGGAAATTAAGGCGAACTGCAGATCCTCAAGTTCTGACGTGCTGGTTAACACTGACACCCCCAGCGCTAATTAGGATGCCATTTAAACAACTGGGTTTATTATCATCACTTTTTATTATTAAAAAAAAGTAAGCCTGCTTGCAAAATCTGGAAAGTATGATGTGCACATCCTTGATTTTGGGCTGCGAGGTCCATTCCCCTTGAAAAGTTCACAGAGAAGGAGGGCATCAGCGGCTACGAGGAACGATGGTGCCCTCCTGGGCTGGCTCAAATGGGGGGGCACTCCCTTACACACAGAACTGAGTGCAGAGTTGGGAAAGTGCTCTTCAGCCCCTCGGCAGTGACATTATGGGGTGCCGCGGGGCACAATTCTATCCCCGGTGCTATTAAATATCTACATGAAGCCACTGGGAGTGGTTGTTAAGGATATGAGAGTGAGGTGCCCTCCGTGTGCTGCTGACACTGGGCTCTGCTTCACCCACAGCATGAGCTTGAATCCTGGCACAGCAGAGGCACCGTGGGCCTGTAGCCCCGTGTCCAGGAAACCGGTCAGCTGCCTTCCCTGGAAAGCATTGAAGGAGCAGGAGTGCGGTCTGGGTCAGGCTCTGCCCCTCCGGCAGCAGCTGGTGGGAGCTGCAATCGAAACATCTGGCGGGGGGCCGGTTGGCAAAAGGTGGCCGGGGGCGATGCCAGCCAAAGCCAGCGAGAGAGCGGCATCCAGCCAGGCACATGGCTGGCATCCTCAAGGTGAAACGCCACGCGGCTCACATCCAAAGGCAGAAGCCAGGAGGCTTCTCCTCCCAGCAGGGAGCCCGGTGCCAGCGTGGCACACGCAGAGCAGGCGGGAGGAACTGCAAACTCCTCGGCAAATAAGTCTGGGGAGGAGGCTATCGAGGGCCAGCTGGCGACTGCAGAAGCCTCTCCACAAACCAGCCTGTGACTCCACGGGCCGACACTGTGTGGGCCTCACTCTGGGGCAGCCACAAACTCTTCCCCTCTACCCCACTCTGCTGGCTTTGCCCTAAGCCTCCTGCCCCCTGGCACACAGCCCGGCCCCTTCTGCTCCAAAAGTGGGCAGGCAGCCGCAGGACACCGGCAGGCAGCTTATCGGGCAGCGAGATCCTGAGCGTGTGCTCAAGGGCCACCATCCAGAGAATCAGGGCTGGTGCTGCGCTCCTCCGCAAAGGATGCTTTGCTTCCAAGCGACAGGTCCCTTCGGTTGCTATGGCGATGGTGCTCCTCTCACCCATCCCTCCCTGCCTTGAAGGAGCATTCTGCCACTCTTTCCTGGAGGAGGGGGCTTACTCTGTTCCCAGGGTGCTAAAAGGTCACCAGCCTTCGTTAGCAGTGGCGCCGGCACAGCGGCTTCCGAGTGCGAATTCTCAAGCCGGCAGCAGTGCCCCCCTGGACACGACCCAGGATAGCTCCCTCCCGGATTATCTGCCTGCCTTTCGCCACTTTGGGGCTGGCAGTGCCTGCCCGCACCCAGGGCGGCCTGCGTGGCACCTGCCTGGCATGGCAAAAGAGCAGGAGCCTGGGAGGGCCTGGCCTCGCGCTCTGAACGGCAGACTCTGCAGCGGCTGCTGCTGCTCCTGCGCTGCAGAGGCCCTCTTTTCCTTCCAGCGCCTTCGCAGAACCTGGCTCGTCTCATCCCCTCCTTCGCCTTAAAATAGGTCAGGACTTGGGCTGCCCAATGGCAGATCTCGCTATTAATTCACTCGGAGAGAGACAAGGCCCCCGGCTTGCTCAGCTCGAAAGCGGAGAGGCTTTTAGCTATCTGGAGGACGAAACTGGCCTGCAGCCAGAAATCCCGGCCTGAAGCAAAAATCAGATGCTCAGATTTGGATGCCCCGGACGGCCAGGGAGCCTGCAAGGCCCACAAACAGCTCCCAGCTGCACCCTGCAGCCCCACGTAGCATCCAGGCTCCCAGCCCGTGGCTCGTAGGGGAGGGGGGAGGAAATGGGGCTCAAATGGCTGCTGCCACCAACAGCAGCGCCCCTCCTCCCTCGGCAAAGCCAGGCCGCTCGGTGAGGGCTGCTTCAGGGCCAGAGTCTGTGCCAGGACTGCCAGGAACGCCCATCTGTTGAGCAATGATCCCACATTCACCCCCACCCCAAACTCAACAGACGCTGCCTGGAACCAGAGGCGAAAGCTGGAAGGGGGGCAGAGGAGGAGGACTGCCGAGGTGGAGGGTCTGTTGAGCCTGGAAAAGAGGAGATGTGATAGCCGTCTTCAAATATCTTAAGGGCTGTCACACGGAGGACGGAGCAAGCTCCGGAGGGTAGGACTCGAACCCATGGCTTCAAGTGACAAGAAAGGAAGAACTGTCTGGTGTTAAAAGCCGTTCAGCAGTGGAATGGTCTCCCACAGAAGGCGGTGGACGCAGCTTCCTTTTAAAGAGATACTGGGTGGCCCTCTGTCAGGGGCCCTTGAGCTGTGATTCCTGCAACGCAGAGGGCTGGACTGGATGACCCTCAGGGTCCCTTCCAACTCTGCAATGCTGTTTTTGTTGTTTAGCCGTTTAGCCGTGTCCGACTCTTTGTGACCCCCTGGACCAGAGCACGCCAGGCCCTCCTGTCTTCCACTGCCTCCCGCCGTTTAGTCAAACTCATGCTGGTAGCTTCAAGAACACTGTCCCACCATCTCGTCCTCTGTCGTCCCTTTCTCCTGTTCCCTCCATCTTTCCCAACATCAGGGTCTTTTCCAGGGAGTCTTCTCTTCTCATGAGGTGGCCAAAGTCTTGGAGCCTCAGCTTCAGGATCTGTCCTTCCAGTGAGCACTCAGGGCTGATTTCCTTCAGAATGGAGAGGTTTGATCTTCTTGCAGTCCATGGGACTCTCAAGAATCTCCTCCAGCACCGTAATACGATTCTGCAAATTCCTCCTCTTCAAGGATACTCCAGTCTCTAACCAGCAGGTGCCCCCTTCGTGCTGTGACTTCCTCCATCCTCGAAATGGCTCCAGGTGAAGAAGGAGAAAACCCACAGTGAACCAGGAGTAGGATGGGCGGCCCCAACCCTGCATAACCAGAAGCCCCCAAAACAGGAAGGCTCCACTCTTAGCAGCGGAACGGCAAGGAGCCCCCCAAAGCCCCCGCTTGGCAGAGCTTCTCCCCCTCTCTTGCAGATGACAAAGAGGCTGCCTAAAATGCAGCTCGCATCCCTGCCCCCCCACCCCCTCGGTTGCACACAGAGACCGAGAAACCGGGGAGAGCAAGTGCAGAGGGGACACGGGAGAGTTGTGCAAACTAATCACTTTTCCACTAGAGAGAGCAATTCCGCCTCGGGGGCACAGGAGGTTCGTGCGCAGCACTTCCTGGAAAGCGACTCGGCCTCCCGTTAAATATTGACGAGGCTGCCGCCGCTTGGGAGGATTCGCACCCTGCCTCCCCGCCACCCTCCGTGCCCCCAAACACCCGGCACTCGGGCGCAGGCGGAGCAAGCGCTTCTCCCGGGGAGCCACAGTGGCAGATGAGAGGCAGCCGCCATCAGCTCCCTTACACGAGCAGCTTCCCGTGATCCTTGCCACGCAATTTCACGGAGGCGAGAAGCCGGTCTGGTTAATCTTTCATGGCTCCGCAAGTGCCAGGATGCCGCTTCGTGGCAAACACTCCCAAATCCAGGGCCTGACGGAACAGGGCAACGGGCAGTAGAGTCCATCAGAGGGATCTCGTGGCCGAAGACTGGCAGCGGCAATTGCCTGGCTCCACCCACCAGCAGAGTTTGCCCAGCAGGAAGAGGCAGCGCCTAGGGAACCTGTGGAACTCCCTCCCACAGGAGCAGCTACGCTTCTGAATCTGCTGGGAGAGCGGCTCTTGGGCTGAGATCCTGCTTGCAGGTTCCCCACTGGGGCCAAGGGTCGGCCACTGTGAGAACAGAAGGCTGGACTAGAAGGGCCATGGGCCGGATCCAGTGGGCTCTTTTCAGGTTCTCAAGCAAAAGGCCCAGCTGGAATCTCTCTTTCCACACACGCAGTGGGAAACAGCAGCTTCAAAAAGGCACAAAGCTGCTTACTAGTAGCAAACAGAGGTTGCAAGCCCCCCCTCCTGCCCCACAGACCCCCCCCCTGGAGGAAGGTGCCTTCAGGAGCCCCCCTGAAAAGGACCACAGAGTGTGACTAACGGCAAGTGAGAAGCTTCCAGGTTAATTAATTTGCAGCAAGCGTGAGCGTCACGAGCAGAAGAGAACGATCCTCTTTTCAGCGCTGGGGGCAGAAGGCGGCTTCTGTCGTTGCTGCAAGCCAAAGATTCTTGCACCAAATAACCAAGGAGTGGGGGGGCAGCATAGTACCCCCACCCGCCCCTTGTTTCCTGGGAGGGCTGCCCCTCCTCCTCCTCCGTGGGGCTCGGAGAGCAAAGAGGCTGTTTGCAGGAGCTGGTTGGAGGCACAGCGATTGCAAGCTGCCCTCTTTGCTGCAGGGAAAGCGGTGGCTTCCCAAGTAAACGCTGGCAATTCTTAAAGCGCTGTGTGATTTGAGACCTTCGGAACTGCTATTTTTAAACCGGCAAGGAGAATAAGCCACCACTCCAGAAGAGGCAGCCTGAAGCGACGGCAGGTAGCCTGGTCAGATGACTGCCAGCTGCCTCCGAAGGCTCTGAAAGGAGGGCGGCCCCCACCTGAGCCCCCCTCTCCCTGCAGCAGGGGCCCCTCCACCTCCCCCACGGGCGCCAGGCCAGGGGGCCCCGGCTGAGCAAGGGCACAGCCCTGAGAGCACTGGAGGGGTCCTCCTCTCCGCCAGCCCAGCCCTCGGGCTCTGGAGCCTGGCATCGCCCCACTGCCCCCCTCCCCAGGAAGGAGCCCCTTGGCTGGCGCTGGAGGAAGGAGAGGCAAAGCCATCCTCCGCTCGCTTATTTAAAAGAGGGCTCCCAGCGCCACATAAATATCTTCATAATCAGCAAATGACAGGGCAGGGAAGAGACGGCAATGACGGCTGTTTAATGGAGTTTGGATAAAATACGGCTCTTCCCCAGACTTGCCGGAGCGCAGCCGCCGCCGGTCGCAGCAGGCGGAAGAGAGGGGCAGAAGAATCCGGTGTTTAAGTCAGACGCGCTGCCCGATCCAGCCCAGGGCTTCCCGCACGGACTGGCAGCACCAGCTCGCCCCAGTTGCAAGCAGGGAGCACCCCCAGCTCTGCCCTACAGATGCCACCAGCGGGGATCGACCCTGGCGCCTTCTGCAGGCCAAGCAGGTGTCCTGGGTGCCCTGTTTGAGCGCACACCCTGCAGAGCCAGGAAAAGGCAACACTGCCCTGGCGCAAGGCTTTCCCAGGGAACAGAGGCCCAGCAATGCACCACCTGGGCACAGGCTGCCCGGCCACACCGCCTGGGCGCCAACTGCAGTGGGAGGTGGTTGGGGGGAAGCGCCTGAGGGCCCCTAGGGAGAGGGGCACTGGAAGTCAGTCCGCTCCTCCCAGCCACCTGCTGCCTCCAAACTCTGCCAGAGAAGTGGGCATCTGGGGAGGGGGGCGTGGGGGCCAGGGACCCACCTCCAGGCGCCCGCCATGGGAGATCTCAGCCGCTCTGACTGACTCCTGCACTCAGATTTCATTTGGCGCAGGGTGACGCAGGCAGGAGATGAAAGGCGGCAGGAGTTTATTACACCGAATTTTCAGTTTGTCAGTTTCCATCTATGATACCAGAAGCCACTTGCCCTCCCAGGAGCTCAAGACGCTGCGGCAGTGGCAGCACAGAGTCAGGCCAGCCCAGCACTTGCCCGCTTGGCCAGACAGGCCAGGCCACGGGGGACAATGGACAGGGACCCCACGCCAAGGTGGCAAAGCCCCCTCCCTGCCTTGCACTGGGCTACTCCCACTGCCTCCCCACACAAGCCCACAGCCCCCTCCCCAACACTGCCCAGAGTCCCCAGCATCCCCTCAATTCCTTCATCCAAGTTGTTTACAAAGACGTTGAATGACAACCGGCCCAGGCAGAACCCTGTGCCCCCCCCCACTGGCCACTTGTTCCCAGGATGACGAGGAAAGGAGCACTCTTTGGGTTCAGTCAGTCAACCACCTAACTGTGACCTCGTTCCACCCACATTTTACCATATATCATGGGGGGTTTTGTCAAAAGCCTTGCTGAAATCAAGAGATACTATGTCCACAGCGTTCCTCTGATCCACCAAGTTTGCAATTCCATCAAATAAAGCAATCAGATTGGTCTGGCTTAATTTTGAGAAACCCACGCTGGGTCTTAGTAATCACAGCGTCCTTTCCCAAGTCCTCACAGACTAAGTGTTGAATTCTCTGCTCTAGGACCTTCCCTGGTACTGATGTCAAGCTCACCGGAGTTACCTGGGTATTCCTCCCCCCCCTTTTTGAAGAGGGGGACAACCGTTGCCCATCTCCCATCTTCAGGGACCTCATAGACAAAGGCTCTGAAATTATGTCCGCAAGCTCCTTTAGTCCCCTTGGAGGCAGCTCCTCGGGCCCTGGAGGTGTGAGTCCTGGCCGGCTGAGCAGCAGCATTGTAGTAAGGTAAAGGTAAAGGGACCCCTGACCATTAGGTCCAGTCGTGGCCGACTCTGGGGTTGTGGCGCTCATCTCGCTTTACTGGCCGAGGGAGCCAGCGTACAGCTTCCGGGTCATGTGGCCAGCAGGACTAAGCCGCTTCTGGCAAACCAGAGCAGCACACGGAAACACCGTTTACCTTCCCACCAGAGCAGTACCTATTTATCTACTTGCACTTTGACGTGCTTTTGAACTGCTAGGTTGGCAGGAGCAGGGACTGAGCAACAGGAGCTCACCCCATCACGGGGATTCGAACCACCGACCTTCTGATCGGCAAGTCCTAGGCTCTGTGGTTTAACCCACAGCGCCACCTGCATCCCAGCATTATAGTACATTGCATCTAAAGTAATTTATATGTTGCATTTCAGCAGATCAGTTTCTTATCTCTTACCCCAATCACAAAGAGGTGTAGAGTCGGAAGGGACCCCAAAGGTCATTCAGTCCAACACCCTGCAGTTCAGAAATCCCCGCTAGAGCATCCCTGATGATGGCCATCCAGACTCTGCTTAAAACCCTCAATAATAATAATAATATAATAATTTATTATTTATACCCCGCCCATCTGGCTGGGCTTCCCCAGCCACTCTGGGCAGCTTCCAACAAAATATTAAAATACGGTAATGCGTCAAACATTAAAAGCTTCCCTAAAGAGGGCTGCCTTCAGATGTCTTCTAAAAGTCTGGTAGTTGTTGTTTTCTTTGACATCTGATGGGAGGGTGTTCCACAGGGCGGGCGCCACCACCGAGAAGGCCTTCTGCCTGGTTCCCTGTAACTTGGCTTCTTGCAGCGAGGGAATCGCCAGAAGGCTCTTGGAGCTGGACCTCAGGGTCCGGGCAGAACGATGGGGGTGGAGACGCTCCCATGAACGAGAGCCCCCCCCCCCACTTTCTGAATAGACCCGCCCTGCAAGGGGCATCGGGGGCCTCTTTTGACTGAGGCCAAAGGCCAAAGAGATTATGGACGTGAGGTCCTCCTGGCCACAGTTGCCACTCTGAACTGCTTCTCTCCAGACACCTGGCAGCTTTCCTTGTTTCTTGTGCAGAAAATCCAGGGGAGTTTCTCATGGCTGGGAAAGCGCTGGCCTGACCCATTCACACCCCAAGTGGTTACGGACAGGATTGCCTCCTTAATGACGGCCTGCATGACTTGGCCCCTAGTCTAAGGTGGACGCCTGAGGTCCCACTGGCGTGTCTAGCAGGAGGATCGATTAGGCTGGCAAACAGGCCGGGCGGGGCCTTCTCAGTGGTGGCCCCGAAGGAGGCACCTGATCTTGCTCGCTCTCCAAATTATCCCTCGGCACCTCTCAACTCTTCTTTTGCCAACCCAATGCCTTGCCCCCACCTTCCAGTATGGCGAGGAAGCAGGGCCCAATCCCTTCCCTTTCGTGGTTCACAGCTGGGCTCCCGACTGTCTCCCTCTGCATTCACAGCCCTCTTCTGCCAGCTACCTGTGTTTCCCTGCCCCAGACCCCCCCCCGCCCGCCCGCCCCCCCGCTATTCCTGCCGCTCTCTTTGCAGGGCACTTCACCTTCGCCCCCCCTAATCCCTGCCTCCCGCCTGATCTCCACCATCTCTGGCATCAGCCTTCCCCGGACTTAATCGCCTCCTGCCTCCTGCAGCCCAGCCAGCACCGTTCCTTATCTCCATCTCTTAAACCTTTTGTCTCTTCACATATGAGCTTCATAATCTCTTTCAATATATGCACAGCAACATTTCAAAGCTTTCTCCCTTTAGGGAAAAACCCGCTAAAAATCCATTGTCTTTAGAGCGGATGAGCTCACCGGGTGCGGAGGCACTTCCAAGGCTCCCGGCTGCGCTCCCCCAACGCCCCACGGTTTGGGGGCTTAGCCCCACGCCAGCCCCCAACGCAAGGGGGCCTCTGGTGTGGAATGACTCCCCTCCATGACTTCGCCACACACACACAGCCTTTCCAAACGTTGCTTTTCCCAGGCAAAGACCTCGTCCGACTCTTGAGAGCATCAAAAGCTGCCTCACACTGCATGGGGCCATGCTTCCCTACACTGACTGGCAGCAGCAGCGAGAGAAGAACCTGGCTGTGGCAGGATCAGGCCAAGGGGTGCCCCTCTAGTCCAGCATGGCAGTCCCACAGGGGCCGAGCAGAAGCCTCCTCCGTCACCCTCTGCTGCAAGCAGCCTGGCTCCCTGGGCAGCCCCACACGGCGTGTGTTACAGCAGCCAAGAAAAGGCAAGAAAATACTGCAAGGCAGAGGGGAGAGGTGTTTGCCTCCCCCTCTACTAACAGGAAAACTTGAGGCCTTCCTGTGGAGCTGAAGGCTGGAAGAGTCAGGGCAAATAAAAGCTCGGCTGAAACTGCGGAACTCCTTGCCACAGGAGGCAGCGACGGCCTCCAAGCTCTCCTTCCGGTGGGCTCTCCTTCCTTGGAAGCTTTTCAGCAGAGGCTGGGTGGCCACCTGTCAGGGATGACTCTGTAGGCATTCCTGGAGGGAGGGGGTTGGGCTAGATGACCCTCGGGGTCCCTTCTGACTCTACAACTCTATGAAAATGTGACAAAATCATGGAGGGGGCTGTCGATGGCTGCATCATTATCTGTGTTTTAGGCTCCAGGAGAAAACAACCCGCTTCCGCCAAGCCTTTGGCTGACTGATATTCCACATCCTTTTAAACGTGGTGGGGGTTTTTTTGGGGGGGTGTTACTGTTCTGTTGCTTCTGTTCTATTTAATTGTGCTTTTCTCTTGTGCTTTATCTCGTGAACTGCCCTGAGACCTTTTGAAGAAGGGCGGGTACATCAACCTAATTAAAGAAAACAAAATTTAAAAAACGCCAGCCACCTTGGCTCTGCTCTGCATCCGGGTCAGAGGCAGCAATGTTCAGGATACCTGGAAACGGCGCTCGGATCCTGCCTGCGTCTGCTGGGTCAGACCAACGGCCCGTCCAGGCTGGCATCAAAGCAGCTGCCTTGGCAAAACCAGCAAGGGGGATTCAAGCCCCATGCCAGCCCCTGAGTGCCCTGCTTGTAGGTTTCCGTGATAACTTTGCCAGGCAAGGCCTTCTTCCACCCTCCAGCCCCTGCTTCTCAATTTGTACTGTATTATTTTGTGCTCTGTGGCTTGCCGTAGTTTCACTGATTGCAGTCTAGAAATTATTTATTGCAATTGTTAAGAGTGGGTTTCTGTTTAATTTTTATATGCTGAGATTATTATTCTATACTATTCTGATGATTGCTGAATGTTACTTTATTTGACGTAGGTTGCTTATTAGGTTGCGCCGAATTTCCACGGAAGCCTCGTGGCAGCGGGATGAGCGGATGCTGCTGAGAGGCCCTTGGAAACCTCCCGGTTCCTTATCCAAGCGGGACGGAGACAGAGAACTCCTTCCCAAAAGCAGCAGCTGATCTACATGTGCAAAACTCACTTGCTCCAGTGAGATTTGCACACTGGAATAATTTGTACGACTGGGGCACTGTGAGGTCAGAGAGAGGCAATGGCAAAGGCCAAAGGCTCTCTCGACAGGAGAACCCAGTGGTGGCAGCGATGTGGCTGCTATGAGAGAGTCCAGCAGGGCCCACACCCTGCAAGGGGCCTCAGGCTCCCGCTGAAAAATTGCTATTTTTTATTTATTTTAAAAGGGATAATTTGCTTTGAGAACCACCCAGCTTTGGCCACTGGGCAAGAGAACAATGGAACGTAATTGCACAAATTAGATCATCTGCTCCTTGCCAGGGAACAGGGAGGGAGAGAGGACTTTCCTAGCACAAGGCTCCATCTCCTTGCGGCAAGGGAGTCTTGGGGGGGGCACACAATGCGCACCCCTCCCTCATCCCACCCCGCCCTCCTTTTCCGGCATTTGGCCCCCACTGCACTCCCCACAACCAGACTTCCCCCCCCCACTCAGCCCATCCTCACATTAAATGGGGCTTTAAAAAAGGTCCCCCTGTGAACAACGGCGCTTTTAAAAATAAAATTGTGGGTCGCATGCAGCCCAGAGGGGGAGGCTGCAAGGACCAGAAGTATCTGTCCATGTTGGGTAATATTCAAAGCAGCTCTCGATAAACACCCAGCGGCAGCCAAGGACACAGAAAGCAATAAACGAATCGAGAAGAAACCATTCCAAAGGGCCTGAAAAGACAAGGGGCGAAACAGGCTTCCACTCTCGCTTTCTCCTCCCGCCTCCATGTGCCCCCTCCTCGTGAACCTTCAAAATCCGCTCCAGAGGGCAGGAGCACATCTGGGTGGGGGGCACACAGAGGCAAGAGAGGAAGGGGGAGCCCCCCCCCCAGGCGAGCAGAACTCCACAGCCCAATAAAGGCAGCCTTTATGAAGAAAATTTATCTCCCAATATAACCAAATCTTGACCTGTGATGGAGCCTCCAGGAACAGCGAAGGCCTGCAATGGAGGGGGGGAGGCAACGCGGAGACCGGCCTCCGCCAAGGAAGACCCCCCCCCCAGCCCCTCTCTCCCGCTGGAGGGAGGCAGGGCAGCTCACCAGACAAGCATTTGGGAAAAGACGGGGGTCCCAACACTCAGGGACTTATTTCCAAGGCGCTTGGTGGTTCTCTATCCTTTGCTGTTTTCCAGTTTAAACGGCACGGGGTGCTTTTCAGGCAGAAGAACGCGAATAAACTCATGAAACAGAAAACCTAGGGACCAAAAGCAGGCGAGGACCCCAAAGCCATCGCCTGCGGCAACAGACAGAAACCCAAATCCAACTAACTCCGTGCCAGCGTAACAGAATCATTTCTCCCACAATTTCTAGGTCTCTTACGTTGAAACCCAGCCAAGGTGAGTTGCAACCTTAAATCATTGACTGCCCTTCTTCCCTTTCCGTGGCTCATTTTGCGTACCATCCATCCCTGCATATTTTACCTAAACTAAACCACTCAGTAATCCATTGTTACAACCATCAGAACTTACTTCCACTCAATGCTACCGGCGTTTTTAAACGAACACAATTCTTCTTTGGTTGGGACCTCGCTTGTTTTCCATTTGGGGGCTAACAAAACACGGGTCGCCGTAGTGGCAGACATAAAAAGTCTTTTCTGACACCTGGGAATTTCCCTCTGAATTATTATTTTAAAAAAAAATATTTATTAGGGTTTTACAAAAAACAGAGATTTACAGAATAAAAAGAAAACAAAGAAAAAGAAAAATACAAAAAATACAAAGATACATAGAGGAGAAAAAAAGAAAATACAAAATACAAAAAGCAAATCCATTTTTCCCTCTGAATTTCCCTCTGAATTATCCCCAACAAAAGGGACTCTGGTTATTTTTGGAACGGTACTTTTAAACACTTTTTTCCAATCCATTATACAGTGGACTCTTGGGTTATGTTACCTTCAGGTAACGCAATCCTCGGGTTGCGAACACGGCAAACCCAGAAGTATATCAGTGCACGTGCGCAGAAGGGAGCCTCCGGCTACAAAAATGTTGGGATACAGCCAGGCCTCCGGAACGGATCCTGTTCGTAACCGGAGGTACCACTGTACAGTCATACCTCATGTTACGTTTGCTTCAGGTTGTGTGTTTTCAGGTTGCATCCTGCGGCGACCCGGAAGTAACAGAACACCGCTTGCGCATGCGCAAATGCACAAAATGACGTCACGCGCATGCGCAGAAGCAGTGAATTGTGACCCGCGCACGCGCAGGTGCGGGTTGCATTCTTTTCAGGTTGCGAACAGGCCTCTGGAACGTATCCCTGTACCACTGTATATCACTTCCCAATACCCTTTCACCCTTTTACAAGTCCACCACATATGATAAAACGTACCCTCAACCTCATTACATCTCATTAAATGGCTTTGCTGAGATTCCTGCACTGCTGGGGGTTGGAATGGATGATCCTTGCTGTAGCTTCCAGCTCCATCAATCTCTGATTCTACGGTTCTATAGTCTTCTTCTCCAGGCCAGGCATGCACAGTCTGTTTCGAGGCCCCCAGCCAACCATCCCTCTGCCTTTTCTCAGCCCAACTGGGTGGGGAGATGGAGGACCCAGGCTTCGTTCTCAGGAGGAAAAGGAGGCTGCCCTCCCCCCCCAAGCCAAGCAGAAGACCACCATCGAGGATTCCCAGGGCTCACAAGCCACGGTTGCCACTGGTGACGGCCAGAGAAAGCCACCCTGAGCTCCTCCTCGGCAGAGCAGCAGGAGAGCAACCAGCACAAAAAGCTCTACGAAACTGTAGGGTCCCCACAGCAATAATCCAGAAAGACTTGGCAGAGACTCCGCTGCCAGCCACACATCCCTTTCCAAAGCCAAGCTCTGGGGTCACTTGGAACAAACGTCCACGGTTCTTAGGCCCACTCATGGCAGTGGAGAGACTGACGCATCGGGGGGAGGGGCAATGGAGCAAACAGTGGGCAGTCCCTCCTCCCCCCAAAACTGCCCCTCCTCAGACAGAGGCTCTCCTGGATACGGGACGACACACAAGAAAATGGGTTTTGAGCCAGCCGACGCATACACTCTCCTCCCCTCGCCCAACAGACGCAGCCTCCCCCCCTGCAGGAGCCCTTCCCCGGGCGCAGCCTACCTGGGTGCCTTCGCCTTCCAGCCGAGGGGGGCGGATGCTGGAGAGGTGGACCGTTTTGTAGTCGCCCGAGTTGAGCTTCACCACGATGGCATCTGCGTTCAGCACCTGCATCACCTGCAGGACGAGAGGAGCAAAGCCAGAGGTCAGAACCGGCCGGCAGCCATGGGCTTGGGAGAGGCGGGGATCAGGGGTTCGTTTTCCTCTTGCTCTTGTTTTTATTACGCATTGTGTGTTTTTGTTTTCTGAACCACCCTGAGATCCATGGATGGGAAGCACATCTTGGAGGTCCCGGGCCACAGGGAGGTTAGGCTGGCCTCGATCAGAGCCAGGGCCTTTTTGGCTGTGGCCCCAGCCTGGTGGAACGCTCTGTCACAAGAGACCGGGGCCCTGCGGGACTTGACATCTTTCCGCAGGGCCTGCAAGACAGAGCTGTTCCGCCAGGCCTTTGGTCAGGGCTCGGTGTGACCCCTCTCCTTTTACAAGACCCTGCATATAAGGGGCCTAACTCTTCTCGCCGGCTCATACAAATAGCTGAGCCTGGTGAGTACTTCGGGTTCCCAACCCCTATACTTATAGTTATAAGCCGCGGGTAGCCATCTGATCTTATTTTGATTTTAATCCCATTTTAAGCTGTATTTCAGTTGATTCCTGAATTTTATGTCTTAATGTATTTTGATTACAGGTAGGTAGCCGTGTTAGTCTGCTGTAGTCGAAACAAAATAAAAAAATTCCATCCAACAGCACCTTAGAGACCATCTAAGTTTGTTCTAGGTATGAGCTTTCGTGTGCATGCACACTTCTTCAGATACACTGAAACAGAAGTCACCAGACCCTTATATATCGTGGGAGGGTGGGGAGGGGTTTTTCTCAGTAGGGTACTCCTACTACCATCTCACCCCTTGCTTTTTCCTGTAAGACCAATTGCAGTCGTTAACACTCGTCAACAGGTTGACCACACCTATCAGCCAATCACCCATTCCCACCACCCTTTGAATAATACCCCTCCCTCTCACTATATATAAGGGTCTGGTGACTTCTGTTTCAGTGTATCTGAAGAAGTGTGCATGCACACGAAAGCTCACGTATTTTGATGTTAGCCGCCCTGAGCCTGGTTCTGGCCAGGGAGGGTGGCATATAAATCATTTTCTTCTTCTTCTTCCTCTTCTTCTTCTTCTTCTTCTTCTTCTTGCAATGCAATGCAATGCAATGCAATGCAACACAACGTAACACAACACAACAAAATACCCCCCCCCCCGTGCCTCTGCCTTCACAGCCCCTGGCCCTTTGGGAAACAGGCCTGAAGAGATTCCTACAGAGAATGAGAGGTGGGGTGGACAAAATTGGCAGAAAATGGCTGGGGAGGGCTGTTCCCCCACCCAGACCAGAGATCCCCTGCACCCTGGCCTGCCTCTCAGGTAGACGCTCCCCCTGCAGCCCCGCCAACAGCAAGGATAAGAGCCGTCCTGATCGATAGTGAAGGAGTCTCAGTTGGCAGCCCCCCCTTTCACCACCCTTCTGCTGCCAAACCATCTCACCAGATGACCATACAAGAGTTCCTTAGATCCCCCAAATCCCCCAGAATTATAGTGAAATCGTAGCATCGCAGAGTCGGAAGGGACCCCTGAGGGTCATCTAGTATAACCCCCGCAATGCTGGAATCCTGCCCACAGCCGTCCCGGGGGGGGGGGAGCGGGGTCTCAAACCACCAGCCTTGTGGTCCACAGCCAGCCGCACTGACCCATTGCCCCGCAGAGATTTGCACTCAGCTCGTTCCCTGTGAGGCGAAACCCTCTTTTGGAGCAGTCGCCTCCAGACAGAATCATAGAATCATAGAGTTGGAAGAGACCACAAGGGCCATCAAGTCCAACCCCCTGCCAAGCAGGAAACACCATCAGAGCACTCCTGACATATGGTTGTCAAGCCTCTGCTTAAAGACCTCCAAAGAAGGAGACTCCACCACACTCCTTGGCAGCAAATTCCACTGTCAAACAGCTCTTACTGTCAGGAAGTTCTTCCTAATGTTTAGGTGGAATCTTCTTTCTTGTAGTTTGGATCCATTGCTCCGTGTCCGCTTCTCTGGAGCAGCAGAAAACAACCTTTCTCCCTCCTCTATGTGACATCCTTTTATATATTTGAACATGGCTATCATATCACCCCTTAACCTCCTCTTCTCCAGGCTAAACATGCCCAGCTCCCTTAGCCGTTCCTCATAAGGCATCATTTCCAGGCCTTTGACCATTTTGGTTGCCCTCCTCTGGACACGTTCCAGTTTGTCAGTGTCCTTCTTGAACTGTGGTGCTCAGACAGGGCGGGGAACTGAGGCGCTTTGCCTCTGCCGGAGCTTCTCATGGGGTCTCCTCGTGAGGAGCGGCGCCTGGAGCCCCAACCGCGGAGCCCCAGTGCCGCCACGTGATCTCCGCTGGGGCTGAGAGCGTTGGTTTCAAAGGAGCCTCTCAGCGCTCCTCTTTCCGCATTCGTGTTATCACTCCATTTTTTAAACGCTTGTGAAATGCTTTCCAAAAGCTTTCCAAATGACTTTGTTTTACAGTAAATTACTACCGTAAATTACTACTTCAAAGCGCTGCGCTGCTCAAAGCGCAGGCAGCTATTTCCATATTCCTGACGGGAGGAAAGGAGAACGGGAGCAGAGAGACAGGACAGGCCGACACGGAGACTGCGCTCTGTGGCCCTCGGCTCCGGCGCCTGCACCCGCTGGCCAGGAGGGGCCCACCAGCCCCTCTGAGGGCACCCAAGGGAGAAGAGATGCAGGACCAAGCCCAGCACCCAAGCCACACTCACCAGCGTTCTGGTATCATCCAGCTGCAGCTTTAAAGGCAGGATTGGAACCCGTGGTGCTCTGAATGCAGCAGCAGAACAGCAACATCCCTGGCCAAATTAGTCGAGATTCCTAACACTGCAAGGGGCTGGACCAGATGACCCCAGGACCCCCACGTATCTCACATGGCTTCCCCATCTGCAGGCTTTGGAATTAGAGTTGAATTACTGATGGGGGGGGGTTATTTTTAAAAAATGATGCGTTGCTAGTCCCCATGAAGGATTTGCCCTGGAATAGTGTGCCAGCAAGCATGTGCTCCACCCCACACCTCAAACCTCCCCTGCCCCCCCCTCCACGCCAAGCCAGCCCCTCCGGCCACAAGGGAGACCAGCGGAGCCAGCAGAGATGGGCTCCACGCTCCTCTTCAGGCCAGAGGGGGCCAACTGCTTCCCTCCCTCCACACCAATGATTCTGTGTGACTCTCCAAGAGGCCAAAAGGGACTCCCCTGTTAGAATTCCTGCTCCGTGATTGCAGTCATGGGACTTTTGTTTTTCACATGACGGTGTATGTTATGACTCCACCGAGTAGGAAGTGACGGAGACAGGATGTTTGTGTTCCTGTGTTCTGTGAAGTGGGACTATTGTCCTTTGTTCTCTCTCTTTGCTGTCTGATGCTAGAGAGAGAGGGAGCCATGTTGCAGTGCTCCGTGTGTGTTTAGATGTAAATAAAGTAGATTAGCCAAAATGCTGAGTTGCTGAGCTCTGTCACGCATGATGCGCAGACTCTGTAGATCCCTAAGTGTGCTGGTGTCTGTTGGCATCGGTCGCTGTGATGTTCGGGCAGAAGAAAGCTTTTGGAGCTCCCGGACAATCGACCAGGAGGGAGAGAACATGCCAGTCCGGCAGGTGTCTCTGCCAGGGTCCTACTCGAGTGTAGGCTGAACTCCTGACATCCCCACCCCTCGCACCTTCTGGGGCTGGGAGTATCATTTCTGGCATGTCGAAGTCCCTCCTCAAGCCGGCTTATAAGATCACAACATTTGGAGGAGTATGTCTGGATCAGGCCCATCAAGTCCAGCATCCTCTTCTGCCCATGAAAGGAAACCCGCAAGCAGGATCCGAGCACAAGAGCCCTTTCCGCTCCTGCCGTTTCCAGAAAGTCACATCCAGAGAGACATCGGAGGGCAGAGCAGAGCTATCTTGGCTAGGAGCCATCAACAGCCCTCTCTGGATTTCTCTCCGCCTCTTTCAGAGCCACCCACTTGGGTGGCACCCACTGCTTCCAGTGGGAGGGAGTTCCACAGTTTAACTACGGCCTGGGTGAGGAAGGAGGAAGATGCTGCCCAGCCAAAATTAGCAGAAGGTACCCTTAGGCTGCCTGCCAACCTAGCAGTTCGAAAGCATGTCAAAGTGCAAGTAGATAAATAGGTAGCACTCCGGCGGGAAGGTAAACGGCGTTTCCATGCGCTGCTCTGGTTCGCCAGAAGCGGCTCAGTCCTGCTGGCCACATGACCCAGAAGCTGTATGCCGGTTCCCTCGGCCAATAAAGCGAGATAAGCGCCGCAACCCCAGAGTCGGCCACGACTGGACCTAATGGTCAGGGGTCCCTTTACCTTTACCTTTACCCTTAGGCTGCGAAGACCCAAAATGTAGCTGCGGCCTCCAATCACCTGCCCAGTGGCATTGGGGGCTCACCGCGCCCCCTGCCCACTCCCCGCTACCCACCACAGACCTTGGGGGGCTCTCCCCACCTCCCCCTCGGGACACCCCTGAAGCCACCTGCCTGTGTCCGCCCCCCCCCCCCGGGCCTGCCAGCTCCCATCATCCGGCCACCAAGACTCAGAAACCAAGCAGAATCGGAAGCCCACGGCTCCCAGCAGCTGCCCTCCAGCCAGTCGCAAGCAGAAGAAAGGGGGGGCCATTCTAGGAGCGGATCCTGCCCCACCTTCCCCCCCCCCAACCTGGCGGAGAGCAGCAAGTGCCTCTAATGTGCCTCTCAAGAGCATCATGAAGATTGATTTGCGCTGGCGGGGCTGCGGCTGGGGCCGCCCGCTCACACTCAGAGCTCTCCGGCATCTGTCCTGATTTTCCTTGTCACTCGTAATTCGCAGAGAGGCAGAGAGGGACCCAAAACTGACACTCCAGGATTGGGCGGCCCAGGGGGCTTTGCGCCGTGCCTTCCTTCGCCGCCAAATTAAGTGGCTTTTAGAGGCAGCAGGAGGAACAGAACACACACAAACACACACACACACAAACCACACAGAAGAGCAGAAGAACGAGAGATTGCAGGATCAGGCCGACGGCCCTTCTCTCACACACAATGGGAAGCAAAGGCCTGGAAGCGAGGGGGGTCTAGGAGCAATTGTGGGGTGGAAGGGACCCCCAGAGTCATCTAGTCCAACCCCCTGCGACGCAGGAATCCCAGCTGGAGAATCACTAGGCAAATTCCTTAATCCGAGGCACAAAGGAGGCGAAAGGGCCACGGAGAAGCAGAGCTGGAGCCAGCGGAGACTGGCAAAGGACCAGCTCCCTCCTGCCCGCTTGCAGGCAGAAATGGGCACCTGGGGCAACAAAAGCTAATGCCCCAACAAAGGAAGATGTCTTCCAGGTGCCACAGAGCTCTGCGGAGTCTGTCTTGAGAGGACAGCGCTTGGAAGACCAGCCGATGCCTCGTGCCACTGACCGCCTTCTTGATGCCAGCGCTGAGTTTTCCTCCATATCCTTCTTCTTCTTTGGCAATCCCTTGTGGTCGAGTAAGATTGTCTTCCATAAACACAGTTTTAACACTGGGTCCGTAAGTGACTGTGGAGGCTAATTCTGGATCCACACGTCCTTCCTCAGTGGGGACATTGGTTTCCGGGAGGGAGTTGATCACGGTGTGGATTTGCCAAGCGTGCCTTCCTCTTAGCACATTTCTCCCTTGCGTTCTGAGTTTGAGTGTCTTCAAAGCCCATGACACCTTTGGTAAAGGCTGTTCTCCAACTGGAGCGCTCACAGGCCAGTGTTTATTTGTCAGTGTTTATAAGACATTTTTAAAAATTTGCCTTGAGACAGTCTTTAAACCTCTTTTGTTGACCACCATGCCAGCCTCTGCCACAAACAGCTGGCTGCAATTCCAGCAGTGCAGGGGCTGGAGTAGATGACCCCTGGGATCCCTTCCAACTGTACTAGCAGGCAGACGTGCGCAGACAGGTGAGCGACTCGGCTGAGGCAGGGAAGGGGGGCACCTCCCAAGCCCCCCACTCCGCCGGCTGCCCCCTCAGCATCCACCACGGCTCAGCAGCTGAGGGGCTCATGGCACAACGGAGCCAACCTGGAGGTTCCGGGGGTCGCTCCCTGCCCAAAAACCCCACAGAGCCCTTGCCAGCCAGCGCAGACGGCCCGGCGGCCCGACTCTGCGCACAGCAGCTCCCCCTGCTCCTGCTCCCCCCCTTACTTGGCAGCCTTCGTGGCAAAAGAGCGTTTTTGCCCGGCGGCGAAAGCCAGACACCTTCCGACAAGCTCAGCGGCCGAGCGCTTGGTGGGCACCTCTCCTCCAGGGACCATATGGTGGGAAAGAGCTGCCCTCAACAGAAAGGAGGGCGAGGGGGGGCTGGCAGGGGGGCTGGCGTGGCAGCCGCGAAGGCAGGCCGCCTAATCGTTCTGAAGGGAACAGGCTGCTGAGCTGAGCGGAGGAGACAAGGAGACTCTCCAGCCGTGGAGAGAGGCTGCCAAGGATGCTGGCTCAGCAGGGAGGCAGGCGGGGGCCGGGGGCCCCCCCTCACCCACCCGTGGGCTCCAGGTAGGAGCTGGGGAAGGCGCAGTCAGAGGCCCCCACCGCTTCCCTGGGTGCAGGAGGAGGGGGCGAAAGGGACCTCACACTCCCCAGAACAACTACCCAAAGATGCGCTGCTGCAAGAAACGTAAGACTCTCTTCCCTTCCGTTTTTAAGCAGCGGTTGGGTGGCCACCCGTCACAGGTGCTTTGGCCGAGATTACTGGCATTGGGGGGAGCTGGATGGCCTTTGGGGGTCCCTTCCAACTCTGTAATTCCATGATTCTGTGTTGCTGAGCTACACAGAAAGGTTTCTGGGGAAGCCCAGCCAGATGGGCGGGGTATAAAGACTAAATTATAAGCTATTATTATTATTATTATTATTATTATTATTATTATTATTATTATTTCACTGTTTAGGACTTCCTGACTTTGAAACAAAGAGGGCATCTCAGAAAGGGACGTTTTCCTCCCGGAACGAGAAGCGGGGGCCCTCCAAGGAAGATTCGGGGCGGCCGAAATAAAGTCCTTCTTCGCGCAGCAGAGAATTAAAGCTACAGGATTTGCGGCCGGACCCTCAAATTTAAGAGGGGATTAGGCAAATCTTACCTAGGCAAATCAAGGAGGCGGGGGGGGGCCTTCTCCGTGGCCACGGCTGGGGGGAGCGGCTCTGTCCTACTGACAATGTCGGAGGACTTTTGGAGGCCAAAATGGCTCTTGCCGATGATGGCCATTCTCTGCCTCCACAGCCGAAAGCGGGAAATGTTCCTGTTTGCCAAATGCTGAGAAGCGCAGGAGGGGAGAGTTGCGCTTGTGCTTGGATTCCACTTGTGGGCTTCCCCTCGCGGGCATCCTGGGCCTCATCCTGCGCGGGCTCTGCTTAAGTGGCTGCAGGAGTGTGGCTCCTGCACTCGTGTCTGGATACGAAGGGACCAGGACGCTTCCAGGAGCTGTTTTCAAAGAGGGCAGAATTTGACCCGCAAGGGGAGTTCCTGCACCCGTTCCTTGAGACGTGAGATTTGGCCAAAGGACATCTGCCTCGGCTGCCTCCTGCCTGGACTAACGGGCTCTCGGTTGGGCTGCCTTTGAAAAGGGCCCAGAATCTCCAGCTGGCTCTTAGAGCTGCAGCCAGACAGTCAACCAGGGCTGGACAGAGGGAGCAAACCTCTCCCTTGTCAAAACAGTTCCACTGGCGGCCAGTCTGCTCCCAGGCACAATGTAAAGTCCTGGTTATGGCCAAAAAGCCCTTCACAGCTCTGATCCAGCCCATCTGAAAGACCCTCTCTTCCCAGGCGAACCTGCCGGGCTCTGAGATCTTCGGGGGGCCCCTTCTCTCGGTCCAACCCCCCTCACAATCCCACTGGGTGGGAACGAAGGAGAGGGCCTTTTTGGTGGTGGCTTCTCCTAGGCATCTTTGGAACTCCCTGCCAAAGGAAGTCAGAATGGCTCCTCCTTGCATTCCTTCTGCCAGCAGGGGAAGACTTTCTTGTTCCAACAAGCCTTTCAGAACCAACTGCTTTTAACGAAAGGGCTGGTGCTGTGATGGTTTTATCATAATTATCTGTATGTTTTAATACTTCTCACACACACATACAGACATATATTCCATTAATGCTTAATAGTTCTTAATTGCTGCTTTTTGTACTATGTTTTTGGCGCTGTGGGTTAAACCACAGAGCCTAGGGCTTGCCGATCAGAAGGTCGACGGTTCGAATCCCTGTGACGGGTGAGCTCCCGTTGCTCAGTCCCTGCTCCTGCCAACCGAGCAGTTCGAAAGCACGTCAAAGTGCAAGTAGATCAATAGGTACCACTCAGGCAGGAAGGTAAACGGTGTTTCCATGCGCTGCTCTGGTTCGCCAGAAGCGGCTTAGTCATGCTGGCCACATGACCCGGAAGCTGTACGCCAGCTCCCTCGGCCAATAAAGCGAGATGAGTGCCACAACCCCAGAGTCGGCCACAACTGGACCTAATGGTCTGGGGTCCCTTTACCTTTACTTTTACCTTTACCTTTACTTTAGCTGCAAGCCATGTTGAGTCCCGGGCAAGGAAAAACTCAACATTTGTTTTTTTATATGCTCGCAAGGAATAATAATAATAATAAATATAAATATAAATATAAACATATGTATATATATATATGTGTATATATATATATATATATATATATATATATATATATATATATATATATGTATGTATATGTATATATATATATATATATATGCATGTATATATATATGTATATATATACATATATATAAATTTATATTTATTCCTTGCGAGCATGGAGGATGAGGAGCCAGAGGAAGACCTGCTTTCCACGAAGTCTGAGGCCCCATTTCCATCCTGGATGCTGGACCAAGGAGCCAGCCTCGTTCTCTCGCTCAGCCAGACGGGCCAAGGGCACCACCTAGCGGCCGTTCCCAAAACCTCACTTCAGGACTGCTTCACGGCAATCTGAGCCCGGCCCCTTCTGCTTCTGAAGCACCCAAGGAGGAGCTGGTGGGTGGGCACCCAGATGCATCAGACAGAAGTAGCAAGACTGGGGGGCGCGGCTGGAGATATGCCTGTACACACACAAACCTGTCAAACAAAAAGAGGTGGGCGGGCAGGGGCACAAATGATCTCTCTGCACAGTGTTTGTCTGGGAGAAAACCTCTGGGAGAGGAGGATTGTAAGGCAAGAGGTTCCTCGAGCCTCAGCTGTTGATGCCCCAAACGCTTCCAGGATGGCTAAAATGCCCTGGGCATGGTGCGGCCCCTGGAGACGGGCCAGGAAATAAATAAATAAATTTTATTTATACGCTGCCCTCCCCAGCCAAGACTGGACTCAGGGTGGCTAACAACCAAAATCAAAACAAATTGATTGATATGCAACTTAAAAACAAGATTAAAATACAACATTAAAACATTAAAATGCAGCCTCATTTCAATGGAAACTCAAATCGAAAACTTTTTGGGGGGATGACGTCATGTCATCACCAAGGCTAACTATCCAGACTGGTCCTACATGGGCCAGAAAAAAGCCCAGGGAGGTCCCCAAATAGGAGTTCCATCACAGGAGGAGACAGAGCGTTCCACCGGGCCGGAGCCATCACTGAAAAGGCCCTGGCCCTGGTTGAGGCTAATCTGACTTCCTTAGGGCCTGGGACCTCTAAGGTGTTGCTATTTATGGACCTTAAGGTCCTCTGTGGGGCAGACCAGGAGAGGCGGTCCCGTAGGTACAAGGGTCCTAGGCCGTGAAGGGCTTGAAAGGTCAAAGGTAAAGGTAAAGGGACCCCTGACCATTAGGTCCAGTCATGGACGACTCTGGGGCTGCGGCGCTCATCTTGCTTTATTGGCCAAGGGAGCCGGCGCATAGCTTCTGGGTCATGTGGCCAGCATGAGTAAGCCGCTTCTGGCAAACCAGAGCAGCGCACGGAAACGCCGTTTACCTTCCCGCCAGAGCGCTACCTATTTATCTACTTGCACTTTGACGTGCTTTCAAACTGCTAGGTTGGCAGGAGCAGGGACCGAGCAACGGGAGCTCACCCCATCGCGGGGATTCGAACCGCCAACCTTCTGATAGGCAAGCCCTAGGCTCTGTGGTTTAACCCACAGCTCTACCCACATCCCTGAAAGGTCAAAACCAGCACCTTAAATCTGACCCTGTACTCCACCGGGAGCCAGTGCAGATGGAAAACAGGAAACAGGAACTGGATCAGAATGCTTATTCCTGCCACGTGCAGGTCATGCGAGGACAGGCTCCCGGTTTGCTCCCAGGGACATCCCCAGGGGCTGCCGCCTTCCGCCTTTCCATGCCTCCATGCCCCTGACCCTGCAAGGAGACCTGCCATCAGCTTCGAAGGCCCCTCGCCCTGTCTCCCCCCACCCCTGAACGGGGTCATGAGACCCTTTCCCCCGAGTTAGTCACAGCCTGGAGCTGCGATGGGCTCAGACTGCTCATCTTCCGCCCACTGCTCTTATTCTTAGCACGCCGCGTCTGAATATTGTTTGTTGACTTCGCTCCGTTTTTGGTGAGCCGCCTCCAGAGGGGATTCATCGCAGGAAGAGGAGGCGGAAGCGCGGAAGTAACGGAATAACCCTTGCGAGGCGCAGGGTCACGGGGGCAGCGGGCAGGCAGCTGCAGTGACCCCCCCCGGGGGGGGGACGAGGGCAAGGGCTCTGGGGCAGAAGGGTCTGCCCCAAAGAAGCACTCTCGGGCGAATCTGCAGGGGGCCACACAGCCCAACCCCGCCCCGCCAGCCTGAAGATGCAGCGCTGCCATGCTCTCAGAAGACCCCTCTGCAAAAACCCAGGAAGACCAGAGCCTTCCTTGCTCCATCGCAAGAAGAGGCAACGGGGGAGGCTGGGCCCTGGAAGGGGAAAAGCCCCTTGCAGTGCAGAAGGTGGGTCTCTGATGCTGCTGCTAGAGGGGGGCTCAGCCCCACCTTCTGCCTCGCTCTACGTCTCTTTTAAATCAGAACCAGTGAGGGCAGAGAAGGTCCTGTGTGAGTGTCTGGAGGCGGTTGGAGGGTGGATGGTGGCTAACGGATTGAGATTGAATCCTGACAAGACAGAAGTACTGTTTTTGGGGGACGCAGGGCGGGTGTGGGGGACTCCCTGGTCCTGAATGGGGTAACTGTTCCTCTGAAGGTGCGCAGCCTGGGAGTGATTGTGGAGTTACAGCTGTCCACGGAGGCACAGGTTAATTCTGTGTCCAGGGCAGCTGTCTGCCAGCTCCATCTGGTGCACAGGATGAGACCCTACCTGCCGCGGACCGTCTCGCCAGAGTGGTGCATGCTCTGGTTATCTCCCGCTTGGACTACTGCAATGCGCTCTACATGGGGCTACCTTTGAAGGTGACCCACAAACTACAACTAATCCAGAATGCGGCAGCCAGACTGCGGACTGGGAGACCACATAACACCGGTCCTGAAAGACCTACATTGGTTCCCAGTATGTTTCTGGGCACAATTCAAAGTGTTGATGCTGACTTTGAAATCCCTAAATGGCCTTGGCCCAGTAGACCTGAAGGAGCGTCTCCACCTCCATCGTTCTGCCCAGACACTGAGGTCCAGCTCTGAGGACCTTCTGGTGGTTCCCTCCCTGCGAGAAGTGAGGTTACAGGAAACCAGGCAGAGGGCCTTCTCAGTGGTGGCGCCCGCCCTGTGGAACGCCCTCCCTTCAGATGTCAAGGAAATAAACAGCTATCTGACTTTTAAAAGACATCTGATTTGAGTTCTTACCAATGCAAAACAGGTATTATGTGTCCCCCATGGGAGTACCAGTTCCATCTGAAGGCAACTCCGCTTAGGGAAGTTTTTAATGTTTGATGCTGTATTGTGTTTTTAATATTTGGTTGGAAGCCACCCAGAGTGGCTGGGGAAACCCAGCCGGATAAGAAGGGTATAAATAAATTATTATTATTATTACTGATAATGCAAATAACAATAACAATAATAATTTCATTATTGCTGGACCCACTTCAGAGCTCTGCGTTCCCTGCAGGGTGGCCTGAGCGGCACATGACGCAGCAGCCACAGCCCCACCTCAGCAAGCCCAGCTGGGGCCTTCAGCAAGGGGCAGGCCCCACAGAATGGGAGGGCGGAGCTTGGCAGAGCAGGGGCTGGCCCCGCTTTCCAAGCCCCGCTTTTGCCCTCTGGCCAGGCACCAAGGCCACTGGGCAGTTGATCCCTGAGGGAGAGGAAGATTCTCACCAACCTGCAGCCACTTCAGAGAATCTTATGAAAGGGAGCCCAGGGGTCATCTAGCCCCATCTCAGCTCAAACACAAAAAATGTGCACACATGCAAACACAAGGCTGCAGGGTCCCCCTGCCCAGCCCAGCCGCCGCGGCTGATTTTCCAACTCCTCCCGGGAAATCAAAGAGACCTTTCTCTCTCCCGCTGCCTTGGCCTGCTCCCTGGAGGTGCCACCTGGAACCGAAGCTCCGGAGGCCCCTGCCCCACAGCTGCTATAGAAGCGAAGTGCCTGGGAGGAAGACCCCCCACAGAAACTGGGAACAGCGCCAGCCAGGGCAGAGCAGGCACCTGCAGCAGCCAGTGGGGCGTGCGTGGAAATCCTATTTATTGGATCGCTTTCTTAAGAAGGGTTAACGTCAGCCACACAAACGCACATCATGTCACAGATGCTGGTGTGATTTTCCACGCAGCAACACACACTTTCCTCCCATTACAGACGTTGCATCTGCGTAGAAGCCGGCCTATCCATTGCTATTCCGGTAAACAGACAGAACCAAGAGGATCTGGGCCTTAGCAAAGCGGCCGAGTGCCAGAAACTCAGATATATAAGCTAATTGCCAAATGGAGCATTGAACTCTCGTTACGGCCCCCACAACAGAAGGTCCAGGCCCCGTTTCCCCCCAAGGGGGGGGGTTATTATTGTTTGTGTTATTCATTTCATTTCTACACCGATTTATATTTTAAAGAAAAAACCTCAGAGCGGTTTACAACACATTAGAACATCAAACCAAACCATCCAGGGTAAAACAAATTCAGGCTTCAAGGAAAACATTTCAGGTCCTACTCTACGTGACATTTTTCTTCCCCCTATTTACCTACGTAATTTACAGAGCTGCCCCATAGCAGAGGGACTCTAGGGAGCCAGTGAGGTGGGGTGGTGAGAGTGTCGGACTAGGACCTTGG
This sequence comes from Podarcis filfolensis, assembly GCF_964270895.1. NCBI lineage: Eukaryota > Metazoa > Chordata > Lepidosauria > Squamata > Lacertidae > Podarcis > Podarcis filfolensis. Next base: position 74,136,584 of record NC_139612.1, read on the forward strand.
GAGATCAGGGTTCGAATCTCCTCTCAGCCAGGAATCTCACCGGGTGATCTGGAGGTCAATCACAGCCTCCTAACCTACCTCTCAGGGTCGTCGTAGGAGGGTGAACCATGGGAGGAAGACAGGATATAAATAATAATGATGATGATGATGATGATATTATTTATATCCCGCCCTCCCCAGCCGAAGCCGGGCTCAGAGCGGCTAACAACAATAAAAGTAACACAGCATTCTAAAATCAATTCATTTTAAAATCAATTCAGAATCAAATTAATAGCAACCATTGGGCTAGAGTTCTGTGAGGATTACAGAAGGAGAGAGGGGGTCAGACTGTGCCTTGGCCAAAGGCCTGGTTGAACAGCTCTGTCCTGAAGGCCCTTCGGAAAGATGTCAAGTCCTGCAGGGCCCTAGTCTCTTGGGACAGAGCATTCCACCAGATCGGGGCCACAGCCAAAAAGGCCCTGGCTCTGGTTGAGGCCAGTCTAACCTCCCTGTGGCCCGGGACCTCCAAGAGGTTTTTGTTTGAAGACCGTAAGGTCCTCTGTGGGACGTACCCGGAGAGGCGGTCCCGTAGGTACGAGGGTCCTAGGCCGTATAGGGCAACAAATGCAACAAATAAGCTCTTCCGCTTCCCTGCTTCAGAAGGCCAGAGGGACCAGCCAGGTGAAGATGCCAGGCGCCAACCTGGCACTCAGAGATCTCCACGTGGGCACAACTGGACCCGCACCAGTCGCAAAACCTGCCTGGCACCTGGGGAATTTCAGACACTGACCAGACTACGTGCCATTCCCCTGGAGCGCCACCGGCTCTCTCCTGAGCAGGTGAGAAGAGACGCTCTGGCATCGGGGGACTCAGCCCTGGCCAAGAGCGGGCAGCACCCAGAGATGGCAGCCTGGGCGAGGGGAAGGCAAGGGCACTTGAGGCTCCAGGCCAGTTCCTGGCTGCCCAAGCCTGCGGCTCGGCTGCCCTCCTTCACCGAGATAGAGTGGCCGTTTCTCCAGGCACCCCTGCCCCATATCGGCCTAGCAAAGGCCCCCCCCTTGCCTACCTTGGCCACAAACTGCTTGTCCTTCTGGTCCAGGTTGGCCGTGGGTGCCACATAGTCCCTCCAGATCCTCAGCTTGCGCTCTTTGGCATACCTGGAACACAGAGAAGAATCGGAGTCCAAAGTGGACCAGAGAAACCCCCTCGGAGGAGGAGGAAGAGGGCCCCCCCCGCCCTCCTTCCCACCTGCAAGGCAGAACATTGGGCTGGGCCAGAACCCCGTCACCTGCTGAAAGTATTTTTAAAAGACTGGAATGACCACTGTGAACAGTTAAAACCACTGGCAAGGATATAATGACACTTGCAATGTGAAATGAACTTGGGAAACTATGAATATATGATAAGTAATGATAATAATGATGATGATGATAATAGTAATAATAATAATAATTTATTTATACTCCACCCATCTGGCTGGGTTTCCCCAGCCACTCTGGGCGGCTTCCAACAAAACACTAAAATGCAATAACCTATTAAACATTAAAAGCTTCCCTAAACAGGGCTGCCGTCAGATGTCTTCTAAAAGTTTGGTAGTTATTTTTCTCTTTGACATCTGGTAGGAGGACAGTAAAAGACGAAGGAAAAAGAATGTATTTTCTTTGGAAATGAAACCCATGGAGGGAGGGGAGGAGGTCCAAAGATTTGAAAGAGCCTCCTTAATGTTTTTGAAATGGTGAAAGTTAAAATATATAAATTTATGTATAAGCAATAACAAATTATTTAAAAAAAGAACCCCATCGCCTAAAGCTCCCCTTAGCACCTATCCCCTTCTAAGAGGCAGCCCAATCAGAAAGGTGCCCTCTGGGTATTGGTGCCTGCAAAATGTTCCGCAAGGCCTGCAAGTTCCAAGATAAGCCCCCAAATCATGCGAAGCTGCTGCCAGGATGAGCCCGTATCTGTTTGGATTCACTTGCTTTCTTAACGCTGCACCCAGCCCCTCCCACAAGCCCACCTTTGGGCTGGGGGATCTGGACACCTTCCCGGCCTTCTCAAGGAGCCCTCCCCCCCCCAAGCCCCCTCTGTGAAGCAGAACGGGAGCCCCACGGCCCAAGGAGGGCAGGCGGCAGGCTGGGCAGGGCTACCTCTCGGCCGCTCGCAGCTTCTCTGCTCCTCGGGTGTAAACGGCGATGGACCAGTCGACGCAGCGAGCAAAGCCTTCCTTCAGGAGCAGCTCTGTGATGTTCCCATTCTGCAGCCGGGCAAGCAGAGAAAGAGAGAGGGAAAGAGTGTCAGAGAGCTAAAAACTCCAGCTTCATGGACACACACAACCCCTGAACCCCCCCAAGATCCTCGACAGATTACGTTTGCTCAGGGCAAACCTAAATATATCTTCGTTATTATCATTATTGCCTTTATTGGTGCATCAATCCATTCATTCGTTAGATTTCTATCCCGCCCTGCCTCCTAAAGCAGCCCAAGGTGGTAAAACAGGACAATTAAAAATAAAATAAAATGCATTTAAAATGACAGAACACATATGAAAACATTGTTATGCTTGCTGATCCAGTTTATGGCCTGCCCTTCCCCATCAGGCTCCAGCAGGGGGGCAACGACAATGTCAAATTCAATATTGGAAACAAAATTTGTTAAGATGCCTTGAGCTGCCTGCAGGAGGCGAAGGCATCTAATAAATTTAATAAATAATAGTAATAAACTAGTTGCAGGAACATGTAGAAGTCGGGCTGGGCCTCCCTGGAGTCCACATTTACTTGGGGGGGGGGGAGATGCTGCAAAGACTCCTGCCTCCCCCCCCGGCCCCTCCCCAGTCTCAAGAGCCACCAGGAGGGAGAGAGTCTGTGTCTCCAGAGAACCAGAGGTCCAGACCCACTGGCCCCTCAGAGAGCAGGCCAAGCAGAAGGGCCCAGTGCCAGGCGCTGCCCCAAAGACCTTACAATCACCATATGGGGGGGGGGGCTGAGGATTGTTAGAATTCCTGCTCCGTGATTGCAGTCATGGGATTATTGTCTATCACACGACGGTGTATGTTTTGACTCCACAGAGTGGGAAGTGACGGAGACAGGATGTTTGTGTTCCTGTGTTCCGTGAAGTGGGACTATTGTCCTTTGTCTTTTTCTCTTTGTTTTCTGATGCTAGAGAGAGAGGGGGAGCCATGTTGCAGTGCTCCGTGTGTGTTTAGATGTAAATAAAGTAGATTAGCCAAAATGCTGAGTTGCTGAGCTCTGTTACGCAACTGCGAAGACTCTGCGGATCCCTAAGTGTGCCGGTGTCAGTTGGCATCGGTCGCTGGGATGTTCGGGCTGAAGAAAGCTTTTGAAGCTCCCAAATTAATGACCAGGAGGGAGAGAACATGCCAGTCGGGCAGGTGTCTCTGCCAGGGTCCTACTCGAGTGTAGGCCATGCTCCTGACAAGGATGAGGGAAGGGCAGCGAAGAAGACCAAGAGACCTGGCCTGGGGCAGAGGTTCAGAAGGGGATGAGACTCAGCTGGGCCCAGTCTGGAGGGCAATGTGGGGAGATGTGGGGTGCCCAGGGCCCCCCAACCACAGCTGTCAACTTTTCCCTTTTCTTGCAAGGAACCCTATTAGGAATAAGGGAATTTCCATTAAAAAAAGGGAAACGTTGACAGCTATGCCCCCAACTTCTCTTCTCCCGAGAAAGCCCCAACCCTGTCGAAAAGGCCAGGCCCTGCGGAAGGGGGGTGTCTTTTGCTCCTCAGTCTCTCAGCCCCCCAGGCTCTTCTCCTGCTGCCCCCTGCCTGCCCCTCAGGTCCCCACCACAAGTGTAGCCAAGCCCAGACAGGCCTGGACTGACCCCCCCCCCGAGTCTCCCTCTGGCTCTTGCCCCAGGACACTAAGGGAGGAGGAGGGGGCCCCAAGGAGCTCTCTGGACACCCCACGGCCGTCCCAGGGGCCCCACGCCTGCCCCCCCCCTGCTCTGCACTTGCCGGATGAAGGATGGTGCCCAGAATGTTCTGGTTGTGGCAGCTCTCCAAGACGATCTGCACGTCCCTCTGGAGCAGACGAGACTCCGTGAAGAACTTGGCTTCCGCTGCAAAGGGCTCGGGGGTCTCTGTGCCGTCCGCTTCCCGCTTGAAGGTGGGGCACTGGTTGGGGGGGGACAAGACAAATCAGGGCAGGAAGAAGAGCGCCTGCCCAGCCTCTCAGCAGAACCGGGACCAAGGAGCTTGGCACCCCCATGAGAGAGACACAGCCATTAGAGATCCCCAGTTGACGTGGCCCCAGAGCCATGCCTGTGGCCCTCCAGACGGACAGGGGGGGTCCCCTCAGTCTTCTTTGGGGAGTGCCCACGCCTGCCTCCGTGGGTCACCCTCTGCGGGGCACAAGGGACATTCCCTCAGGGCCCAGGGGGCAGCTGGGCCAGGATCCCCAGTAGAAAAAAACTGTGCAGCCACGGAACCCAGAAATTACACAAAACAAATGAAATGCCGTGAACATCCCTGAAACGAGAAGCAATCGACTAGGAATATTGTATTTTAGAAATAAACTAAATAAGAGAAATCAAAAAGTTTAAGGAAATAAATTAGAAAGACCTAGAATTGAACAAAGCCTTAACGGGATGCCGGCTACAAACCTCGTTTCACTGAACTATTCAGATTCCTCAGAAGGAAATAGAGAAATCATAAACCTTAAATGACCAAATCGTAAACCTTAAATGATCCCCAGGCCCAACACAAACACCCAGGCCCACCCACCCTAGCCAGCAAGACCCGCAGCCGGGCCAGAGGGGGCTCCGAGGGAAACCCCCCAGGGAGGCAAAGCTCCTTCCTGCCTCCCCCTCCCCAGCCTCAATACCGGACGGAAAGGGGTCGCTCTGTGAAGAGGAGTCACAGAAGGGGGAATCCCAGGTCGGACAGGAATCTCAGAACTAGGGAACTGGAAGGGACGCCCAAGGATCATCTAGTCCAACCCCCTGCAATCGCAGCTAAAGAATCGCTCTGCTTAAATCAAGTATGATTAAATGGGCTCAGGACATTGGTCATAACATCATGTTTGCTGACTGGGAAAAGTTGTGGACCACCGGGATGAAATTTACGGCATGTAATGCCTTAAGAGAAAATATTATGAAAATGATCTATAGGTGGTACATAACCCCAGTCAAGCTTGCAAAGATTTACCATTTGCCTGACAATAAATGTTGGAAATGTAAAGAAAAGGAAGGTACATTCTTTCACCTTTGGTGGACATGCCCGAAGATTAAGGCATTCTGGGAAATGATCTATAATGAACTTAAAAAGGTATTTAAATATACTTTCACTAAGAAACCAGAGGCCTTTCTCTTGGGTATTGTCGGCCAAGGGGTGTTAAAGACAGATACAACTTTCTTCATGTATGCTACAACAGCAGCTAGAATACTCATTGCGAAGTACTGGAAGACGCAAGACCTACCCACACTGGAAGAATGGCAGATGAAGGTGATAGACTACATGGGCTTGGCAGAAATGACGAGCAGAATCCGAAACCAGGGAAGAGAAACAGCGCAAGAAGAGTGGAAAAAGTTTAAGGACTATTTAAAGAAATACTACAAAATTAATGAGAGTTAGAATGATGTTGGATTGGAAAGTAAATGGTTACTATTAGTAATGGTTAAGACAAGGAGAATAAGGAAGATTAGCTTGAATTTTTATTAAAATAAGGGAAGATTTGCTGAGTAATTGATAAGAACTTGGAATACAGAGAAGGGAGGCATGAGGAAGTCGGGGAAGAAAGGTGTAAGAAACTAAGATATGAAATGGTACATGTTTTTTGTTTTGATTGTGTTCTTTTGTTTGTTTATGTATTTGTTATATGTCTGTGTTGTTATAAAAATCTGTAATAAAAAATTATTATAAAAAAATTAAAGAATCGCTCTGCTTATAAACCTCCAAGGAAGGAGAGTCCACGGCTTTCATAAAGGACCTGCCTGGGGGTCCTGCCAATATTTCACAGCCTTGCAGGTGAAACGCAGGACAGGTACTCAGCCCCGGCCTTGGGCTCGCTTCTTGGCTCAAACGACAGCGGAGCCAATGGTTCCATTTGCGACCCACGGAGAGAAGGCACGAGGCAAACTCAAGGGGGTGGGAGACCAGGGCAGGGGGCAAATCCACACACGGAGCCACTCCCTGGGCCCCCAAATCTTCCTGCCCGCTCAGAGAGGGGCTTCGGGTGGCAGCCAGTCCTTCCTCTGGCCAGGCGCTCCCAGAACTCCCTTCCTCCCCCTCCGTCGATTCACTCAGCAGAACTCGCACTCGCCACCCCTCAGCCCCACACGCATCGCAGAGGAGAGGGCAGGAGTCGCACTGGGCGCCGTGAGGGGACAGGGCCTCCAGACTGCTCACCTTGATGCCGGAGAGCATGACCGTCACCAGGTAGTTGTCGGGAAGGAGCAGAGCCCGCACCACGCTGCCGTCCCGGACGTGCTCGATTATGGCTGCGGGAGAGAAAGAGTTTCCACTAGGGCTGAGCGCTTGGAGGCAGGAGCAGCAGCCCAGGAATCGGCCTCCTTCCGAGTCAGACCATTGAGCTCAGTGCTGCCTACACCACAGGAAGGCAAGCTAAGGCCCGGGGGCCGGATGCGGCCCAATCGCCTTCTCAATCCGGCCGCAGATGGTCTGCCTAAGCCAGGCATGTCCAAAGTCCAAAAGTGGGGGCCTAATCTGGCCCGCTGGTCGGTTCAATCCTGGCAGTTTATTTCCTGGGGTAAAAATCCTAAAAAATCCTTTAAAAATCCTAAAAAAAACCTCAACGACTCTAACCCTAAAAAAAGCCCAAATTTGGGGTGAAACTATTAAAAAAAGCTCAACATAATCAATCCTAAAAAAAGGTCAATAACTTTGGTTGGCCCTTTGGTCACTTCATCAAATCTGGCCCTCTCTGAAAAAAGTTTGGACACCACTGGCCTAAACTGTGCAGTATACTTGAGTGTGTGCCCTTCACAGTCCTTATAAATCTGTGCATTCTTCCTCATCCCCAGCCCCCACTTTTGTGCATGGTTCTGTCTTTTTGGAAACCATTTGTCCTGTTCCAACTCTGCATATCAAAGGACATGGCTTGAATTGGGACAACAACCCACAGACTTGAACTGGTTTCATAGTTATCTCACCAAGGGACCCTGGGATGAGTGTCAAGAGATCTCTAACACATGCATCTCAGCATCCTCACGAACTACAATTCCCAGGATTCCCTGCAGCAAGCAACAACAGTTACACTGATGTAGAGCCAAACTGAGTTTGTAAACTACTGCTTGCAGTCCAATATTACACGGTGTGTCTATTTTTCTCCTTTGACGCCTTCACTCTTTCTCTCTCAGCTTTGCCACCCCTTTCCTGCTTTCCTCTCTTCATTTTTCTTCTTTTAAAACAGGGGTAGGCAACCTAAGGCCTGGGGGCTGGATCCGGCCCAATCACCTTCTCAATCCGGCCTGCGGACGGTCCAGGAATCAGTGTGTTTTTACATGAGTGGAATGTGTCCTTTTATTTACAATGCATCTCTGGGTGATTTGTGGGGCATAGGAATTAGTTCAATTTTTTAAAAAAAATTCCAAAATATAGTCCAGCCCCCCCACAAGGTCTCAGGGACAGTGGACCGGCCCCCGGCCGAAAAAGGCTGCTGACCCCTGGCCTACACGGACGGGCAGAGGAGGCTCTCCGGAGCCCACCCTGTAGAAACCAGGGACTGAAGCTGGGACCTTCGCAGAATGTGTAATCACAGCCTGCTGGATCAGGCCCATGGCCCTTGGAGACCTGCCGCCTTGTCTCATGGAAGCCAAACAGATGTCCCAAAAGGAAACTCCAGGGCCGGATCCAAACGCAAGAGCAGCTCTGTCCAGCCGTGGCCGCAGGCAGCTTGTACCCAGATGCCTCCCCAAACCGGGTCCAGAAAGGTCTACCTGCTGACCGAGGGCATTTGAATACTTTGAACACGGAGTTGAACTGTGGAACTCCCTCCCACCGGAGGAGGTGCTGGCGACCAACTTGTGGAGATCTTTAAAAAAAAGGATTGTGCGAGTTCATGGAGGAGGAGGAGACTATTCCCTGTTTAGGGAAGCTTTTAATATTTGATGAATTACTGTATTTTAATATTTGGCTGGAAGCCGCCCAGAGTGGCTGGGGAAACCCAGCCAGATGGGTGGGCTACAAATAATAAATTATTATTATTATTATTATTATTATTATTATTATTGGCTGCCAGCGACTACAGCTCTCCCTCAGCTGGAGGCAGCGAGGCACCTGAATGCCCGTGGCTGGAAGGGGGGGTTGCTTGGATCCTGTTGGCAGGTTTCCCATAATAAGCACCTCCGTCAGCCACTGTGAGCACCTGACCCAGACTTCTCTTCTTACTTCCCCTGGGTATAGCAAGGTTTGTTTAACCCTCATCTCTATTCCACAAAGCGCTCCGCTCACTGCCTTCCACATGCTCCTTGGCAGTTTTATTTATTTTGGTTTTATTTTATGCCTGTCTCATTTGAAGGCGATCGACGGACTGTATGTATATGCTGTTTGGCAACACAGGATTCTGCGGAAACTTCTTTGGGAAAAATAGTAAAATCTCTTTTTTAGACCAAGGAAGGCCTGCAGACACACCGAGCCCTGGCACTGCCCCCCCCAGCAGCAGCCCTCCCTCCTTTGCCAGAGCCCTGCCCCTAAACCGGCCCGCGACTCACCGTTGACGGGCTTCTGGTGCATGGAGTCCACAAAGTGGCGGGGGTTCTCGATGGTGTACTTCAGGTCCCGGACGGTGTGGGATCCGGTGCCGTCGCTCCACATGCCCTTCTTGGCGATCCTGGCCTGCTCCTCCAGCTCAGCCAGCCGGTTCTGCTCTGGACTGAGGGCAGAGAAAGGCCGGTCGTCAGACAAACCACCCAACCCTGCGGTCGTCACCCGAGACCCGCAGAGCTTTCCCAGGGAGGGCATGCAGAGGATCTGCACTGTTAACAATGCCAAAAATAATCAGAGCGGGGGGAAATTAGGGGGCCTTTCTGCTGTCAACTTTAGACCCCCTCGTTTCGCTAAGCACTAAGGCTGGTCCTTGCTGCCTTAGCTACCGGAAGTTTTACAGGTGGGCTGGATTTTCACGAGGCATTATTCTGTTTCCCAAAACTGTCAAACTGACAGTTACATAAATTCAACTAACTACGTAACTGGCTGTGTTTAACTAACGTATTTTTCGCTCTGTAAGACGCACCAGACCATAAGAGGCACTTAGCTTTTGGAGGAGGAAAACAAGGGGGAAAATATTGCTGTGCAGCAATCCCTCTTGCTGTTCTGGCTTCTGGGATAGCTGAGCAGCCTGCATTTGCTCCATAAGACGCACACACATTTCCCCTTACTTTTTACGAGAGAAAAATTGAGTCTTATAGAGCAAAAAATACGGTATATAAATTCTTTATACATATTAACATTAACTCTTTTCACATTATCTAATTGAGAAGAACCACTTAAAGACCAATGTTTAGAACAGGAAATACAAATAGATCAATTCTTATATACGTAATGTCCAAATAAAAGCTTTGGACTCCAAAGCTTAGCAAATACAAGTGTCAAAAATAGCAAAATATAGTTGCTGTATGCCAGTGTGACTTGTTCCATGTCTCTGATACACAAAATATGAGTGTGCACGGCTGACGAAGACCGGCACAGAGAAACAAGGTATTATTCCGGGAATCCTTGTCATGTTCAAGTTCTTTCGTCTGACACCGGCATACAGCAACTGTATTTTGCAAAGGCACATGTTACGATCTTTCGTATCCTTTGTCTGATACCTGCACACAGCAGCTGCATACAACAACGACACTTTGTCAAGGCAAATGTGGAACATTACAAAGAAAAGTTAATCTTTTGCAAGTACTGCTCCTTAAAGTTGTTACGTTTGACACTTGTATTCGCTATGGCATACGTGGAAGACAATCTTACTCGGCTACGAGGGATCACCAAAGAAAGAAGGAAATAATTCCAGCCGCTCAGTCAAGTACAACGCAAAGGTGGTATGTCAGAGATTTATCCTGCAACAGACCCTCATGTATCTGTGGCACGAGGTGGTCCCCAATTCAGCCCACGCCCCTTTTCTCTCGCCCTGACCTAGCCACTGTGATCCATGCGACCATTCTCCAGCGGGTGCAGAATGCCGCGGCGAGACTCCTTATGGGGTCTTCGCTGCGAGACCACATTCATCCGGTACTATACCAGCTGCACTGGCTCCCGGTGGAGTACAGGATCAGGTTTAAGGTGCTGGTTTTAACCTTTAAAGCCCTATACGGCCTAGGACCCTCGTACCTACGGGACCGCCTCTCCTGGTATGCCCCACAAAGAAACCTACGGTCTGCAAATAAAAACATCCTGAAGGTCCCAGGCCTCAGAGAGGTTAGGCTGGCCTCAACTAGAGCCAGGGCCTTCTCGGCTGCGGCTCCAATCTGGTGGAACGCTCTGTCACAAGAGACTAGGGCCCTGCGGGACCTGACATCTTTCCGCAGGGCCTGCAAGACAGAGTTGTTCCACCAGGCCTTTGGTCAGGGCGCAGCCTGACTCCCTCCTCTGGCAATCTGCACAGAATTTTGCTTAATGGTTGCCATCAACTTGATTTTAATTTTTATAATGAAATATTTTTAGAATGTTGGATTATTTGATTGTTTGATTATTTGATTGTTGTTAGCCGCCCTGAGCCCGGCTTCGGCTGGGGAGGGCGGGATATAAATAAAAATTTTTATTATTATTATTATTCTGCCTTACCCTGTCGCTGGGTATATAAGGAAACAGGGCTCCCATGACAGTCTCTGGCTCAAAGCCTGAGCAGGCCACAGAGGGCAGGGGCTCAGGGAGACCCCTTCACACCCAGAGTGAGCAACCAAGCCTTTGGCAGACCAGAGCCATCACTTTTGCCCTCTGGCCTTGCGGCAAATTGTTGCCACCTTCGCCAGCCGGCACAGCGCTACGCATCAGAAAGGATACTGCTATTAGGAACATAGGAGCCTGCAGGATCTGGCCAACGGCTCATCTAATTCAGCACCTTCTTCTCAGCGGCTGAACGTTTGCCTCCAGGAAGCAGGATCCGACACAAGAGCAGCACTCCCCCCTCCCGTGGCTGCAAGCAACTGATTAAACTAATCCACTGGAGTTTCAGCCCTGGGCTGCTATCAAAGGACAGTTCCGCCTGCTAGGCTGCGCCACCCTCGCAACCTCCCGACACACACACTCTGCCTGCATTCCAGGGACAAGCGCTGGTGCCACCTCGCCAGCTCCTTGGGGGCCCCGGCAGCTGCCCGCCCTGCGGTGCAGGGATTCCCGCTGACCCGGCCTGCCCTGGCAAGAGCGTCGCCTTCTCAGTGTTTGCTTCCCGTTCAAGCGGAACATGAGCAAAGTGAGCCGAGGCCCCGGTGGAGATGGCATGGCAGCCGGCCCAGCCAGCCAGGCTCCGCGGCCTCAGCCGCCTCCGCAGACCTCCGGAGAATACTCTGGGGCTCTTCCAAGGCCGTGAACACATCAGCGGAGCCATCAGGCCCCCTTGGCACTCCCCGCTCTCTCTCATGCACGCAGGCAGGCACACTCGCTCTCGCTCTTTCCTGGCATGAGGCAGAGCTCAGGCCTGAAGGGGGGGCTGACCCCTGCCGCGGCACAGCCAACCTGCCAGGAGCTGCAAGGCCAACAGGATTCGCACAAAAGTCAACGTCCCTGGCAAAACGCACCCCGGGGGATGCTGGGGCCACGAGGAAGCGCTGTCTCCCCCACGGAGACACCCTGCTCTCCCTGGGGCTTCCGATTCAGCGCACCACCCCCCGATCCTCACCCAAGCTCAACGATGGGCAGTCAAGGTCCCCGGGCACAAGGGGATTTGGAAGAAGGCAGAGGGCTGTTCTGCCAGCAAAACGAAGCACAGGGAAGCTGCAGCGGCCTCTGGAAGAGACCTCACCTTCGAGATTAACTACCCAGACTCTCGTCTATGAGAAGCTTCGGCCACATTTGCCAGTCTTGGAGGGGACAAGAGGCGGGCTGTGGGCGGCTGGTTTTGTAAAGAGATGAGACTCTGTCTTGGAAGCCTCGCTCCCCAGCCCCCCTCAGCCCAGTTTGCCAGGGAGAACCGGCAGCCCAGGGGCACGTCCAAAGGGAAGCCCGGCTCCTCAGGAGTAGACCTACTTGTTGCCACGCAAGCCTTCCCGGCGGCTGGCCAGCCCTTCGGACACGAGCGACTCTGCGATGTTCTCCCCAGTTGTGTCTGCCAAGGAAAGACAGCCAGGTTAGCGAGGCAGCACAGCGCCCAAGAACGGAAGAACTGGCCGGCAGGATCAGGCCCTGGGGGGCCAAACTGCAGGCAGGATGCGAGCGCAAGAGCCCTGTCCGCTGCAAAACTGGGATTCAGAATCAACCACAGAGGCAGGGCAGAGCCACTGTGGGTGGAGATGCCTTTAATAAAATAAAAATCTCAACTAAAAGCAGAAGACATGCTTTCAATGAGGGGGCTGGTGCCCTGCTGGTTTTGTCTGCGTGTTTTAAACAGATTTAATACATTTGTGAATAGTTTGAATTGATTGTTAATGACTGTGGGAATTTTCCCCATATTTTTAGCTGCAGTTCTTTTATTTGTACGTCAAACCAATTGCCTGCCAGGGGGAAATATGGGATATAAATAAATATATCATAATAATAGAAGTTGCCACCGGTAGCCTGCCTGGAGGGTGGGAAGCAAGGTGCATCCAGAGCCCACGGCAAGTCGGCCTGGCTTGGCCCACAGAGACTGCCCCCCCCCACACGGCCAGGCCGCTTGCAGTGGGCAAAGGGGGCAGAAAGAAAGGAGGAGTTCACAAGCCAGCGCCCCAGCAGGATTTCACCACTGTGCACAAGAAGGAAGGCTTGCCGCCGCTGTGGGGGGGGGGTGATGTTCCTCACCTTGCTCTGCCAGGGATCAGGGCCTCCCCAGGTGCTCTTAACAAGGATCTCTCCCCACAAAGCCCTCCCTCCTCAAAAAGGCTTCCAGGGGACCCACACAAAGAGGCTCTCAGGGAAGGAGTTATATGGAGGACTCCCTGGTCCTGAATGGGGCAACTGTGCCCCTGAAGGACCAGGTGCGCAGGCTGGGGGTCATTCTGGACTCACAGCTGTCCATGGAGACACAGGTCAATTCTGTGTCCAGGGCAGCTGTCTACCAGCTCCATCTGGTACGCAGGATGAGACCCTATCTGCCCATGGACTGTCTGGCCAGAGTGGTGCATGCTCTGGTTATCTCCCGCTTGGACTACTGCAATGCGCTCTACGTGGGGCTGCCTTTGAAGGTGACTCAGAAATTGCAACTAATCCAGAATGCGGCAGCTAGACTGGTGACTTGGGGCGGCCGCCGAGACCACATAACACTGGTCTTGAAAGACCTACATTGGCTCCCAGTACGTTTCCGAGCACAATTCAAAGTGTTGGTGCTGACCTTTAAAGCCCTAAACAGCCTCGGTCCAGTATAGCTGAAGGAGCATCTCCACCCCCATCATTCTGCCCGGACACTGAGGTCCAGCACCGAGGGCCTTCTGGCGGTTCCCTCCCTGCGAGAAGCCAAGTTACAGGGAACCAGCCAGAGGGCCTTCTCGGTAGTGCCCCCCCCCCCCCCGTGGAACGCCCTCCCATCAGATGTCAAGGAAATAAACAACTATCTTACGTTTAGAAGACATCTGAAGGCAGCCTCTGTTTAGGGAAGCTTTTAATGTTTGACGGACTATTGTATTTTAATATTTTGTTGGAAGCCGTCTAGAGTGGCTGGAGAAACCCAGCCAGATGGGTGGGTATAAATAAATTATTATTATTATTAACTGTAAAGGTCATGAAAAAGCTTCCATGGGCATTGGAAGGCAGAGGGCGAGGAAGCACCCAGAGGGAGAGGGGGCACCTGCTGTGGGGGGGAGCAAAAGGACCCTGGGCTGCCCCAAGCTGTCCTCTGCCCCAAGCAAGAGAATTTCAGGAGGCAGCCATGCAGGCAGAGCCAAAGGCCCTCAGGTTCAGCCCAAGGCCAGGAATCCAGAGGCTCTGTCAAGGGGGGGGGTCCTGCCAGGGACCCCCTCCAGCATCACCCAACCTTAAACCCACCCACACCCCCTTGGCAAATGCACTACCAGTCCCAGGCCTGCCTCTCGCGCCCAAACCAGCGGCACAGTCCAGCCCAGAGAGTTGGGGAGGGGGGAGCAGCTGCCAAGATCTGCCCAGCCAGCAATTTCAACATGGATCTCTTCAAAAGCTGAGGAAGTTAATTCGCAAACATCCATCTCTTCAGCTAAATCCTGGGCTGTCAGGCGGCAGCAAGACGAGGCCAGCGTGGCAGAAAAATCCTTCACATGGCAGCAAACAAGCGGGAGAGATACTGGCATCGCTGCCCACCTCTGAAGATTTATGCCCGGCACAGGGCCCAGAGGGAGATGTGCAAACCAGCGTGTGGGGGGCACAGCCCCACCCCGGCCCCCCAAAGCACTGGAGAGACACAGGCAAAGGACGGGGGGAAAGGCAGGCAGGAAGGAGACGACCCACAGCCGGGGGGCAGGAGACGGGCATGGGAAGGGGAGAGGGGCTAGCCTCATCTCGGCAGAGAATTTTTATTTTGCATTTCTATCCCCGCCACCACCCGAAATGGAGGAAATCCAGGGCTCCTCATTCTAAGCTGTTTGTTGGCCTGTTTCCTGCAGAAACCCAGCCCCCAAAGCAGAAAACTCAAAGCAGGGGGGCAGAGGGAAAGAGAAAATCACTTAGAGTGGGGTACTGTTCAAAACTGGCTGCCCTTCAGCTCCCGCCTGGCTCTCCCATGGCAAGGGGGCGGGGAGGCAGCATGTTGCACAGCCAGCAGGTGACCCAAGCTTGTCTGCTCTCTAGGCAAACACTGCGGGCAAGGGGCAGGGCGAAGGGGTGAGCCCCCCTGGAACTCAGGGCACCGTCCTGGTCACTGGCTGGGCCCCTGAAGGACCCCCCCCCCCCCGCTTGGCTTCAAAATGCCACCGGTGGATTCGCACGTCACGGCTGGCGTGAGGCTCAAATTCTCGCCCTGAATGTGTCTTTTCGGCCTGTTAAATTAGACCACATAGGAAGAGGGAAACACATCTCACACAACCCTTTATGGTATTATATAGGTAAAGGTAAAGGGACCCCTGACCATTAGGTCCAGTCGTGGCTGACTCTGGGGTTGTGGCGCTCATCTCGCTTGACTGGCTGAGGGAGCCGGCGTACAGCTTCCGGGTCATGTGGCCAGCATGACGAAGCCGCTTCTGGTGAACCACAGCAGCGCATGGAAACGCCATTTACCTTCCCGCTGGAGTGGTA
Organism: Podarcis filfolensis; assembly: GCF_964270895.1. Lineage (NCBI taxonomy): Eukaryota > Metazoa > Chordata > Lepidosauria > Squamata > Lacertidae > Podarcis > Podarcis filfolensis. The sequence goes on from NC_139612.1 coordinate 74,151,854, forward strand.
CCTATTTATCTACTTGCACTTGCTTTTGAACTGCTAGGTTGGCAAGAGCAGGGACCAAGCAATGGGAGCTCACCCCGTCGCGGGGATTCAAACCGCCAACCTTCTGATAGGCAAGCCCTAGGCTCTGTGGTTTAACCCACAGCGCCACCCGCGTCCCTATGTTATTATATAGAACTTCCCAAAGTTGTATACTTTTGGAGATCCTTCTCTTTTTCTGAACGAAGGAATATTCGGATGCAACTTTGGCTTTGAGACACTTGGATAGGATTCTGGTATTGCACACATTATGTTAAAGATATATTTAAAGAAACGGACACTTGGTGGAATTTAAAAGTCTTATTTTTATATTGGGTGTTTTAGGAAGTTCTGCATAACTGAATAGAGTTGTGTGAGCTGGAGTAAACTGGACCACCACCTTGGCCAACCCACTAGTCTTCCTGCCGGCCACGATCCGGCGCTTACGATTTCCAGCTATGTTTCCCCTTTGCCAGTTTTCCCTGGGAGAACAGTTCCCTCGTTTCCCAAGGAGGTCTCCTTTTTTGCCCCCAGACCTGCCAATGCCAACACATGACCACAGAGCTAAATTTTTTTTTATGGCTTTGGGAGCTGAAGAACTCAGAATAGGCTCACCCCCCACTTAGCTGATGAACCTCAGAGCTCACAGGAGAACAGCCAGCTCAGGGAAGAAGGAGGGGCAGACTCGGCTGTGGGGATCTGCCCTCCAAGTGTGGGGCAACCCTGCGCAGGACCTCTCACCTTTCCCCAGGTACACCATCCCGTACTCCCGGCCTTGGGGCGTCTTGTATTCCACTGTGAAGCAAACCTCTTTCCCGATGAGCTTCTTCCGCAGGAATTCGCGGGCTGGGAACCCCCAGGGCTGAGGAAGGAGGAGGTCGCTGGTCAGGAACAGGAGCCGCTCAGCCCCACATCCCCCCCCCCAACACTCACTCCCAGACCCCTTGTTATTTGAGGTCGACTCGTCGCTTTCAGAAACTCACCCGTCAGCTTGCAAAAATAACAATTAAGAACCACCCATGTAATACAGAATTTTTAAAAACCTCCACGGCCAGAAACAACTCTTAAAAGGGCTTCATATAAGCTCCTTAGGAAATTTGCATATTAAGCGGTATATAGCTACGGTTGACGATAAATGATGGATAAAACATCCAATGCGTGGGAGAATGGAGACCCTTTGGGGCCGGATGAACTTCTCTAGAGAGGGGGTTTTCATATTATTATTATTATTATTATTATTATTATTATTATTATTATTACTATTTCGTCCTTAGATCTCAGGGTGGTTCACAACATAAAAATACAAGGTAAGAGACAAATTCCTCAAGCAGGGCTGCTCCCACAGGTGAGGCCACCCCCATCTCCCCCCCACACACACACCACCCCATGCCCAGCCTCAGGAAGGGTCAACCTCAGGCCTGAACCTCAGAAGATGGGCAACTAAGGGGGGCAGTGATGGAGGGGGGGGGAGGACAACTCACACCCAGGCTATTTCCTGCCAAACTTCGCCCCCTGGTGGCAAGAAGTGGAATAGCAACCAATAGCATGACTGAAAGGACCAAGAACCTACAGACAGAAAAATCTGACCCGAAGGGCCATTGGCAAGGTCACGAAGTGCAGCAAAAGCACATAATCTGGCTGCCACACAAGTCCTGGTTGAGCGTAGAGTGCAAACCTGGCCACTGATGTAGGGGAGAGAGGTAATGTATAAACCACCCGTCCCGTCTTTTATTCTGTTTTTAAAACAGAGATTGGGGGGGCCATCTCTGGTGAGCTGTTCCAGAAGATCTGCAAGCGCCATCTTGGCAGTCCAGATAACCCCAGAATTAATTGGCAGCTGATGCAGCAATGAGCTCATTTATTAGCTTAGATGTAAGCTAATTGGCTGGCTTTGATATGCCCTCCTTATCTGTGGGGTGCTGGGCTCTGAGCCCAGAGAGGGGAGCTTATCTGTAGGATTTGGGCATTTGCCACTTCTGCCCTCACCTGGGCAGGTGAAGCCATCTGAGGCCCTGGCCAAAGGATCCTGCTTTGTGTATAAAGAATGAATCCCCATTTGCTTGGGGGAGACATGCCATCTCCTTGCTACCCACCCCTCCCTTCGATTATGTGGGTCGCACTCTGTGCCCACAGCCTCCCCCTCTTGGGCACCTCCACAGCAGGTCCTGGCAGCAGAGGCAACATTTAGCCCCCCCACACACACCAGGCCCTCAGTTACCTCCGTGACTGGCACTTCCCCCCATCTCCCCCCCCCCAAGACCTACCTCGTCTGGTGTGTCCTTGCCATCTGGCTGCCCCGCAGCTGCCCGGCGTGCCAGGTTCCCGGCCCGGATGTTGCTGAGGTTGATCTGCTTCTCGGGAGGCGGTCCCCCACGAGGCTGGCCGCGAACTATGATGGCACAGCCAGAGAGAACCTGGGGGGGGGGAGAAGGCGGGGGCATCAGTAGCAGCATCTAACAGAGCGAGCAGCATCAGAATAGGACCCAGGAGTAAAGGTAAAGGGACCCCTGACCATTAGGTCCAGTCGTGGACGACTCTGGGGTTGCGGCTCTCATCTCGCTTTACTGGCCGAGGGAGCTGGCGTGCAGCTTCCGGGTCATGTGGCCAGCAGGACAAAGCCGCTTCTGGCGAACCAGAGCAGCGCACGGAAACGCCGTTTACCTTCCTGCCGGAGCAGTACCTATTTATCTACTTGCACTTTGACGTGCTTTTGAAGTGCTAGGTTGGCAGGAGCAGGGACTGAGCAACGGGAGCTCACCCCATCACGGGGATTCGAACCACCGACCTTCTGATCAGCAAGTCCTAGGCTTTGTGGTTTAACCCTCAGCCCCACCCGCGTCCCGGGATCAAATGCCCACTCGGCTAGGAAACTGACTGGGGGACCTTGGGCCGACCTACCTCGCAGGCGAGTTTTGGGGATTAAATGGGAAGGACCAGGTAAGCCACGCTGAGGGACTTGGAGGTAAGGCAAGTGGGATTCATAATAAGAGGGACCTTGGCTGAGCAGGCAGGTGCGAGCGTCAGAGGAGCAATGCTTCACACAGGTGTGCCCAGGTAGCCTGAAGGTAAGGGACCCTTCTCCTCCTCCTCAGCTGTTGCCACCCTCAATGGCACCCTGCCAGCACCTAGACGCTGCCCCTGAATGCGCAAGATCCCAGTTTACTCACAGGGCGTTCGTCTGGGGCTCCTTCCTGCCCATGAATTTTGCCAGGATGCCAGCCACTGCCCAAGCCAACCAACAGCAAGGCACGTTGAGGATGGGCTATGTGGATTGTCTATGCTGCCTTTCCCTCACACCGCTGCCAGTCAAGGCAGGTCAGAAAAGAGTAAGACCATTGACACAAAGGAGCAAAATCGCATCCTCAAGAGGAAGTCAAAGCGCTTGCAGCCGCTCATGAACTGCAGGGCCACAATCCGTCCAAAGGTAAAACGGAGCAGTAAAAAGTAACGCTGCGCTGCCCTGGTTGCCAAAGCCCTAGACAACTCCAGCCCCAGATATCCGAATGGCTACCTTCTCCCCCGAAGACCCTCTTGGGGTTCTCTTGGCAGTCCCTCCACCTTCAGGGGCTCCAGGCGAGTGGCACCCCAGGCGGACGGGGCCTTTTCCGTGGCAGCCCCTCCCCACAGAGGTGCATCTGGTGCCTTAACTGCACAGCTGCCGGACATCTCTTTGCCCCCTGACTTCTTTTGGAGGTCTATGTTCTTAGGACCCACCTCATTTTATGGTTGGGGGTTGTTTTAAAGTGCTCTTGATATCGTGCTTCAATGTTCTGTCCTGCCCTGGGACCTCGGGGCGAAGGATTGGTAACAAATTATTATTACCATTATCAATACTACTACTACTACTACACCTTGGATCCCAAACGCCTTAGTACTCGGACGTTTTGGCTCCTGAACGCTGCAAGCCCGGAAGTGACTGTTCTGGTTTGCGAACTATTTTTGGAAGCCGAATGTCCGACGGGGCTTCCAATTGGCTGCTGGAGCTTCCTGCAGCCAATCAGAAGCCGCGTTTTGGTTTCCGAACGTTTTGGAATGGATTTCCGTTTGACTTCCAAGGTACGACTGTACTACTATGAAGCTTTTTTCTTTTAATCCACCGAAAGCTTTCATTGTGATTCCTTACAACTTCAGACAACCATTGGCAAAGAAGCAGCCAATCAATGTTACCCCCCAAGCCCCAGAGGCGGGACTTCCCTTGGTTCAGCCACAGCAGCCTTCGAGAGCCCCCCCCCCCTCCTCTGGGACCCAGCAGGTCAAGCCCTCCCACTGCCTCCTGCCCCACAGGGGAGGTTTCCCCTCCGCACAGGTGTGCAAGAGGCAAGGCCATGCCCAGGCGATTCCTCCTGCCAAGGTTCAGGGTCCAGGCAGATCACTGGACCACAGGTCAGGCCTCCTCTCAGCTGGCTGGGCAGCAACGGAAGCTGCAGCCAAGCTGACCCTGCAAGCCTCCGAGGTCCTGGCTGAAACCAGCAAATAAAAAGTTGCGCACTAGAAATTATGGGCACACACACACACACCTGGGCTCCTCGACACGTGGCCCATGGTCACCGTTTGTGGCTGCCTTTCTTCGAAGTAGAAAATGGAGATCAGAAGGATCTGTTTCCTGGCCGCAGCTAGCCATGGAAGCCCAGAGAGGAGCTACCAGGGGACAAATATCCTCTGGCTTGTGATGCTCTCTGTGGTGCCCGCCTGGCAAGATGCAAAGATGCACAAATCCAGATCTCCAGGTGTCCCTCTGGCCCCTCCACCAGCCAAGGCAGGCAAGGACACCGGGGCTTTGATGGTGCACAGCCTGGTATGATCAGGAGGGAGGGGGAACAGGCTATAGTCACCTGCAGGCGGCCTTTCCGGCCTCCTTCTCAAGGCAACGATTTCGAGCACCCAGGCTCAGGACCAGCGGCGAGAATTGGGACCCTGGCTTGCCTCCCTGTTCTGAGCACCTTCTTCCCAAGGGCCAAGGGGGGGTTCCTTGGGGGCTGCATCCTCTTCTCGACTCCTTTCACCCAAATCGCCAGCCCTCAAACGTAGCAGTCAATGCCCCAGTCTATTAAAGAACTCTGCGCAAACGCCAAAGCGTTAAACTCCAACCGGAGAAGCAAATTGACAAAATAATCAATTGGAGAGAGATTCTTTCAGCGGAGCTTGTTCCACGGCTGTGGCACTCGATACAGCCAGGACTGGAGCTGTAATTACTCTTAATCTAGTTCCCAGGACAGGCTGAAGGACCACCCCGCTCTTGGCTGCTTGCCGGAGAAAGCCTGGGGCGAGATCCGTGGGAGCGCCAACCTGCACAAAGGGCACCGCGCAGGCTCCCTCCCTGCGCCCCTTTGACTCCCAAGGCCGCCTCAGCCAAGCTTCCTGATCAGCTGACCACCTTCCCAAATCCCCAAGAGGCTCCGTGTCACCCCAACAGACCGGCAATTGTCAGGGCTTCACAGCACAGGACGCAGCCCCCTTGCACCCAGGCAGAAATCAGCCGGCTGACTCCACTGTGGGCATCAGGTAACTGGCAGGCAGGCAGCCCTGCTCACCTGTCCGACTTGGGCCACAGAGGGCGGGGGAGAAAAAGCTTTCCCCCGTAACAGGAGCTACACTTGAATGCAGCTGCCAGTCAGAGGATGCTGCGGCCCCCAAAATCCTCTGCTACCCCCACAGTCAGCACTCCTTCGGTCTTTCCTCCACCCCAAATTTTTCACCCCTTCTCAAGTTTAGCAAGCTGATGCCACCTCTGTGAAAAATCACCACCAGAGAGAGCAGAGTTCCTACCTCACAATATCGCCCCCCCCCCCCCACTGAGACGCTGGGTTCTATGCCTCTGGTTTAAAAGGCTGCCTGCCAGAGCCCAGCCTTTCCCCGCAGAAAGGACCTGAGGGCTGATTCCACCAGTGGGGCCCATTCTCCCCGGAAGAAGGTGCTGCTCTCAGACGGAACAGAGGCTGAGGATCACTTCCTCCTCGTGGCAAAGGAACTCCACCTTGCTTACAGAGATGCAGTGCAGCTCAGTGGTTAAGGTGTCTTTCTAGCACCTGGGAGACACCAGGGATCAAATCCCCACTCGGCCAGGAACCTCACTGGGCGACGCTGGCCCGGCCCCTGCCTCTCCACCTAACCTACCTCTCAGGGCTGTTGTTGTGGGTGCTAAACGAGGAGAGAGGCCCCCTTGAGCTCGGGTGGTTTGTAAAATAAATAAAATAAACAAATAAATACAGTCGTACCTCAGAAGTCGAACAGAATCCGTTCCGGGAGTCCATTCGACTTCCGAAACCTTCGGAAACCAAGGCTGGTTATGACTGGTTTCTGATTGTGCAGAAACACCAGAAACAACAGCAGAAGCTGGGCTGGATGTTTGGCTTCCAAAAAAAGTTCATAATATTTCTGGTTTTTGATCGTTCAGGAGACGGAACTTTCAACTCCCAAGACGTTCAGGAGCCAAAGTACGACTGTATACCGTGGGGCGAGAGGCTGAAGACGGAACCTCTCCCCATCCTTCCCAGGGGGCAGCCCCCCCTCACACCAGCCCCAGGGCCAGCAAGTGACTCCCCGCTTCTGGGTCACAGGGTGCTGCGTTTTGCCATTAAAGCACTGTTGCAAAAAAATTATAAATGAGAGCTGAATGAAATAAGTACAATGATGGAATGGTTACAGGCTGTGATCTGGAGAAAGTGGCCAGAGCGCCACAGGCATCCCGGCCTCACTTTGCAGAAGTGAGGATGGGAGTAACGCACGGGGAGAGCGCGGCCCCCTTCTCTCCTCACACGGTTGCTGCAGGGCAGATCAGAATCTGCAAAGCTGAGCTGCACCCCGCCCCTCGGGCAGCAGTCCTGGAGCATACTGCAGACCACCCACTGTGGACGGGTGCCCTCACCCCAGGGCGCACCCCCTGCTTGCGCTGCTGGGGGGAATTCTCTCTAGCTGCCCCAGGACCTTGGCCCACCAGCCCCACTGATCTTCTCGCTGTGGAGCAGAGATGCGCCTGTGCAGGATGCCCAGAAGACTCCGAAAACCAAACTAAACTGGTTCCCAAAGCTTCCGTCCCTGCCTGCTCCAAGGGAAGCATCTAAATTGCAGAACTCTTTCATGTGGCGTGGCTCACACATCGCAGTGGGGTGGAGTGACGTTTGTGACCCACAGGGCACTTATTTCGGGATAGGGAAGGGAACCAGCTGCTCTCAGGCTCCAGAACCCTGCTATTTAGAGGCACCTGAACATCCTCTGCTCAACGGGTAAGGCCACTTCCTGCCCCCAGGTTGCAACGTTCCACGTTCGGCCACCCTAGCATGCCTCAGGTTTATTGCAAGCAACTTCTGCTGCTGAATTTCTAGAGGCATTTGCAAATTCTGGCCGAGACCTGGCACAACCAGCACATGTCCTGTGACACCCGATCTGCAGCAAAAAGCAGCCCCCAGGACAGGGGAGGACACACACACACCTGATGCCAGAGCACCAAGCGGCAGCATGGCAGGCTGGACTAAGAACCCACAACACACGTCCAAGCTGCCACATGCGCTGACAGCACCAGCCCCGGACGATGTGGGTTCCCAGAAGCAAGTCTGCGGAAGATGGCCTGAGAGAGCTGCTAGGGGGCAGCCCACAACCCACCCCACGAGATTGCCCTTCCAGGCTTGCCCCACTGCACAACTTTGTCAAGTTTGCATCTTGCCCTTCTCAAAAAAGACACAACTGACACACAAACACACTCCTTCCAGAAAGCGAGTGTGAGCCTGCATGTCCTTTGCAATGCAAAGGCAGTTCCAAGGCTCCCCTAAGTTATCCTGGGGGCGTTTTCTGAAGGTCACCGGAAGCCAGACCACTGGGCCAGCGAGGGCAACGCTCTCCAGATGTTACTAGAGCCCAAACGCCAACAGGCTCAACCAGCAGGGCCAACGGTCAGGCCAAGAGCTGTAGTCCTGCAACATATGGAGGGGGCTGCATGGGGTGCCCCCTGCCCACAGACCAGGCTCCTTCCCAGCTCTAGGGCAGAAGTTCCGGCCTGGACCCGAGGCCTTCTGCCTGCAACGTGTGTGTGCTGAGACTCAGCCGGGCCCTTCATGGCCGCATCACGTGCAGCAAAACAAGAGACTCCTCTTCTTCCATATCTTCAAAGGGAAGGACTGTGATGGACTCTCCTTGCAAAAACGTGCCCCCCTCCCTCCCCAAAGACCCAAGCAAAGAAGGCGCTCAGGATGCTGCAATTGCACCCGGGAGAGAAAAGGGTGGTCCTGGGGCTCCCGGTCCTGGGGGCCACACGCCCACCTCCCACAGAGGAGATGGGGGGGTCTCTGGGGGAGCCGAGGGCCTTCCCACAGGGGCACCTGGCTGGCGTCTCTGGGGCACAGGGGGGTGGGATCCCTCTCACCCACCCCAGCACCCACGGGGTCCCAATCCAGCTGCTGCTCCTCATGGGCTGCCGGGCGGGGTTTTGAGCGGACCTTCCCGCCTTGCACGGGGTTGGTCTGGATGACCCCTGGGGGTCCCCCTCCCAAGGCTTCGGTTCTGCGACCCCCTCCCGCCCTTCCTGCCCCGGGAAAAGGGCTCGGGAGGAGGGTCCTGGGCTGAACTCCCCTCCGGGCAGCTGAGGGAAGGGGAGAGCGGAGGGCGAGCTGGCGGAGGGGGACACGTGGCGGGGAGCCGAAGGGGTCTGGCCCCCAAGAGGCCGCCAGAAAGGGGCCTGGGGGCTCTGCCCATGCTCAGAGGCGCCCTTGGCGGCGCCCTTCCCCCCCCCCAGACCCCGCTCCCGGGGAAAGGGTCCTGGACTGGATCCCCCTCCGGGCAGCTGGGGAAAGGGGAGAGCGGAGAGCGGAGAGAGAGTTGGCGGAGGGGGGCCCCTCCCTCCTCCCTGCCTCGGCACTCTGCCCATGCTCAGAGGCGCCCTTGGCGGCGCTCTTCCCCCCCCCCCAAGGACTCGCTCCGGGGAAAGGGTCCTGGACTGGATCCCCCCCCGGGCAGCCGGGGCGAGGGGAGAGCGGAGGGCGAGCTGGCGGAGGGGGGCACGTGGCGGGGAGCCGAAGGGATCCGGCCCCCGAGAGGCCGCTGGAAAGGGGCTGGGCGCTCTGCCCATGCTCAGAGGCACCCTTGGCGGCGCCCTTTCCCCCCCCCAGACCCCACCCCGGGGGAAAGGGTCCTGGACTGGACCCCCCTCCAGCCAGCCGGGGAAAGGGGAGAGCGGAGAGAGAGCTGGCAGAGGGGGGCCCCTCCCTCCTCCCTCCCTCCTCCCTCCCTCGGCACTCTGCCCATGCTCAGAGGCGCCCTTGGCGGCGCTCTTTCCCCCCCCCCCCCAAGGCCTCGCTCCGGGGAAAGGGTCCTGGACTGGACCCCCCTCCGGGCAGCTGGGGCAAGGGGAGAGCGGAGGGGGCCCTCCCTGCCTCGGCACTCTGCCCATGCTCCGAGGCGCCCTTTACCATCTTGACGATGCCTCTCTGCAGGGCGGGGCTGGCGGCGCCCGAGGCGGCGGAGGAGGCGGCGGCGCTGCTGCTTCCGGAGGAGGAGGCCATCCCGAGGGGTCTCTAGCGGGGTCTCTAGCGGGGTCTCTCTCTCTCTCTCTCTCTCTCGGCGAGGGACGCGGCGCGGACGGAGCGGCGGAAGGGGCGGGGCGAGGGGCGGGGCGCCAGCTTTCTACCCCTCCCCGGCCCCGCCCCCTCGCGCAGGCGCAGCGCCCGCGCCGGACCCGGCCCCGCCCCGCCCCGCCGAGGAGGGCCAATGGGCGGGCGCCCCCGCGGACCCGGACCCGCCGGCCTGGCCAATGGGCGCGGCGAGCGGCGGCCCGGGAGGGAAAGGGGAGCGGATTCAAACCCGCGACGTCGCGGAAGGAGGAGGGAGGGAGGGGGGGGAGGAGGAGGCGGGACTTCCGGGTCAGGCGGGCAGAAGGACACGTCGGCAAGAGCTGCCCGCCTGGGACGCGCCTGCGCCTTGGAGGGGGATCCCGGGGAAGCCCGGCGGGCGGGCACGTGACCAGGAGGGGATTCCCCGCCGCGGCTCCTCCGGAGGCGGCGCTGAGGGGGGACTTGGCGACAATTCCAACTGCAGATTATTTTATAATATTTCATAATAGCTGTCCGTATTGTTCATAGTGTTTGCTACATTACAAGTGAAATTAAAATAATAAATAAATAAATATACTCAGGGCGGCTTCCAACCAAAGATTAAAAATACAGTTACAGATAGGTAGCCGTGTTGGTCTGCCACAGGGGCCAAACCTTACGCCAAAGAATAAACGGACATAAATCGGACATCAAGAATCACAAGACAGAGAAACCAGTAGGAGAACACTTCAATCTCCCAGGACATTCTATACAAGATCTCAAAGTAGCTGTTTTACTACAAAGGAATTTCAGAAATAGACTGGAAAGAGAAGCTGCTGAATTGCAACTCATTACCAAACTTAAAACCATGGAGAGACCTGGTCTGAACAAAGACATTGGATTCTTATCTCATTATACATGACAAAGCCATTTTTCACCTTCTCACCCCTTGCTTTTTCCTGTAAGACCTATTGCAGTCGTTAAGAGTCGTCAACAGGCTCATCACAGCTATCTGCCAACCACCCATTCCCACCCCCCTTCTGAGTAATACCCCTCCCCACCTTCTCACTATATAGAAGGATCTGGCAACTTCTGTTTCAGTGTATCTGAAGAAGTGTGCATGCACACGAAAGCTCATACCAAGAACTAACTTAGTTGGTCTTTAAGGTGCTATTGGAAAGAAATTTTTTTTTTGTTTTTATTAAAAATACATTAAAACATCAGTTTTCTCCTGAGAAAAACATCAGTTTCCCCCTGAGAAATCGCTACGTGGGACAATGTTGCAGGAAACACCCCACCCAATCATTCTGTTTGTACAAACACGGCACAACCACACACGACATACGACATACGCGACGTTTCTGTTCTAAATTCATAGTAAATCAACCGTACATCGGAACACCTCTAGTGCCAAAATGCACTTGGTATCAGGTGAACCTGGAATATGAGAAAGTCCATTAGTTCCAACACCTGTATTTTGCACTGTTTTACTGTGAATAAGTTGAGTTTCCAAGAATCGCAATGGGGGGGGGAGGTTTTAAAACCATGTTGTTGTTGTTGAGTCGTTTAGTCGTGTCCGCCTCTTCGTGACCCCCTGGACCAGAGCACGCCAGGCACTCCTGTCTTCCACTGCCTCCCTCATGCTGGTAGCTTCGAGAAAACTGTCCCACCATCTCATCCTCCGTTGTCCCCTTCTCCTTGTGCCCTCCATCTTTCCCAACATCAGGGTCTTTTCCAGGGAGTCTTCTCTTCTCATGAGGTGGCCAAAGTATTGGAGCCTCAGCTTCAGGATCTGTCCTTCCAGTGAGACCCAGGACTGATTTCCTTAAGAATGGAGAGATTTGATCTTCTTGCAGTCCATGGGACTCTCAAGAGTCTCCTCCAGCACCAGAATTCAAAAGCATCAATTCTTCAACGATCAGCCTTCTTTATGGTCCAGCTCTCACTTCCATACATCACTACTGGGAAAACCATAGCTTTTACTATACGGACCTTTGTCAGCAAGGGGATGTCTCTGCTTTTTATGATGCTGTCTAGGTTTGCCATCGCCTTTCTCCCAAGGAGCAGGCGTCTCTTAATTTCGTGGCTGCTGTCACCATCTGCAGTGATCATGGAGCCCAAGAAAGTAAAATCTCTCACTGCCTCCATTTCTTCCCCTTCTATTTGCCAGGAGGTGATGGGACCAGTGGCCATGATCTTCGTTTTTTTGATGTTGAGCTTCAGACCATATTTTGCGCTCTCCTCTTTCACCCTCAATAAAAGGTTCTTTAATTCCTCCTCACTTTCTGCCATCAAGGTTGTGTCATCTGCATATCTGAGGTTGTTGATATTTCTTCCAGCAATCTTAATTCCGGCTTGGGATTCATCCAGCCCAGCCTTTCGCATGATGAATTCTCCATATAAGTTAAATAAACAGGGAGACAATATACAGCCTTGTCGTACTCCTTTCCCAATTTTGAACCAATCAGTTGTTCCATATCCAGTTCTAACTGTAGCTTCTTGTCCCACAAAGAGATTTCTCAGGAGACAGATGAGGTGATCAGGCACTCCCATTTCTTTAAGAACTTGCCATAGTTTGCTGTGGTCGACACAGTCAAAGGCTTTTGCATAGTCAATGAAGCAGAAGTAGATGCCTTTCTGGAACTCTCTGGCTTTCTCCATAATCCAGCGCATGTTTGCAATTTGGTCTCTGGTTCCTCTGCCTCTTCGAAATCCAGCTTGCACTTCTGGGAGTTCTCGGTCCACATACTGCTTGAGCCTTCCTTGTAGAATTTTAAGCATAACCTTGCTAGCGTGTGAAATGAGTGCAATTGTGCGGTAGTTGGAGCATTCTTTGGCACTACCCTTCTTCGGGATTGGGATGTAGACTGATCTTCTCCAATCCTCTGGCCACTGCTGAGTTTTCCAAACTTGCTGGCATATTGAGTGTAGCACCTTGACAGCATCATCTTTTAAAATTTTAAAAACCATAGAATCATGGAATTGTAGTGTTGGATGGGACCCCAAGGGTCATCTAGTCCAACCCCCTGCAATGCAGGAATCTCAGCTAAAGCATCCTTGACAGACGGCCATCCAACCTCTGCTTTAAAACCTCCAAGGAAGGAGAGTCCATAATCTCCCCACCTTTCCATCATCAAACATTTCTTGGTGTCCTGATGTTTGGTCAGAATTTCCTTTCTTGTAACTTGAAGCCATGGGTTCAAGTCCTACCCTCCAAAGCAGGAGAAAAGCTTGTTCCCTCTTCCATGTGACAGCCCTTGAGATATTTGAAGATGGCTCTCATATCTCCTCTCAGTCTCTTCTCCAGCCTAAACATCCCCAGCTCCTTCAACCATTCCTCATCAGGCTTGGTTTCCAGACCCTTGGTCATCTTGGTTGCCCTCCTCTGCACATGTTCCAGCTTCTCAGCATCCTTCTTAAATTGTAGTGCCCTGAATTGGACACAGTATCCCACGTGTGGTCTGACCGATACAGAATAGAGTGGGACCATGATTTCCCTTGATCTGGACGCTAGACTTCTGCTGATGCAGCCTAGAATAGCATTAGCTTTTTTTGCTGCTACAAAATACTGTTTATGCTGCAGAACAGAGGGTGGAGATGCAGAAACATCAAGAGGACATGGTTGAGCCCATTAATTTGCTGGCAGCAACAAAACCTCAGCTGCCCACCTTCAGCAAGGGAGGTTGTGCTGGTCCCGGGGGGGTTACCGTGAGGCGTGGTCAGAGACCGGTCCTGGGTCGAGGGTCTGGAGACTGTCCACCAAGGGCGAAGCGGGGTCCAAAGTGAGGAGCCGGGCAAGGATGGGAACTCTGGAAGAACAGGTCTGGGTGCTGGCAGAAACAGGTTTCCAACGACGTTGCTCCTGAACCTGGGACTGGGCTGACTGGCCTTTATCTTCTCTGAGGCCAGGGGCGGTCCCGGCCCACAGGTGACCCGCCTCTCCTGCCTTAAGGCGAGCACTCCTCCTGAGAGAACCCAGTTCCCTCCGCCTCTCTGCCCTGAGCCTCTGCAGCTCAGGAGAGGCTGGAGGGTTACTGGACCCAGAGGCAACCTCACCTTCCCCTGACAGGGCTGGGAGAGGCGCACCTGCAGGCAATGGGTCCTCAATCACCTCCGGAGCCAGAGTGGATTCACCTGGTGCCTGCTCCTGAGGATCCGGCACAGGTGCAGGTGCTTCAGATTCAAGGCCCTGCCCCGGCTCAGCCGGCCCTGGAGGCGGGGACTCCTGTGCAGGCTGGGATTCCTCTGAATCAGCCTCTGAATCAGATTCCCAGGCCATCACAGAGGCACTGAGTTCTTGGTGCCCTGCCAGGGGCTTCTCGGTGGTCAGGGGGTCTCAGCCTTCCGCTCCCCAGAATCCCAGGCAGGGGGGACCAGCGCTGGTGAGCTAGAGGGGCAGATGGAGAAGAAAAAGGCATCAGCTTCCAGTGGTCCAGAGAGAGATTTGGGGAGATGGGAGATTTGGGCCTCTGAAGTGCCCCAGCTGGTCTCAAAGCCCTAATGGGAAGACCAGCCCAAGGCACTGATCATTCACTCCCCTGCAGTGTGGAAATCCCAGTGGGTGCTGAGACTGGAGCAGCCCCTGGAAAGAGCTCAGAGGAAAGGGCTCTTCTTATTTTCTCTTCTAGGTGGCGAGAGCAGATTAAGGTTGCTTCCTTAACAAAAGGAAAAAGGAGTTGGGAGGTTAATGTAAGCTTTATATTAAGTCTCCCTCCCAAAGTGTCGAAACAAAATAAAAAAATTCCTTCCAGTAGCACCTTAGAGACCAACTAAGTTTGTTCTTGGTATGAGCTTTCGTGTGCATGCACACTTCTTCAGATACACACATAGTCTGTATGCACACAAAAGCTCATACCAATAACAAACTTAGTTGGTCTCTAAGGTGCTACTTATGTGGGTGGCGCCGTGGGTTAAACCACAGAGCCTAGGGCTTGCCAATCAGAAGGTCAGTGGTTCGAATCCCTGCGACAGGGTGAGCTTCCATTGCTCAGTCCCTGTTCCTGCCCACCTAGCAGTTCAAAAGCACGTCAAAGTGCAAATAGATAAATAGGTACCACTCCAGCGGGAAGGTAAACGACGTTTCCATGCGCTGCTCTGGTTTGCCAGAAGCGGCTTAGTCATGCTGGCCACATGACCCGGAAGCTGTACGCCGGCTCCCTTGGCCAGTAAAGCCAGATGAGCGCTGCAACCCCAGAGTCGGCCACGACTGGACCTAACGGTCAGGGGTCCCCTTTACCTTTAAGGTGCTACTGGAAGGAATTTTTTTATTTTGTTTCGACTACAGCAGACCAACAAGGCTACCTACCCTGTAACTAGAACCTAAGTGTTGAGATGGCTGAAGGGTCCATCTGAGGCAATGCTTGGCTGCCAGCACTGGCTGAAGAGATACAGGTGCTGTTTTAAAGCAGAGAGCCCTCCCTTCCCTCCCTGGCTGGATATAGGCTGCTGCTGAAGGTGGAGGCTCCATCTCGCTATCCCGATTTTCAGATTTACTGCTCAGTCCTCTGGCGGTGCATGTTTGCTCAGAAAAACCCTCCTCCACTCATGTCTGGCAGAATCCAGTGCCGCGGGAAAAGAAAAGGTCATCAACACAGCCCCCAGAGTTACCAGCACGGCACCCACGGGTGCCACTGCACCCAACAGGAACCCCCATGGTGCCCAGAACAGGCCTCAGTAATGTCTCCTCAAAACCCCACAAAGCATGAAAGATGGTTTGCTTTCCCTGTTCAGTTCCTGTTTCCACTCACTTAGCCTGACCTACATTGAATTTTCTTGTTGTTTAGTTGCTTAGTTGTGCCCGACTGTTTGTGACCCCCTGGACCAGAGCACCCCAGGCACTCCTGTCCTCCACTGCCTCCCGCAGTTTGGTCAAACTCATGCTGGTAGCTTCGAGAACACTGTCCCACCATCTCGTCCTCTGTCGTTCCCTTCTCCTTGGGGCCTCCATCTTTCCCAACATCAGGGTCTTTTCCAGAGAGTCTTCTCTTCTCATGAGGTGGCCAAAGTCTTGGAGCCTCAGCTTCACGATCTGTCCTTCCAGTGAGCACTCAGGGCTGATTTCCTTCAGAATGGAGAGGTTGGATCTTCTTGCAGTCCATGGGACTCTCAAGAGTCTCCTCCAGCACCGCAGTTCAAAAGCATCCATTCTTTGGCGATCAGCCTTCTTGATGGTCCAGCTTTCACTTCCATACATCACTACTGGGAAAACCAGAGCTTCAACTATACGGACCTTTGTTGGCAAGGTGAGGTCTCTGCTTTTTAATATGCTGTCTAGGTTTGTCATTGCTTTTCTCCCAAGAAGCAGGCGTCTTTTAATTTCGTGACTACATTGAGTATTCTCCCTTAAATATGGCCTCATTTCCTTGGATGCGGGGACTGGACACCCACCTTGTCTCTCTGATTACCTGGCGTCCCTGTTTCCTGGGGACAGTCCCCAGATTTACAAATCAGTTCCCATACAAAACCCATTGAAGTTGAAAAGTGTCCCTGGATTCATTGGGGGGGGGGGAATCTGGTAACCTTCCTCTGATGGAGAGATGCAAAGAGCTTTCTCTCTCTTGGCAAGAGTGGCAGTGGCTCAGATTTCCAAATGCTATCCTGATTCCAGAAATGTTGGGAATCCCCATTCTGGCTGAATGCACGGCTTGTGGTGAGAACCAACAGCTCCTGCTTACTGAGGACAAGATGCCCTCCATCACTGAAGAAAGAGATCCCCTTCTCCAAAGCCTTATTAATTTGCCATTAATTTGCTTTTGAATTGATTTTAGAATGAATTGATTTTAGAATGTATTTCAATTAATTGATTGTGATTTTATGTAACCTGTGTTATTTTTACTGTTGTTAGCCGCTCTGAGCCCGGCTTTGGCTGGGGAGGGCGGGATATAAATACAATTTTATTTATTATTATTATTATTATTATTATTATTATTATTATTCAAGTAAGGCAGAACACTGCTGTTTTGATGGTAGCTGCCATCCTGAACTCAAGCTGGAAGGTGACATGTCAGCGACCATCCAGGCTGTGAGCCCTGGAAAACCTGTTCCCTGCCCTGCAGTCCTTTTCCCACCTGGCCTGGGAGGGTGGAGACTGGACTGACTCCAGCTACAGAAGTTTAGGCTGTGAAAGAGGCCAGAGACCATCTTGCCTGTCTTTTAGTGCACAGCCAGGTCACAGAGCCTGAGCTTCCAGCCGCCCACCACGAACCACTTGGCAAGACTGGCAGCGACAGCAGCAGATACTTTCCATGCTTGAGATGACGTTTTTAGTCTCTTGCTCATTGTGCTGTTTTAAATGTGCATTTTATAATTGACTTCCTTTAGTCCTGTTTAAGATAATATTTTAGTTTTCTGTTAACAATGCTGCTTTGAATGGATACTTTATATTGACTTTGTTCAGCGATGTTCAGTGCTGGGTTGTTTTATTTGATGTTTTAATGTGTTGTAAAAAGATTTGAGATTCTTTTTTTCTTAAAAATAATAAGAAATGAAATGAATCATCACGATCACCATCTCCCCTCAGTCGCCATTTGCTGCAGAGAGAAGCCAGCCCTGGGGTTCTGGAGATGGGCTGTAGGGGAAAGGCTGGGCTCTGGTTGAAATGATGCCTCTGCTAGATGGGCCTTGGGAAACACTCTGATGAGAGTTCTGTTCAATTGGGAGGCCCCCCAAAGGCCATCTAGTCCAACCTGCACCAATGCAGAAAACCCGGCGCTGGAACAATGAGCGTGGCTTTTTGGTGGTCACTCAGACTCTGTTCGAAGGCCATCAGCACCTTCCAAGCTGTTCCTCTGCGAACATCTCATTCTGACAGGAAGTTCCTCCAAATGTTGAGTTGAGAATACCTTTTCCTGTCATTTGAAGCTTGAAGTTCAAGTCCTACCCCCCGAAGCCCAACAGAGAATACATTCGCTCCATCATCTATGCAACAGCTGTTCAAATATTTGAAGATGGTTATCGTGTTGCCACTTGATTTTCTCTTCTCCAGGCTGAACCTGCCCAACTCCCTCATAGGATGCGGTCTCGAAAGCTCTCTCCATCTCTGCCAACCTTCTCTGGCCACATTCCAGATTGTTGATATCCTTTATCCAGTATCCCTGAAGGAGCGTCTTCACCCCCATCGCTCTGCCCGGACACTGAGGTCCAGCTCCGAGGGCCTTCTGGCGGTTCCCTCACTGCAAGAAGTGAGGTTACAGGGAACCAGGCAGAGGGCCTTCTCGGTGGTGGCGCCTGCCCTGTGGAATGCCCTCCCACCAGATGTCAAGGAAATAAACAGCTATCTGACTTTTATAAGATATATGAAGACAACTCTGTTTAGGGAAGTTTTTAATGTTTGAAGTTTTATCGTGTTTTTAATATTCTGTTGGGAGCAGCCCAGAGTGGCTGGGGAAACCCAGCCAGATGGGCGGGGTACAAATAAAAAAAATATAATTATTGTTATTATTTTTATTATTACTACTGTTACTACTTAACCAACTGTGGCCACTGTTACCAAAATGTATGGTAAACTGTTGTACTAGAAATGTTAACCAAAAAACTCAAACTAGCACAGGGACACGCTACGGAGGACACCTTCACCCCAGTGTGATTCCCCTTCATCATGTACGCAACACAACAGGTCAATGACCTCTCCCTTCTAATATGAATCAATATAGCTCACCTGACCCAACAGCCTAGCCCACCTCCCTCACACAAATAAGCCACACCGCAATCAACAAAACAAAAGCAACCAAGCTTGGGAACCCCTACCCTGCCGCATTATCGATAAAAATAAATAAATACACAAATAAATACACAAACAAAGGCCGTACCTGTGATGTGCTGACGCAAACCACCAACATTAATGATGGGCAATAGGACAAAAGAACAGTACCATCTATGGCCGCTGATGATGACAAGGTCCAGTTATTCAAGATCATGAGATTCTCGTTCTCAGAGGAAGAGTTCCCAGGACCTGACTCAGGAAGGGCAGGGATGGCACAGCAGAGCCCTTGGCTGAGGCAGAGAGTGGTGGTCAGTTGTGGAGGAGCTTCTTCTCAGAGCCAAGGTCATCACAGAGGTGGCAACCCCAAGCCACTTGTGTTTCCTTCTCTGCAGACAGAGGGTCCCCAGGCTCTTGTAGAAATGCAGCGAAGCTGCAGGTTGGAAGTGAAATAAAAAAATTAAGGTCTTACATATATATATATATATATATATATATATATATATATATATATATATAAAAGATAAATGTTCATAACTGCATCTATAAACCGTATGTCTGAAACCCCACAGAAAACGTCCTGAAACCATTTTGTCCCTCCCAAATTGACCTCAAATATTTCTCTGCAAGGTCAAAAGAAAATGGAAAAGCCTCCCCATTGTCTTTTCCTTCAAAAATCCTGTCTTAAGGGTATGTCTGTGTATGAATAGGGTGAGCCTGTGACCTGGCTCAGGAACTAAGTATTTATCATTACAAAAGAATGGCCAGGCTCCCCAGGGTATCCAATCAAGTGACCATTAACAGGTCTGCCAGACAGGAGATAAACAACGCACTCAGATTTCTATTGTAGACCGCCTCTTCTGTGATTCAGGACCTATAAATGAAAGTCTTTCTTCAGGCAATGCAGAGTTAAATTGTGGAACTCGCTCCCCCAAGGAAGCAGGAATGGTCACCCACTTGGATGGCTTTAGAAGAGGACTGGACCAATTCATGGAGGAGGAGAGGGCTATGGAGGGCTCCTAGCTCTGCTCTATCCTTCACAGTTGGAGTCAGCCATGCTTCTGAATCTCAGGTGCTGAGTATCGCAAGTGCGGAGGCTGCTGTTGTGCTCAGGTCCTGCTTAGAGAGATGAAAGCCCTGCGGGAAGGCAGGTGGATGGGGAAATGCTTCACGGCAAAGGCCTTAAAAGGGGGGGCGGACCCAACAGAATTTTTGAGGAAAGCTGGGGGGGAACCCTATGGACTATTTTTATTTTGAAAAGCGTCAAATGCTTTTGAAGAGTTTCTTTAAACTGTAAGACCATATAAAACATTAGAGAATGATGGATTCACCTCAGCCCACATAGACCTGCCCAAATATTAAGATCAGAGGGGGGGGCAGGGGGTGGTTGGTCCAAGGAGCAGGGGCACCTGGGAGGACTTCCTCTGTGGTCTCCCCACCACAAACACACACAGTTCTGCAGCTCCCTCTCCTTGGAGGTGTCTGTGCCCCATCTCTGGGAGCTGGTGTGTTATTTCAGATCACATCCTCTCTCCTGCACCTGATCAGCAGCACAACTGCACCATAGGACTTCCTCTGCTGTTTTAATCAATGCTTTGATGATGCTTTACTTTTTCACTGGGTGGGCTTTGCCCTGGGACCTTGTGGGGAAGGGTGGGTGGCAGATTCAAATATATAAAATACACAATGCAGAGATCCAAGATGCAGGAAGAGGAGCGTGCAGAGCCTTTGTTGCTTCTGAATTGCTGCTTTCCGCCTTCTGGCGCCCTTTGAACACTGGAAGCAACAGTGATGCTGCTGTCCATTTCACCTGCTCCCTCCCATGTGGCCAACCTTGCCACTTCTCCACTCAAACAGCTGTGACCCTCAGACCCGAACCCTGCTATGGGCTGGATGAGATGGGAACCCCCAGGCTTCCTTCTCTTGGTGGCAGCAGAAGAGGAACAAAGGGGAGACCCTCTATCTTCCCTTTGGGGTGGTCTCAGTGCTGCCACCAAGGGAAGGAAGCCTGTCTGGGACATGAAAGGGAGAAAGACTTTATTCCCCACCCCATGCAGACTTCTTTCTCTCGGTGGTGGCAGCAGTGAAGACTTTTTCCTCCTGTGACAAAATGTGTAGAACTGGCACTGGCCGGGTGTTCTGCCTCCAAGGAGAAGGTGGTGGTGCAGGATCTGTCTCAGTGGCCTCCAGCCACTCAGGAACAACCCCTAGAACAGGCATAGGCAACCTCAGTCCTCCAGATGTTTTGGGACTACAACTCCCATGATCCCTAGCTAACAGGACCAGTGGTCAGGGAGGATGGGAATTGTAGTCTCCAAACATCTGGAGGGCCAAGGTTGCCTATGCCTGCCCTAGAACAACAGCTGAGAAGAAGGGAGGAGCCTTGGGAGGGCCTGGCAGCGCTCTCCCCCCCAACAGAAAGTGAGCTGGGCACCAGACGCAGATGCAGAACAGCCCTCAGGAGCAACGATTCCACAAGAGGCTGGCTGAGATCCTCACAGGCAAGAGTGCTCCAGGGCAGAAGAGGAGGACTGCTGCAGAAACTTCCCAGAGTGGGGTTTGGGGAGCCCCCTTTTTGGCTTCGGGGCCAATGTCTCGTGCCTAACCCCCTGCTCACCTGGGGCTCCTCCCTGACGAGCTGCTTGCCTGAAACTGTGTATACACCACGCATCTAAAAACACATTATTCCCCCCCACACACGCAAAGAATCCTAGGAACTGCAGTTTACCCTCACACAGCTATAATCCCCGGCACCCTTAACGAACTACAGTTCCCAGGGTTCTTCTGGGGAAGTCACGTGCTTTAAATGCATTCACCCGGAGCCCCTGAGAGAACCGCAGCCGGCCTGGGATTGCGCCCTGGGCGTTGCAGCCGCGTGGTCCACAAGTTGCTTGGGCAACTTGGGACCCAGTTCGGATTGGAGCCTGGGAAGCGCGTCTTGATCTGCCTTGCAGGAGGGGAGGTCGGTACAGTGCGAGGCAGAGGAATCCATAGATCTGTTGTAGGTGTCACATCACCGCAAATAAAATCTGGTCTGCCTAGGAATTAAGTTTTGGACAAAACCCACAAGAGGGAGCGGGGTGGCCTGGAGAGTCAAAAGGGGGCTGGCTTGCGCAAAACGTTTGTAGTTTTAAACGTCGCCTGTATGACAAACTCTCTAATTCTGTATTCTAGCTAAGGGATAAGCTGTGAATTTTGCATTGTGAAAGAAAGCAGTGAAATGCGCTTGGGTTTGGTGAGAAAGGAAGGCGCGCGGCCACCAAGGCGAGCTGGAGCCGCGGGTGCCCGAGGGTTTGGCTGGGGTGGTTGGGCAGCCGTCTCTCTCTCCAGGCCCGTCTCCGGACCCCCATTTCCACGCCTTCCAGTCGAGATTCCGCGGCTGGGATGGGCCGCATCTCAGCGGCAAAGCACTCGCTCTGCAGACAAGGGACCCCGAGCTTCAATCCCCAAAGGTACCTCAAGTTTAAGCTAGGAGAGACCCGCTGCCAGTCAGTGCACACAGTACGGAGCTACATGGCCCCAATGGTCTGACTCGGTGCAAGACAGCTTCCTGTGTCCCTAGCCTCTCGCCTTGGCTCCTCTCCGCCGCCCTTGGTGAAGTTCTGCGCCGAGCGCGCCAGGCACAGCGTCGCCTCTTCGGGCGCAACTTCCCCGGACGCCCGTCGGGCCAGGGCTAGACGCCTCCGCTTGGCTTCCAGCAGCTCCTTCCAACCACGCTCTGGGAAGGGGGTCACGCTTAAACCTTTTTACTGAGCCCCCCACCCCCGTGCTACTCCAGAAGGCTCTCCCAAGCCGGGGCTGTGGAAGAAGCGCCTGTTCCGGCTATGAGGCGCCTCCTGCCGCCGTGCGCCCCGGAGAGTCCTGGCAGGCCCCCGCCTTGCAGAACCGCGGAGCAGGAGCCGACTCGGCCCAGTTGCTGGCTTGGCTCTCTGAGTTGGAGGGGGCGTGTAGGGGGGAGCTTTCTAGGCCTTGTCCCCGGGCCCTTTCGATGTCGAGGACGACGCCAGCTTGCAGGGCTCTCGCCGACCACCTTCGGTGCCATTACGCACGCCGCCCTGCTCCTTGGCGCGTCCGCTCTGGCTCCCTTTTGGTGACAGGGGCAAGGGGGGATCCGGGCTACAGCGTGGTCGCCCCCAGGCTCCCCACGAGCCTCCCCTCCCCCCTGCGGGGTGCAGGGCCCACAGGGAACCCGGCCAGCCCTGTGCCTCCCTCCCTTCCGTCGGGGCTGGCAAAGCGGGAGGGCGCCGTGGTTAATGTGTAATGGGGACCAGATGGTCGCCTCCGAGGCAGCCTGCTCGGTGGAGAGCCCGGGAGGGAGGGAGGGGAGGCGGCGGCATGGAGAGGGGGGGCTAATGAGGGTCAATTGCTGGGTGCCCAGGCCGGGGGAGAACCGCCTGCCCCCACTATTTGCTCATCAAATATTGTCCTGGGCAGCTTGGCAGGGCTCAGCTCCGCCAGGCAAGTCCCGGGCCATCTGGGCCAGCTCGGGAGGCGTCGGCAGGGGCAGGGCGCCCCTTCCCCTCCCCTGGCGAGGCCAAGCTGGCCTCTTTTTGCCTCCTGCAGCCGGGGAAAGAGACCGGCTGGCGAAGGAGTTCGGCCTGGCCCCGCTGGCTGAGGAGCAGCCAGAGTCCCAGCCGTCGAGGGGCAAATCCGCAGCGGCGCGTCCGGGTCTGGGGTTCGTGGGGAAGTCGCGCCGTCTCAAAGGAAGGAGCAGCTCCCGGCCAGCGTCGGAGCCGCAGCCCAGGTAAAAGCGAAGGAGATGCTGCCGGCTGTGGCTGGAAGCTGGCGGGTGGCCCCGGGCCCCGGGGAGGCAAGCGGGAGAAGGGGCGCCTCCCGCGGAGGGTGGCGCTGCCCCGACTCCTGCGGCCGCTCCCGCCCCGTCCGAAGCAGCTTCGGGCGCAGGAGAGGAGAAGCGAAGGGAGCCGCCGCGGGCGGACCTGGGGCCGCTGTCCGCGCCGCGATGGTGCTGAAACGCCGCGGCCGCCGGCCGCCACTGCCCCAGCCCCGACGGGACGCGGCCAGGAGGCTGCAGCGGGTGGGGTGGGTGCGGAGCGAAGAATCAGCTGCCTCCCCGCCGGCATCTCGCTTTTGGGTTCAACAAGAGCCTCCCCTCCCCAGCACGCCGGACAGGAAGGCCCTCTCCGCTTTCGCTGTCCCAAGGGAAGTGCCCAGGCTTCTCTGAGCAGAAGTTGTAGAATTGGAATTGTGGGATTGGAAGGTACCCCCAAAAGACATCTAGTCTTGCCCTTTGCAATGCAGGAATCACAGCTATAGCGTCCCTAACGGATGGCCATCCCACCTCTGTTGAAAAACCTCCAACGCAAGAGAGTCCACCGCCTTCCGAGGGAGTCAGTTCCACTGTGGAATGGCTCTCATCACCAGGAAGTTATTCCTAATGTTTAGTCGGGATCGCCTTCCTTTGTCATGTGAATCCATCAGTTCTGGGTCCTGCCCTCCAGAGCAGCAGAAAACCAGCTTGCTCCACCTTCCGTGGGAGAGCGCTTCCCTCGTCTGAAAGTGGCTATTATGTCAACTCTCAGATCACATCGAAGCCTCCCTCTTGGAAGAAAGAGAGCAGTGAGAAATGCAGAATCCTTTCTTAGCAACTGCTTCCCCCCACCCCCACCCCACAGTCTCAGGGCATTCCAAAGGCTCCCTCCCGGAATAAGATCCATGAAGGAGGCAGCTTCAAAGAAGCAGGGAAGGAGACACACACACACCCCACCTACCTGGGAAAGTGAGTCTGTGTCCTCAGGAACCCTCCTCTTGGCAAAAGGAACAAAAACCACCAATTGCTTCTCAAGCAAGAACGGAAGTAAAGGAAAGCCATCCCGGCCCAAGCTGGGAGCCACTTTGAGAGACTTCTGGGCAAAATGGAATAAAATGACAGTAACTAAATGCTTTTCTCTTGTAGAATCCCTGAAGCTATCCTGCCGGGGTTGTCCTGCAATGCAGCATCAAGGTAAAGGGAGCCTCCCTGACCAGCTGGGGATCTCTGTTTAGGCACCTGGTGTGCCATAGAGAAGCCTTGGCATTTCTGCCCAGTGATCTGAGAGCCTGACCTGTCAGGTTGTGAATTGAAATATCTAAATCGAGCCTTCTCTCCACTGCCCTGCAGAGTGTTTCTTGATCTAGCAAGTCATAATAACACCTTCCTCCAAACTGATTCAAAGTTGACCTGCAAAGGGTGGGGGAGTTAAGGATCCTAACCCTAACCCAGCACTGGCTGGCTCCAGCTCCCTACCCCTGACTCAGGTGACAGAACAGAGGGAATGTCAGATTTGCAGGTGACATAACCTTAACATCTTCAAACAAAGAGGAGGGAGAAAACTTTTTCTCCCTCCCTCATAGCACTAAAACCCCTGGGCATCCAATGAAGTTGAATGTTTGAAGGTTCGGGAGAGAGGAAAGGAAGTCCTTCTTCATGCAGCACAGAGTTAACCCATGGAACTCCCTTCCACAGTGATGGCCACCAACTTGGATGGCTTTAAAAAAGGATTGGACAAATTCCAGGGGTTGTCAATGGCCAAGATGCCTGTGCTTTGCCTTCCACAGCTGGAGGCTGCAGTGCTTCCAAAATCCCAGTTGCTGGAAACCACAGGAAGGGAGAAGTGCTCTTGGGCTCGGATCCTGCCTGCTGGTTTCACAGAGGCATCTGTGAGAACAGGAGGCGGGACTGAATGGCCCAATGCCCTGTTCCTGCTGGCTCTCCGCATGTTCTTAAAATTAAATGTGCTAACATTATTTTCAAATGCTTTCCTACATTCCCGTTCTTCCATATAACAACACCATGACTAAGACCACATGCAGCTGAGCACCAGACTCCAGGCGGCCCCAGAAGACCCCCCTTCCTTGCCTGCTCTCTGGGAGACAGCCAGGGGTGTAAGCCATCTCTCTGGGCTGTTTGCAGGGACCAGTGGTGTGAACCAGCTGGGGGGGCCCTTCGTGAATGGCTGCCCCCTGCCCAACTTCAAGAGGAAGAGAATTGTTGAGCTGGCTTCGTGTGGGCTGCGTGCTTCAGACATCTCCCGTCACTTGAAGGTAAAAATGAGATGGAGGGTGGGAAGCCAGTGGGAGCGGGGCCATTAGCTCTCCCGGCAGAAGGGCAGCAAAAGCCAAGGCATAGCCTTCATGGACAGATTATTTGATATTTTCTTTGTTACACACCACCCCCAATATCTGAGCAGTGAGAGGCTCCAGGGTTTCCAAGCACTTGCAACCAGCTTCTGTTTCCTTGGAATGAAGTTAGAGGTAGGTAGCCATGTTGGTCTGCCGTAGTCAAAACAAAATTAAAAAATTCCTTCCAGTAGCACCTTAGAGACCAACTAAGTTTGTCATTGGTGTGAGCTTTCGTGTGCATGCACACTTCTTCAGATATACTGAAACAGAAGTCAAGTCTCTAAGGTGCTACTAGAAGGAATTTTTTTATCTTGGAATGAAGGTTTGCGGTGGTGTCTTTAGGATATGTATGGAAGTGAAAGCTGGACCATAAAGAAGGCTGACCGCCGAAGAATGGATGCTTTTGAATTCTGGTGCTGGAGGAGACTCTGGAGAGTCCCATGGACTGCAAGAAGATCCAACCTCTCCATTCTGAAGGAAATCAGCCCTGAGTGCTCACTGGAAGGACAGATCCTGAAGCTGAGGCTCCAATACTTTGGCCACCTCATGAGAAGAGAAGACTCCCTGGAAAAGACCCTGATGTTGGGAAAGATGGAGGGCACAAGGAGAAGGGGACGACAGAGGACGGGATGGTGGGACAGTATTCTCGAAGCTACCAGCATGAGTTTGACCAAACTGCGGGAGGCAGTGGAGGACAGGAGTGCCTGGCGTGCTCTGGTCCAGGGGGTCACGAAGAGGCGGACACGACTAAACGACTTAACAGCAACAACAACAACTTTAGGATATCTGGTTTTATTTACACAGATATACACCCTGAACATAGGATGGAAGTGCCCACAGCATTAACACCCCCCAACAGAGCTTGCTTATCCATTATTCATGCTTTGGATCCAGCACAGAGCAAACACGTCTCTGTGTCTCCAGCTTCCAGCCTGCTCCCAACTCAGCTCTCTCTCGCACTGCTCTGGCTTTTGTTCCTCTACCTCAGCGGTTCTCAACCTGTGGGTCTCCAGATGTTGTTGGACTACAACTCCCATCATCCCTGAGCTCTGGCCTTGCTAGCTAGGGATGATGGGAGTTGTAGTCCAACAACATCTGGGGACCCACAGGTTGAGAACTGCTGCACCTAGTAACTAGGTGATGCCCATCCCAGCAAGGCAGCCCAGAAAGATGCCATGGTTGATGGTATCAAAAGTTGCCAAGGTATCCTGCAGAACCAACAGGGACATGCAGCCATCTGTGCCCCCAACTAAGTGAGGGGGTGGAGAAAAGGCCCTCCCATTGACCAGTAGGGCTCCCTCACTTAGTTGTAGCTCTTGCTGAACTCCGTTATTTTGGGATGCTGATGAGGACACTTAAGAGGCCAGGTGAGGTCATTGTCTTGCAAATAAACTTGTCCGACCAGTTCGGCAACCTCCTTAGCTAGATTCTAACCCCCACTAACCAGACCCCAAGAACTGAAAGGGGCTCAGCACCCTCAAAACCAACAACAAAGGGGACGGTTGCTAAGTAGGAGGGGTGGGATTGAGGGGCTGGGGACAGTCTGAAGCAGCTGGAGGGGGCAGCCAACCCCCATAAGCCCCCCAACTCTCTCTCTCTCTCTCTCTCTCTCTCTCTCTCTCTCTCTCCCCATGCAACCTTTCATTGCTCCTCACTCCCCTGTTCTTACACCACAGGTTTCCAACGGCTGTGTCAGCAAGATCCTCACCCGCTACTACCAGACGGGGGCCATCCAGCCAAAGGGCGTGGGAGGGAGCCGCCCTCGGACATCCACACCGGAGGTTGTGGCCCGGATTGCCCAGCTGAAGTGCGAACAGCCGTCCCTGTTTGCCTGGGAGATTAGAGGGCAGCTGCAGGCGGAGGGGGCCTGCGCTGCCAACAGGATGCCCAGCGTGAGTTGCCATGAGCTGGGGGCGGGGCAGGTCTCGGGGGGATGGGTTACCTGTGGGCACCGAGAAGTTGGTGCTGGGAGCCTGCCACGTATGTGCTGTTTCGTTTATAAATCTCTTCCCAAGAGCCGCTCCCAAGTGAATTTCAATGCAATCAAGGCATGCATGACTGTCTTTCTTTACACAGCAGGAAACATGTGCCAAGGTGAATCATGTGATGCACACACACCCCCACACAATAATTCCATGTGCCACTGGGTGGGACAATGTGAGAGGGCAGAGTGCTGATGGGATGGACTAGATGCCCTGGTTGGGTCCCTCCTCTGCATTCCCCACCTCCTAAGAAATGAATCCCATTATCGGTGCAAGCAAAGGCCTGTGAAAGGGCAGCACAACAGTGGTCCCTCCCCAGGGGCAAAGGAGTTGGGGGACCCTAACATTCTCCCCACCTTCCAGGAGCGCAGGCAGCCTTCTGCTCCTTGCCAGGGACGGGCCTTAAGCCATGAAGCAAGAGAGCATCTCTTGAGCTCCGTCCGGCCTCTGAGCCCAGCACTGAGGGGCAGACCTCTTCTTGCAAGGAGCTGTGGGGCTGAAGGCAGGGGACCCCCCCAACCCACTCTTCCTGTCCAGAGGCAGCAGGAGCAGGGGGGGCCCCTCTTGCACCAGAGGAGAAAGATGCAGCTGGGGTCCCCCTCCACAGCCAGTGCCTCCGAGGACGGAGTCTGGTGCCATCGGCTCTGAACGGAGCCTTTGCCAACTGGAAATCTTGTTAGACTTCCCAACCCCCAACCCCCAAATGTTATGACTGCATCAAGTGCAATTTATTTATTTCTTGTTTTATTTATTGCATTTCTATCCCAGCTTTCCCTCCAGGGAGCTCAAGGTGGCATACACGGTTCACCCCCCCCATCTCAATTAATCTCAACAACAGCCCTGTGAGGCAGGTTAGGCTGAGAGGCAGGGACTGGTCCCTCAAGGCCACATCTACTGAGCTTCATGGCCGAGCGGAGGATTCGATCCCCAGTCTCTCCCAGGTCCTAGTCTGACATTCTAACCACCACACCACCTCTGGCGCTGCAGTGTGATCCTCCTGAATGTGTCAGGATTGAAGCCTGAACCTTGGGGCCCCTTCCAGCCACCGTCTCTTTCCTCCCTCCCTCTCCAGGTGTCCTCCATCAACCGAATCCTAAGAAGTCTGCCAGTGGGAATGCCCTTCGCAGAGCAGGCTGCCTTCCTCAAGCCTCTGCAGTCAGGTCAGAGATGTTGTGAACAGGCTCCAGGACATGGGTAGGCAACCTAAGGCCCGGGGGCCGGATCCGGCCCAATCACCTTCTCAATCTGGCCCATGGACGGTCTGGGAATCAGTGTGTTTTTACATGAGTAGAATGCGTCCTTTTATTTAAAATGCATCCCTTCCAACTGTACCACTCTACGATTGTAGGATTCTGTGACTTGCTAGGGGTCCTGCTTCCTGGAATCTCGCTGCACAGACACCCACACTTGGTTTGCACTCCCTCTCTTCTGCAGGTCCCACCTTGCCTTGGGAGAGGAGTCCCCCGGGTTCAGAGGAGAGGACAGAGGCCCCGGCTCCCTCCGAGGGGCTGCAGGAGGTGGTGAGGCCCCCCGCAGCAGGCAAGCCAGGCAGGAACAGGAGCCGCACTGTCTTCTCCAAGCAGCAGCTGGAGGTCTTGGAACAAGGTGAGTTCCTGGGCTGTGCAGGATCAGGGCCTCCACAAGGGCAAGGACTCTGAAGGGTTAAGGTTTCCGCTTGGGACCTGGAGGGGCTTTGCAAGGCAGCCTGCCTCCTCTTGGGTGCTTCTGAGGGGAGGCAGAGAGTCTAGGGCAGGCATGTCCAAAGTCCGGCCCATGGGCCAAATCCGGCCCTCCGGTCGCTTTAATCTGGCCCCACAGGCGCTGCAGCTTGCTCACCTGCTTGCACATGCGCTGAAGTGATGGACATGAGGCAGGAGTTGATCATACAGGTGAGCTGCACACAGGTGAGCTGCATGCAAGCTGCTGGCCAGCTCTGTGGAGGCTCCTTTTATTAACACAAATATGCAAACCCAGGCAGATACATTTTGGGCTCTGACTTTTACACATCTTCCAGTCCCAAGATTGTGGGGTGGTACAAAGTTATTTTGGCACCTGTTTCCGCTGCGTCATTTTCCCCTTGCACAGTGTATGACAAAGGAGAAAAAAGGTCTCAGAGACAAAAGTCACAGACAGGACACCGCAGACTACTAAGACCTCCTCAATGCCTTCTTTGCCTCAGTCTTCTCCGATAAAGAAAACAATGCCCGACCTGAAGAATTTGGAGCAAATGATTCAGCAGAGGAAACACAGCCCAGAATAACTAAGGAGATAATACAAGAATACTTGGCTAGTTTAGATGTATTCAAGTCTCCAGGGCCAGATGAACTGCATCCAAGAGTATTAAAAGAACTGGCAGATGTGATCTCAGAACCACTGGCAGTCATCTTTGAGAATTCCTGGAGAACAGGCGAAGTCCCGGCAGACTGGAGGAGGGCAAATGTTGTCCCTATTTTCAAAAAGGGGAAAAGAGAGGACCCAAATAATTACCGCCCAGTCAGTCTGACATCAATACCAGGGAAGATTCTGGAGCAGATCATTAAGCAAACAGTCTGTGAGCACCTAGAAAGGAATGCTGTGATCACCAATAGTCAGCATGGATTTCTGAAAAATAAGTCATGTCAGACTAACCTGATCTCGTTTTTTGACAGAATTACAAGCCTGGTAGATGAAGGGAATGCAGTGGATGTAGCCTACTGTAATGGCTTTAGGGGTTGCTTGTGCGTAAGTTGCCGCCGCTCTGGGCTAGGTTGGCTGGTTAAACCATTTCTCGCTGGACAGCCATCCACTCCGTGGCTGTTCAGTCGCTGGCAGAATCTGTCAGCGCCATCTATTTCCATTGGCTCAGCCGGCTGGGGAGGCTGCCTCGGTATTTCAGGAATGTGGTAGTCATGGTAACGTTCCCCTCTCCCTTCGCTCTTCTCCTGCGCCCACGCTTCCTGTCTTGCTCCAATCGCAAGCACAGCCTTGGTCAGCTGGTCCATCGACTGCGGGCGGGGCGCGCGGGAAAGCTCATCCTTGACCGTTGGGGACAACCCCTCCTCAAATAACATCTGAATGGGTTCCGCGTCCAGATCCCACCCAAGCCGGTGGATTAACATCGCAAAGCGCGACCAGTACTCTCTAACAGATTGGCTCCCCTGCTTGCACCCCATCAATTGCCGTCGAACCACATTTTGCTCCACTTCGCTTGAAAACATTGCATTCATTGCCTGAAAAAATTTCCTGACGTCTTTCAAGGCGGCATTTTGCGTTGCCATTAGGGGCCTGATCCATTCCCGCGCCCCATCCTCCAGATGCCCCACAATGTAGGCCACCCTCTCCCCATCATCCGCAAAGTCATCATGCTGCAGTTCCAAAGCGTACTCTATTTCCGTTTGGAACGCGTTGTAGTCCTGGGGCTTCCCCCCAAACTTGTGCACCAGCCCCGGTACCTTCCTTGCGATGGGGGTCGGTCTGACCTTGGCATCCCGAGCCCTCCGTTCTTCCAGCCTCGCCGTCAGCAGAGCCACATGCTGTTCTAAATCTCGGTTCCTCTCCACCAGATTCTGCACTCCAGCTGCTCGCTCCGTGGCGCCGGCTTCTCCGGTTTGACTCATTATGCTCCCCTGCCTGTCGCTGCGCACAAGCAACTTCAGGGACTGACGGATTGCTGTAATGGCTTTAGGGGTTGCTTGTGCGTAAGTTGCCGCCGCTCTGGGCTAGGTTGGCTGGTTAAACCATTTCTCGCTGGACAGCCATCCACTCCGTGGCTGTTCAGTCGCTGGCAGAATCCGTCAGTGGGCGTTTCTTAAACCTTTTCCAACATAAGTTGTTTGACGCCCAGTCTCCTCCTACTCTCCCTGCGCTGAAGTCTTCTGCGCAGGGAGGGCGTGGGTAGCGGAGGACCTGTGCTCTCCCCGCTGGTGTCCAGTGAAGAGTCCCGGAGCCTGCTCTCTGCTTCCCCCATTGGCCCCCCTCTATCCCTGGTGTTGCGCTGATTTTCTTCCCCAACCGGAGACCTGCCTCTCTCCCTGCTTGGCCCCTCTCCAGCATCGCTGTGGAGCCTCGCCTCCTCCTCTAGTTCCGATGGCAGTTCCCTGACACCTACCTTGATTTCAGCAAGGCATTTGACAAGGTGCCCCATGATATTCTTGTAAAGAAGCTGGTAAAATGCGGTCTTGACTATGCTACCACTCAGTGGATTTGTAACTGGCTGACTGACCGAACCCAAAGGGTGCTCATCAATGGTTCCTCTTCATCCTGGAGAAGAGTGACTAGTGGGGTGCCACAGGGTTCTGTCTTGGGCCCGGTCTTATTCAACATCTTTATCAACGACTTGGATGAAGGACTCAAGGGCATCCTGATCAAATTTGCAGATGACACCAAACTGGGAGGGGTGGCTAACACCCCAGAGGACAGGATCACACTTCAAAACGACCTTGACAGATTAGAGAACTGGGCCAAAACAAACAAGATGAACTTTAACAGGGAGAAATGTAAAGTATTGCACTTGGGCAAAAAAAATGAGAGGCACAAATACAAGATGGGTGACACCTGGCTTGAGAGCAGTACATGTGAAAAGGATCTAGGAGTCTTGGTTGACCACAAACTTGACATGAGCCAACAGTGTGATGCGGCAGCTAAAAAAGCCAATGCAATTCTGGGCTGCATCAATAGGAGTATAGCATCTAGATCAAGGGAAGTAATAGTGCCACTGTATTCTGCTCTGGTCAGACCTCACCTGGAGTACTGTGTCCAGTTCTGGGCACCACAGTTCAAGAAGGACACTGACAAACTGGAACGTGTCCAGAGGAGGGCAACCAAAATGGTCAAAGGCCTGGAAACGATGCCTTATGAGGAACGGCTAAGGGAGCTGGGCATGTTTAGCCTGGAGAAGAGGAGGTTAAGGGGTGATATGATAGCCATGTTCAAATATATAAAAGGATGTCACATAGAGGAGGGAGAAAGGTTGTTTTCTGCTGCTCCAGAGAAGCGGACACGGAGCAATGGATCCAAACTACAAGAAAGAAGATTCCACCTAAACATTAGGAAGAACTTCCTGACAGTAAGAGCTGTTCGACAGTGGAATTTGCTGCCAAGGAGTGTGGTGGAGTCTCCTTCTTTGGAGGTCTTTAAGCAGAGGCTTGACAACCATATGTCAGGAGTGCTCTGATGGTGTTTCCTGCTTGGCAGGGGGTTGGACTCGATGGCCCTCGTGGTCTCTTCCAACTCTATGATTCTATGACCGCAAAAGGTTAGACAGAGGGTACGATGTTCAGAAACCTGTGGCTTTGTCTGTGGGGGGGGGTGCCCCGCACCCCAAGGTTACGCGTGCAGGCAGGCTGAGGCTGCCTGCGGGTGGGGTGTGCTCTTTCCGGACCCCGCACTCATCCCTACATGCGCCCAGCTCTTTGTTGGGCAACTTGCGCATGCGCCCTGCGCATCCACCTGCTATCTTGCACATGGTGAGCAATTTTGTGCTGACTAATCCTAAAAAAAGGAAAAAAAAGGTCAACAACTTTGGTCAGCCGTCATGCATGTTCATTTCATCAAATCTGGCCCTCTTTGTAAAAAGTCTGGCTACCCCTGATCTAGGGTCATCATCACAGTATCTCCATCTGAGGGGTCCTGCCAATCACAGTGGGGTGCTTTGGGATCTGGGGCAAGGGGGGCAGCTGAATGTAATTCCCAAACTCCCTTCCAGCATTCCAGAGAGGGCCGTATCCAGAGACGGCTGCCCGGGAGGAGCTGGCTTCTGCTACTGGGCTCCCAGCCGACACCATCAGAGTAAGTGAAGCTCCTCCTGCTCCCTCACCCGGGACAAAGGCTTTGCTCCCCCAAACGCCACTGTGCAAAGCAACCTCAGAGCCACAGGATCCTCACCCAAACACCGAAAACATAAGAACATGCTGTTATGGGTTTGGGGGACCCACAAATACTCCATTCCCTTATGGGGTACCTAAGAACCTGTAGAGAGTCCTTAAGTAGGTTGGAGAAAAGAACAGAGGCCAAGCAGAGATATTGAGAAGCAAAGCGGCTAGTAAGCCTGATCTTTATTGATCTGTTGCAACTGGGTCCTCACTCACCACACGCAGGAGGGAGGAGGAACCCAGAACAAAGGTGTGCCTGCCCTTATATAGACATTTTTAATTCCCTGCCCTGGAGCTCAAGACCACCCCCCCCCAAAACATCATACATACATCACAGAAGGAGGAGGTCTCCAACAGAAACACATCACAGGGGTCAGTCTACCCCAGAAATCCTGTTTGTCAGGATACCTGACAATGGTCACTGATTGCTTTACCTGGGCAGCCTGGCCATTCCTTTTGAGATGCTAAATATTTAGTTCCTGAATCCAGGTCACAGGTCACAAATATGCCCTTAAGGCAGGATTTGAGCAAAGAGACAATGGGGAGGCTTTCCCATTTCCTTCCTCACTGCAGAGAATATTGAGGTCCCTGGAAGAGTCAAAGTGGCTTCAGGGTGGCTCTCCTGTACTATTTCAGACACGTGGTTTATATACTTGTTTATGTGTTTGTCTTGTAAATTTATGAACATCTGATTTTCAATATGTGAGACCTTGGCATTCCTATAACAGTGCAAAGAGGCGGCAGGATCAGGCCAATGTCCTCTCTGGCCCAGCATCCTGTTCTCTCAGGGCCAAACAGACTCCAATTATGGGAAACCTTGCAAGCAGGATCCGAGCACAAGAGCAACTCCCCCTGCCTCCTGTGGCAGTGAGTTCCATAGGTGAACCCTGTGCTGCACCTTCTGACATTCAGCTTCATGGGATTCCCGGGAGTTCTGGAGCAGGGTGTGGCCCCAATCCAGACTGCCTGTGACTTTGTCTTTGTTCCCACTAGGTTTGGTTCTCAAATCGGAGAGCGAGGCAACAGCGAGAGGCCAAAGCTACGCTGGACACGGGACACGCAGGTTCTGGCCTGACCCCCTCCCCAATTCCAGGTGTTCTTGTCCTGCCCTAAGGGGGGGCTTCACAGAGAAGTCTGTGTACTGACTTCTCACAAGGCTCCCCCCCTCACCATGAGTCCGTGGCTCCTGTGTCTTCCCTGCCCCCTTCTCCTCTTAGGGCCTTTTGGGAGGGACAAGGAGCTGTGGGGCAGGACCCCTAGGGCAGCAGGCAGCTGCTCTCCCAGTTTCCCCTGGCAGCCGTGGGGAAAGCAAGCGGAGCAATCCCTCCTTGGGACCCACAAGGCAGGCGGCAGATAGCTCTCCCTCTCTCTCTCCTTCCTAGGACCCCCGTGGCAGTGCTGCCCCCCTCCTGCAGCACCAGCCCCCCAAGGCTTTGCTGCAGCTGACTCTGACGCACCAACAGCCGCTGCCCTCTGCCACCAGGTAGGTGGGTGCCCAGAAGTCCCAAGATTGGACTTTCCTTCCTTGGAGGTTTTCAAGCAGAGGTTGGGTGGTCTCTGCCAGGGGTTCTGTCAGGGAACCTGCTGAGGAGGGCTGCACTGAGGAGGAATGGTGGGAGCCTCCCCGTGCTCTGGATCCGGATCCTGAAACTTCCCAGGAGCAGGAGGACAGTATAGATTTGGAACAGTGGTTTGAAGAGGGGCATAGTTCAGAAGGCAGAAGCTGGGAAATACTGGATGGGGAACAGCTAGGAGAAGAAGCACTGGGAGGGAGAGGGTTAACAGATCCACTGTCTCTGGAAAACATTCCTCCGCTCTCCCCAAGGTCAAGAAGAGCTCAGAAAGTCTCAGAACAGAAAGCACAAGCTCAGATTTCAAGACGTAGGAGTGACGTAGATTAATAGGGACGGAAGTGGGTGTAATCCTTAATTGGGAGCAACGCCGTTTCTAGGAGATGGGCTCTTTGTTCTCTCGCTGTGGTTCTTAAAGTTTCTAACTGGTAAGAAGTCCCTTTCTTTCATCTTCTTATCTACTGCCGATTGCCCGAAACCTGACAGATTCTTTAGTTGTGATTCCTGCCTTGCAGGGGGTTGGACTAGAGGACCTTCAGAGGTACCTTCCAACTCTACAACTTTCAGATAGGGGACAGCAGGATGGGCCAGGGAGTGGTTGGGCTGGATGACCCTTAGGGGTCCCTTCCATGATTCCTCTTGCCTCCACAGCCTTCTCCTCCCAGCCTTGCCCCTCGCTTCAAGGTCGGCGGCTGCAAAACCTTCCCGCCCCACCTGCATCCACCTGGCCCCCCACCTTGTGCCTGGACGGAGCCCTTCTCCGGTAAGAGAGGTCTCCAGCTGCTTTGGCTCCTACCCATTCCCCCGCCATGGGATAGGAGGAGGGCATCACCAGCCAGGGGGTCAGTTGCCCTTCGAGCACCCCTTCCTTTTGGGCATCAGAAGCAAGAGGGGCCCACTCTTCACAAGGGCCCTTACCCTTGCCTGACTCCTGGCTCTTTCTCTGCAGGGCTGGGGTCTGCAGGGGCTGCTCCTGCCCCACCCTGGAGCCCAGACTTGCCTCCTTTGGTGGGGCTCCCTCCATCCTCAGCTGTCCGGGGCCCTGGAAGCCCCTTCTGCCCCGCCAGCTCTGGGCCACTGCCGGTGCCTCCTCCCCACGGACCAGGGAGCCTGATTCTGGGGGGCTGCCCAGGCCCAGAGAGACCACCGGGAATATCTGCTCTAGAAGAGACGCTGTGGGGTGTGCCCACACCTGCTGCTCTTTGGGCCTCCCTGAGAACTCCAGGGTCGGGATTCTCCATGCTGTGTTGACTTCCTCCAAAAAGACCTTGCGTAGACTGGGCTGAGATATTCTGCCAGCACAGAAGACCTGGAGAAGAACCAGCTGGATCAGGTCCAAGGAGGGTCTGCTGAGTCCGGCAGCCTGTTCTTCTCCTAGTGGCCAGTGATGGGAAACCAGCAAGCAGGATCCGAGCCCAAGAGGGCAAAGCAGAGACCTCCTGTCTGGAAAGTCATCAATAGCCCTCTCTTCCATGAATTCGTCTAATCCATCCAGAACCTTCTTGCTGGGCTGCTGCTGGGCCAACAGCAAAATCCTTTGGAATAACGTGTGCATGTACTGAGGGGGCGTGATTTGGAGAATAGCACTGCAGATGGTGACAGCAGTCACAAAATTAAAAGACGCCTGCTTCTTTAGAGAAAAGCAGTGACAAACCTAGACAGCATCTTAAAAAGCAGAGACATCACCTTGCCAACAAAAGTCCGTATACTTAAAGCTATGTTTTTCCCAGTAGTGATGTATGGAAGCGAGAGCTGGACCATAAAGAAGGCTGATCACCGAAGAATGGATGCTTTTGAATTCTGGTGCTGGAGGAGACTCTTGAGAGTCCCATGGACTGCAAGAAGATCAAACCTATCAATT
Source organism: Podarcis filfolensis (assembly GCF_964270895.1). Taxonomy (NCBI): domain Eukaryota; kingdom Metazoa; phylum Chordata; class Lepidosauria; order Squamata; family Lacertidae; genus Podarcis; species Podarcis filfolensis. The sequence continues at coordinate 74,188,467 of NC_139612.1, forward strand.
CTGAAGGAAATCAGCCCTGAGTGCTCACTGGAAGGACAGATCCTGAAGCTGAGGCTCCAATACTTTGGCCACCTCCTGAGAAGAGAAGACTCCCTGGAAAAGACCCTGATGTTGGGAAAGATGGAGGGCACAAGGAGAAGGGGACGGCAGAGGACGAGATGGTGGGACAGTGTTCTCGAAGCTACCAACATGAGTTTGACCAAACTGCGGGAGGCAGTGGAAGACAGGAGTGCCTGGTGTGCTCTAGTCCAAGGGGTCATGAAGAGGCGGACACGACTAAATGACTCAACAACAACAACAACAAAGGCGGCAACATGAAGAGAAGGGGGAGGCGATGGCTGGCTGCTGATGTAATTGGTCCTCTAGCACCATCTAGAGGCAATGCAAGATATTATCTTGTGTGTGTGGATTATTTCTCTCATTATGTGTGGATATACATATTGCAGAAACCACAAGAAGCCTTAGAAAGGTTTAAAGAGTTTTGTGACAAGGTTAAAACTATTCATGATGCCAACATTGATTGTCTTTTCACAGATGAAAAGCCAGATTTTCTTTTACAGGATTTTCAGGTTTTCCTGGATAAGAAAGGGATAAGGCACAAGACTGCTGTTTCTGCAGGAGCATGGAACAAAAGTGTCTGTGTGCAAGTGAACAAAGAATTGCAAAATGGGATGAAGGCGCAATTGCTGAGTTCGCATTTGCCACATGAGTTTTGGGCGGAATCGCTATTGTGTTTTTGTTACTCGTGGTTGAGAAAGGTTTCAAAAGGTTTGGGATGTTCTCCTTTTGAAAAGCTATTTCACTGAAAACCTTCTGTAGCGCATTTTAAGGTTTTTGGGTCCCAAATCAGGACTGAAGCTCCAGGTGGAGTAAAGAATGCCAAAGGCATTTTTGTGGGTTATGAAAAGGGTCTCTACAGAGTAATTTTGTCTGAATCTGGTCAGGTGATTCTCACAAAATTTCTAGAGAGTGCTCCTGAACAGGAGAGAGTAATTGTTCACACATTTCCCACTGAGGACAATTCAGATGATGATGATGATTTTACTGATTACAGTGGTACTGAGAGCGACAGTGAAAGCTCAAAGAGCTCAGTTGACACAGTCATTGAGAGGAAATCTCACACAATGGCTAGACCTTCACAGGTGGAGGACGAACCACTGTTTACTATTGGAACTGGTTCTCCAAAGAGTCCTGAGACTGAACCAGTGAGCAGAGAGGATCAGCACCTCTTACGCAGGTCTGAGAGAGTTACAAAGGGTGTACCACCCAAGAGGTATTCCAAAGAGTTTGCTAACTCAGCTGTTGCATGTGTTACTATTGTTGACAACTTAAGACAGGTTGAAGCTGTGTCTAAGTCAGAGACAAAGACACAACAGGGAGTTGCTAAGCGTAACACTACATTCCCTAGCCAAGGTAATGAAGATGCACTCATTCCTTGGAAGTCAGACAACCAGAGAGGTACACTGGGGAAACCAGTGGCGGGTAGTTCCAAGGGTGGAACTGAAACAACAGGGGAGTGTTATATGTATAACAACTGTTTGTTTTCTTCTCTGGATCAAGCTATGTTCGCAGCGCACATTGATTCTTATGGGGGAGTATGTTACGATAATGAAGCAATGCTGCTGCAAAGTCCTAGCTTGGAATGTAAACATGATGGGAATGTTGGGACTGTTCGTGGGAACAGAGGGGCAGTCTTTTCACAGTGCAAAGCACCGGAATTACCTCAGAGTGTAATATGAGCTGTACAGGAAGTACAGGATGTGTTTGTCACAACACTGCTGGAGTTTGAAGAGAGCAGTCATGTTTTTGTAACGCTGCAGAGACAGAAATAAAAGCATGTAAATACATTTCTGTCTATCTCTTTCCCCTGCCTGGGGGGGCAGGAAAGAGGGGGGTGTTCTTCTCACGTTTGAGAAGAATCGCCGATAGAGACCTTGCCTGCGCTCGCTGGGGAATGCAGCCAGGGAGGTCAACCGGGATTCAAGCCAGGTGCCTGGGACAGTTGCCAGCTTCTTATGAGAAGGGCTTGAATTCCCAACAGTATGATGTATCTGGGGTGGTGGTCTTGGGTTACACCCCTTTTCTGTGATGTATGTATGATGTATGGAGGGGTGGTCTTGAGCTCCAGGGCAGGGAATTTAAAATGTCTATATAAGGCCTTGCGCGCCACTGTTCTGGGTTCTCCTCCCTCCTGCGTGTGAAGGGGGCACCCTGTTGCAACAGATCAATAAATATCAGGCTTACTAGCTGCTTTGCTTCTCAATATTATCTGGTTGGCCTCTGCTATTTTTTCCTACCAATAGGGAACCTACGTAAGGACTCTATACAGGCTCTTGGATACCCCATAAGGGGAAAAGGGCAGACTTTTGGTTTACAACACCAGCAACTGGAATTCAGAACCATGGCTGCCTCCAACTGGGAAGGCAGAGGAGACCTTGGTAGCAGTCCATATCCCTTTCTGTGGATTTGCCCAGTCCCCTTTTATAGCCACCCAAGTTGGTGCCCATCCCTGTCTCCAGTGGGAGGGAGTTCCATAGCCCAGCTGCCTCCTTCCCCGGGAGTTTTTGGGAAAGGGCCACTGGGCGAGGTGAGGAGAGGAGCCCACGCTTAGGGTGTAGCTCTGGGGCTGAAGAGGCTGGGCTGGGTGCCCTTCTCCCCCACCCCCCAGTGGCAAAGCTGCATGGTCCAGCACTGGGGGCCGATAGCAGGTGGGGGCATGGCTGGCGCACGTCCCGGGAACGTGTCACATTGCCTGTGGGGACGTGACGCCTGGCACAGCGGGGGGGGGGTGCGCGGCGTGTGTCCGGGGGGCGGCTGCAATGGTACCCCCCTCCCCAATGGTGCGCCCACTGTTCCTCTGCCAGGGTCCCCACCCCAAGTCAGTGGTGGAGGGGCTGGTTGTTGTAACTACTTCTTGAAGTGGGACATACGCTCTGCACATGCCCAGGGGCACCTCTGTTGGGCGGTGTTGCATCTGGGCTCAGGGATCTATCCTTGGCCCAAATAAATCCTGGGGGCACCCCACATGCCCGCCCTTCTTCCCCCCTTCCTGTCCCTCTGGAGCCCACGACACCCCCCCCCCATTGAAACAGACAGAGGCCAGGGTCTTTTTGCTTTTTGCTCCTTTTCAGAAGACACCCGAGTGGTCCTGCAGAGGGGGGGAGCCACAACCCAGCCCCAAATCCTCCTCTGGCAGCATCTGCCCCTTCACCTCAATGGGGGAGAACGGCAGCAGGTGAGACCCCCTTTGTGGGAGGGAGGGAAGAGCCCCCCTCCTCCTTTTCCTCTGCTGCTGCTTCCAGGCCTCTTGCTGATGCGTCCGGATGAGGCCAAGGAGAGAAGGCCAAGGCACTCAGACATCTTGGGCGGCCCAACAAGGACTCTGCTGGGTTTCCTTTCCTCCTCTCCTGCAGATACCTGTGGACAATGACCTCCTGGTTAGCCCTCCCAGAGTCACTGGGGGCCAGAACCCTGCCTGGTTTAGTTCATAAAATCAGACTCACAGATTGGGACGGGACCCCGAGGCTCCCAGACCCCAGCAATTCATTTGTTTCACAAAATAATATTCACAATAATATTGTCGGTAAACGCAACTCTTCAATACGCTTGCAGGATGAATCCAGCAATAAACTAAAAACAGATGAAGAAACGCGTCCACATTCCACAGGCCTGGTCAGAAATGGTTTTAGCAAGTGCCGGGGAAGGTGCCTTCTTGATATCAATAGGCAGGGAGTTCCAAAGTGCTGCCACACAAAATGATGTGAGTTCTTACCAATGAGAAACAGGTATTATGTGTCCCCTATGGGAGCACAAGTTCCATCTGAAGGCAGCCCTGTTTAGGGAAGTTTTTAATGTTTAATGCTGTATTGTGTTTTTAATTTTCGGTTGGGAGCTGCCCGGAGTGGCTGGGGAAACCCAGCCAAATGGGCAGGGTATGAATAAATTATTATTATTATTATTATTATTATTATTATTATTATTATTATTATTCCCCCTAATTGATGGGGTCAAGTGGGGCCAGGCCACCTCACAGGGAAACTGGTCCCAAGTTTTCCTGGGCTTTATTGCACAGTGGAATCTCAGTTTTCAAGCGTCTCTGAAGCCAAACGTTTCAGTTTTCAAATGCCGAAAACCTGAAAATATGTAATTGCTTCCATTTACGAACGTGCCTCAGAAGTCAAATGGCTTCCGCTGTGTGTTTTTCAGTTTTCACCATGGAAATTGACACTCTCCCTTTGCGCCTGGGTTTTCAAATGTTTTGGAAGCTGAACAGCCTTCCAGAACAGATTACGTTCCACTGTATAGCACAGCAAAATACTAATACTAATGATATGATGATACCATATGTATACAGTGGAACGTCCGGTTGCGAACAGGATCCATTCCGGAGTCCTGTTTGCAACGTGAAAAGCCTGCAACCTGAAGCGCCATATCTGTGCATGTGCGTGGTGTGATTTGACGCTTGTGCGAATGCACGAGTAGCAAAACCCGGAAGTAACGCTTTCTGGTACCTCCGGGTCGCTGCGGGATGCAACCTGAAAAAACGTAACATGAAGTGGATGTAACATGAGGTGTGACTGTAATACTATTATAGATTTAAGGTGGGGAGCCCCGCCCCAAAAAACCCTTAGAAATGAATAAATGCTAGGATCAAAGCACAAGCTGAGCGGGGATTTCTGTGGCTGAGCTTCGGCCATCAGGGAACACTAAACTCTCTTGCATTGCAAGAGAGTTTGTGCCCTGAGGTGTGAACAGAGAAAGGGATCTGAAAGGCTGTCAGGGTAACTGAGTCCTGGAGGTGACAGCAAAAGGGGGTCAGGCAGGAAGGGTGGCTGAGGAGGAGGAGGAGGAGGAGGAGGAGGAGCTGAGATTCATAAACACTGCTCTTCTTTGGGGAACAAGCTGTAAGATCTGGACTCCCTCCATGCAGACTGAAGGTGTAAATATTATTATTATTATTATTATTATTATTATTATTAATAATAATTTTATTTATGCCCCGCCCTCCCCAGCCAAGGCCGGGCTCAGGGCGGCTAACAACCAATAATAAAAACAAGTTGATTGGAATACAACTTAAAAAACAAGGTTAAATACAACATTAAAACGTTAAAATGCAGCCTCATCACAGGGGGAGAAAGGAAAAAGGGTGAGCGGATCAAGTTGATTCCAAGCCAAAGGCCAAGCAGAACAACTCTGTCTTACAGACCCTGTGGAAAGAAATCAGATCCTGCAGGGCCCTGGTCTCATGAGGCAGAGCGTTCCACCAGGTGGAGCCATCACTGAAAAGGCCCTGGCTCTGGTTGAGGCTAATCTGACTTCCTTAGGGACCTCTAGGGTGTTGCTATATATGGACCTTAAGGTAATCCGCTGGGCAGACCTGGAGAGGCAGTCCCGTACGTACGAGGGTCCTAGGCCTAGGTGAATAAACCATGTATCTTAAAGCCACGACAGTCTGCGCTGCATCTTCTGTTCCTCCAGAGGAGCACAGACCCCAGGTGGGTGCCTGGCACCCCAAGGGCTTTTGCTGTCGCTCGGCAGAGAGGGGAGCAGCCACCCAACTTTTGTTACCAATACTAATAGGAACACCTTGAACGTGGCCCAGTAGCAAATCAGGAACCATTCCGGCTATTGGATCTCTGTTCACTGGCGGAGGAAGGGAGGTGTGGGAGGTGTGGACCGCCCCGGTATCATCCCTGAGGGGGGGTGACATCACCGCCCCGCCCCTGGCTCCGCCTCTGCCTCTGTTGACACACAGTGGGTGGTCCTGGAGCCTTTGGGCGGCAGAGAGACCTCCAGGGGAGTCCTGCAAGAGGGAGGCTGAGCTGCACCTGGGGATCTGCAAGCCAAAAACTTCACCCCCCTGAGGTGCCACAGTGGGGTGCGGGGTCTATGCTGGTGGCTGAGTCTCTTGGGTGTGGGGAGGGGCCCACAGCTCTCTGCCCTCCCATCTCTGCCGGGCCCCCCGCCTCTTCCACCCCCAACCCTGGCAAGGCGACTGCCCCCCTTCTTCTCACCTGCCTGAGGCCTAGAACTCCCAGAGGCACTCGCAGGTCACCTCCTCGCTGTCGGCCACGAGGCAGCCCTCCCGGTCCGCACGCAGGAAGTATCCGTTGGGGCCCAGCACCGCCAGGAGGTTGTTCCCTCGGATCTCAACGCAGAAATTCAAGGCAAACTTCCCCCAGGGGCTGAAGGTCCCTTCCGAAGTCAGGCACCAAAAGCTCTTGCCGCGGCCTGGGAAGCGAAATGACGGCGGAAAAGTGGTGGGCGTCCAACAAAGACGGGCGTTGGGAGATTCAAGACAGGTGAAAGAAATGGCTTTTTCATGCAATGCAGACTGTGGAACTCCCTGCCACAGGAGGCAACTCTGGCCACTGACTGGGATGGCTCGAGAACAGAATTAGAGGAACTCACAGGGGAGAGGGCTATCAATGGCTAGTAAAGGTAAAGGTAAAGGACCCCTGGATGGTTAAGTCCAGTCAAAGGCGACTCTGGGGTTGCGGCGCTCATCTCACTTTCAGGCCGAGGGAGCCAGTGTTTGGCCACAGACAGCTTTTCGGGTCATGTGGACTAAACCGCTTCTGGTGCAACGGGGCACCGTGACGGAAACCAGAGCGCATGCAAATGCCATTTACCATCCCGTCACAGCGGTACCTATTTATCTACTTGCAATGGTATGCTTTCAAACTGCTAGGTTGGCAGGAGCCGGGACTGAGCAACAGGAGCTCACCCCATTGCACGGATTTGAACCGCCGACCTTCTGATCGGCAAGCCCAAGAGACTCAGTGCTTTGGACCACAGCGCCACCCGTGTCCCTCAATGGCTAGTAGCCAGGATGGCTCTGCTCTGCCGCTACAGTCAGGCAGCAATGCTTCGTAATACAGTGGTACCTCAGGTTAAATACGCTTCAGGTTACATATGCTTCAGGCTACAGACTCCGCTAACCCAGAAATAGTGCTTCAGGTTAAGAACTTTGCCTCATGATGAGAACAGAAATTGTTCTCCGGTGGCACGGCGGCAGCAGGAGGCCCCATTAACTAAAGTGGTGCTTCAGGTTAAGAACAGTTTCAGGTTGATATGAATGGAGTAGTTTCAACAAATATGGACAAAGCACAAAGACAGGTAGTGACAAAAGATGGAAGATTACCAAAGACTTTTTTTGAAATGACTGACAATATGGACTTGATTGACATTTGGAGAACAAAACATCCATTAGAAAGAGAGGGAACCTTCTTTTCTGAAGCCAAAATGACATGGACAAGGATTGACCAAATTTGGGTGACTAGCAGTATGGCGCCGAACATAAAGAAAGTGGAAATCTGCCCAAAAACTTTCTCCGACCACAATGCAGTAAAGATGGTGATGAGGCAAACAACAACTGGCTCCTTCAGATGGAGAATGAATGACACCTTATTCAGAGACGAGGAGATTTGCAAGAAGGCCCAAAAAGCTTTGAAAGACTATTTTGAAATTAACTTAAGGACTAAAGTAGAAAAAAGAATAGTCTGGGACACAAGTAAAGCCGTGATGAGAGGGTTTTTGATACAACAAAATACATTAAAGAAAAGAAAGCAAAATGAGAGGAAGGAAAAAATCCTGGAAAAGATAAAAGAAGGGGAAAAGAAATTAAGATTGAAGCCAAAATCGCAAGAGATCCTAAGAGAAATTAAATTTTATCAAACACAATATATGGAACTGATGAATCAAGAATTAGAGTGGAAAATTAAGCAAATGAGACAAAAGACCTTTGAATCTGCTGATAAATGTGGCAAGTTACTGGCCTGGCAAATAAAGAAGAGACAAAAACTCAACACGGTAACAAATATAGAAGTGGAAGGAAAGAACATAAGTAACCCAGCGGAAATTAGGAACTGTTTTCAGAGCTACTTTAGACAACTATACACACAAGGGCCGCAGAAAGAAATGGATATACAACAATTCCTCGAGGAAAATGGACTGAAAAAGGTTTCGCAGGAAAGTAAGACAATTTTGAACCAGGAGATATCAGCACAAGAAATAGAAGATGCCATTCAAGGCTTGACGCTGGGCAATCCCCCGGGCCGGATGGACTGACTTCCAAATATTACAAAGTTTTGAAGGAAGAGCTGATACAACCTTTGAAGGAAGTCTGTATTGAGATTATGGAGGGGAGAAGGGCACCCGATACGTGGAGAGAGGCCTACATTACACTTATACCAAAGACAGAGACTGAAAAGACCCAACTTAAAAACTACCGACCCATCTCGTTATTGAATGTGGATTATAAAATCTTTGCTGACATTTTAGCAAAGAGACTGAAAAGAGTTTTGATGGAGGAGATTCACGGGGACCAAGCGGGCTTTCTTCCGAAAAGGCATTTGTCGGACAATGTAAGGAATATAATTGACATTTTGGAAAAGTTGGAAGTAAATATAAACACCAAGGCTGTTTTGATATTTGTGGATGCCGAGAAAGCCTTTGACAACATTTCTTGGAGTTTTATGTTGAAGAACCTCCGGGGGATGGGGGTAGGCCAAGGGTTCGAGAATGGTATAGGTGCAATATACTCTGAACAGAAAGCAAAATTAATTGTAAATAATGTGGTTACAGAAGAGTTCAAGATTGAAAAAGGGACACGTCAGGGGTGCCCTATCTCCCCACTACTTTTTATATCGGTCCTGGGGGTTTTGCTTAATATGATTAGGAGGGACCAGTTGGTTAAAGGGATTCAGGTCGGAGCTAAACAATACAAATTGAGAGCATTTGCAGATGACTTAGTACTTACATTGCAAGAGCCAGAAGCTAGTACGAAAAGAGTTTTGGAAATAATCCAAGAGTTTGGTCAATTGGCAGGATTTAAATTGAATAAGCTAAAGACAAAGGTATTGGAGAAAAATTTAACACAGGTTGAAAAAGAAAGGTTTCAGAATGAGACAGGGTTGAATGTGGTTAAAAAAGTGAAATATTTGGGTATAAACATGACAGCTAAGAATGTGAACTTATTTAAAGATAATTATGAAAAAACTTGGACTGAAGTGAAAAAAGATTTGGAGATTTGGTCAAACTTAAAGCTTTCCTTGCTAGGTCGAATTGCAGTTATAAAAATGAATGTATTGCCAAGAATGTTGTTTTTGTTCCAAGCATTGCAAATAATGGATAAAATGGACTGTTTCAAGAAGTGGCAAAAGGATATATCTAAATTTGTCTGGCAGGGCAAGAAGCCCAGAATTAAATTTAAGATATTAACGGATTCAAAGGAAAGAGGGGGGTTTGCCCTGCCAGACTTTAAACTATACTATGAAGCGGCAGCTTTCTGCTGGCTGAAAGAATGGCTGCTTCTTGAAAATACAGACATTTTGGATTTGGAAGGTTTTAATAACATTTTTGGGTGGCATGCATATTTGTGGTATGACAAGGTTAAAGCACACAAAAGTTTCAAAAACCATATTGTCAGAAAAGCACTATTAAATGTTTGGATCAGATATAAAGATTTGCTGGAAAATAAAACTCCAAGGTGGTTGTCGCCAATGGAAGCTAAGGCAGTTAAAAAGTTAAACATGGAGTCGAAGTGGCCAAGATACTGGGAAATTTTGGAAAAGGAAGGGGACAAATTGAGATTGCAGAGTTTTGAGAAATTAAAAGGGAAGGTGAGAGATTGGCTGCACTATCATCAAATAAATGAAGCGTTTAAATTGGACAGTAAAATTGGCTTCCAGGTGGAAAAATCAAAATTGGAGACAGAATTGTTAGAACCCAGTACTAAGAATTTGTCAAAAATGTACAATTTGCTGCTGAAATGGAATACACAAGATGAAACGGTTAAATCAGCTATGATTAAATGGGCTCAGGACATTGGTCATAATATTTTGTTTGCTGATTGGGAAAAGTTGTGGACCACCGGGATGAGATTTACGGCATGTAATGCTTTAAGAGAAAACATTATGAAAATGATATATAGGTGGTACATAACCCCAGTCAAGCTTGCAAAGATTTACCATTTGCCTGATAATAAATGTTGGAAATGTAAAGAAAAGGAGGGTACATTCTTTCACCTTTGGTGGACGTGCCCGAAGATTAAGGCATTCTGGGAAATGATCTATAATGAACTTAAAAAGGTATTTAAATATACTTTCCCTAAGAAACCAGAGGCCTTTCTCTTGGGTATTGTCGGACAGGGGGTGTTAAAGATGGATATAACTTTCTTTTTGTACGCTACAACAGCAGCTAGAATGCTTATTGCGAAGTACTGGAAGACACAAGAACTACCCACACTGGAAGAATGGCAGATGAAGGTGATAGACTACATGGGCCTGGCAGAAATGACGAGCAGAATCCGAAACCAGGGAAGAGAAGCAGCGCAAGAAGAATGGAAAAAGTTCAAGGACTATTTAAAGAAATATTACAAAATTAACGAAAGTTAGAATGATGTTGGACTGGAAAGTAAATGGTTACTATTAGCAATGGTTAAGACAAGGAAAATAAGGAAGATTAGTTTAAATTTAATTTAAAATAAGGGAAGATTTGCTGAGTAATCGATAAGAATTTGGAATACAGAAAAGGGAGGCATGAGGAAGTCGGGGAAGAAAGGTATAAGAAACTAAGATATGAAATGGTACATGTTTTATGTTTTGTTTTTGTTTTTTGTTTGTTTATGTATGTGTTATATGTTTGTGTTGTTATAAAAATCTTGAATAAAAAAATTATTATAAAAAAAAAAGAACAGTTTCAGGTTAAGAACGGACCTCCGGAATGAATTAAGTACTTAACCCGAGGTACCACTGTACACTGGTACCTCTGGATACAAACGGGATCCATTCCGGAGCCCTGTTTGCATCCAGAAGCAAATGTAACTAGCGACGGCACGTCTGCGCATGTGCGTGTCGCTTTTTGTCGCTTCTACGCATGACATCGTTTTGAGCATCTGCGCATGCGCGAGCAGCAAAACCCAGAAGTAACGCGCTCCGTTACTTCCGGGTTGCTGCGGAGCGCAACTTGAACACGCTCAACATGAAGCATATTCAACCCGAGGTATGACTGTACCGGTTTCTGGAAACAGCAGGAGGAGAGCAGCCCTTGTGCTCGAATCCTGCTTGTGGGTCTCCCTTTGGAGCAACAGGATGCTGGACCAGATGGGCCCTGGGCCTGCCCCCCTGGCATGTCCCCCCCTTCCCTCCCCCCATCACCTACTCTGGAAGTGGTAGATGCCCTCCTTGCAGGGCAGCAGCTCGATGCAGTCGGGCTCCAGGAGGTTGCACTGCAGGGCCTCGTGGCAGGAGGAGCTCCCCACGTAGCCATAGCAGCCGCGCAGCAGCAGGAAGGAGCGGTTGGCCAGGCGCAGGCCAAACTCCTCGTGGGGCCCTGCAATGCAGCGGGGCAGGAGGTCAGCTGGGAGCTGGCAAGGAGACGGGGTACCTGAGGCATCAGCCGACCTTTGGTCCAGACTTTTCTTGGCAGCTGGCAAGGCTGCTCTCCTTGCTTTTGAGGTCTGGGGCTGGAGGAGGACCCCTTTTCCAAAAGAGCCAGAAGGGGCGGGATGTGTGGGGTGTTTAAAGTGCAGTCCAAACCAACAAGTCAGGTTTTGCAAAATATGAGTTGAAACTTGCAGAGCTTTCCTGCGTGTTTGCTAGAAAGAACTCTGCAAGACACGTTCCCCACACTGTGCCCTGGCAGGCAGAGGAGGGCATAGTAATATATTCTCTTACCTGCCTGGGCACACCCTTTCCCCATCTCTTCATGATCTGCCAGCAAAAAGGCAACATTTGCTAAGTCGGAGCTCCAACGCTCAGGCACCGTTTTAAGGTAGACTTCAGTACGTCTTTACAACTGAATCGCCATTTCAAGCCTGCCTGTCTCTGTTAATCTCGTTACTCTGCTGTATCTGTTACTCTCCAACAAGTATTCTGAGTGAGTAAGTGCTAATTTCAAGACTGTTAGTGTGATGATTGTTTTAAGGGGGAATTTTGCATCCCAAAATTCATATTTTCTATTATCTTATTCATAAAGACCCATGAAATATTATCAAAGGCCTTTTCAGCATCTATAAACATTAAAGCATTAAGCTTATTTCTCATTTATGATCGCCAGATATTCTATCACATCAGTTAAATTTCTTATATTATCCTTCATCTGGCATCCTGGTAGGAAACCAGCCGGATCATGATGAATTATTTCTACCAAAACTCCTTTCATTCGGTTGGCCAGTATATTGGCAAATAGCTTATAATCATTGTTTAATCATTCCCTTTTAAGCTGCAAAGTGATGACACAAATGTGAGGAAGGATAATATCTAATAAATATATCCTCTCCTAGCATCTGTTTGCATTTCTACAGGGGTTACGTCAGTTGGGTCGCCAGGCCAGACTCCTCACCCTCCAGCAGGGGCAGGTGAGACATCGCATAAGGTCAGGGGGTTTCCTTGGGATTCCTGGGGAGATGCTTCCTTCCTGCCCCACCTCCTCCAGCCAGAGACCCTCCTTGTTCCAGGGAGTGGCTCATCCTCTCCCCCCTCCCCCTTCTCCTCACCTGGCTGCATGGCTCTGGCGACCACCAGCCCAACAGGGAGGGTGCCCAGGTAGCGGCCGTTGAGCGCCCTCAGGAAGATTTTCCCATAATGCCACAGGATGCTGAACTGGGTCTCAGGTTCTTTGCTACAGCCATCGGCCATCACACTCTGGAACTCCCTCTGGGGAGAGAAGACCAGGTCAGCGGGGGTGAGGAGAGAAAACCAGCCACTCTGCCCCATGGGAATGAAAGTCCCCGTCCCCCGATATAGCAGGTGGTAATGCTCTTTGGGACAATAGCAATGTGGCCCCTCCACCATTTGGCTATGGGGCTGGGAACTCCACCTCCTGGCCCTCACAGGGACCCTGGACTCAGCCTTTTGGGGGGGTGGAGGAGCCCCTAACTTACCTGTGCCAGGTACTTGTGGTTGATGTCTTTCAGCTGCACGGTTTGGGCATCGGGACTGACATGAAAGAGGAACGTGGACATGGGGGTTGCCTTTTTGGAGCCTGCGTAGACCTCTGAGTCTGAGGGGAGAGAAGAGCAGCTCAGCAGGTGCAGCACGGGGAGCTGCTGCCTTGCACTGAGTCGGCTTCATCTAGCTCAGGACACTGGCTGGCAGCATTGTCTCTCCAGGATTTTGTGGGATGTAATCCACTGGAGCAGTCAAGTACAACATTCCTTGTTTCCCTAGAGTCCTGTAGAACGCCCTTCCATTTTTTTTTAAATAAATTTTTATTGATTTTCCAACATATAATATAACACAATACAACTAACAACTAACAACACATAAACAAACAAACATATAAACACGTATAATTTCTTAACCTCTTTTTCTTAAACCTTATTTCAATGACTTCCCCATACCTCCCTTTTCTGCATCCCTGTTTTAAACTTTTCCAGCAACCCCTAATTTCAATACTTATAATTCAGTTTCTAATCTTTTTCCTCTTACCCAATTATTTGTCACTGCAATTCTGTTTTACATTACCCATGACATTTTAGCACTCATTAATTTTACAACAGTTCTTAAGATAAACTTTAAATTTCTTCCAATCTTCTTCCACCGTCTCTTTCCCTTGGTCTCGGATTCTGCCAGTCATCTCAGCCAGTCCCATATAGTCTATCACCTTCGTCTGCCCTAGAACGCCCTTCCATCAGATGTCAAGGAAATAAACAACTACCTGACTTTTAGAAGACCTCTGACGGCAGCCCTGTTTAGGGAAGTTTTTAACGTTTGATGTTTTATCATGTTTTTAAGATTCTGCAGAAGCTTCCAGATTCAGTCCCCACGGACAGCATCTCCAGGAAGGACAGGGACAGACCATGCCTGAAACCCTGGAGATCCACGGCTGCCAGCCAGGGTTGACAATACTGAGCTAGATGGAACCAGAGAACTGTGAAAGGGACCTCCAGGGGTCATCAAGCACACCCTCCCAAATCTGAACTGAATCACCCCTGACATGAGTCAAAGAGGCCCTGGGCCCCTGGCCTGGCCCCTGCTGCTCCCCCCGGGGTTTACTTGCCGCAGAGGATGCCCATGTACTTCTTGGCCCTGGTTCTCAGGCTGACCCACTGTGGGCACCTCTTGATGACGAACCACTCCTCGTTGTCTTCGGGGCAGTCTCCGAGGCACAGGAGCCCCCGGCTGCCCTGCGGGTACAGGATGTGCCCCTCCCTGTCGGTCAGGAAGGCCAGGCAGCCGGGCCTCAGGTTCAGGTGGAAGGCCGTCTCGGCCGAGGGCTTCTTGGCCAGCTTCTCCAGCCGGGAGACGAACTTGTGGTTGGACGTCTCCAGGTGGCAGACGCCGCAGCGCAGTCTCAGGATGAAGCCGCACTCCTCACAGTAAGGCACCGGCGTGTCCACCCAGACACGGTTCAGCTCGGGGTCGGTCCGTGCGTACAGCCGGCTGCTGGGGTTGAAGAGGACCACGTGCGCATGCATGGCCAGCTGGGGCATCCACATGTGGCGCCGCGTCAGCTCTCTGCAGACGCAGAAGACGTCCTCCCCGTCCGACTCCAGGAACTTCTTGCTCTCCAGATGTTGGAGGCTCCAGGCCCCGCTGGAGTGCACCTCCAGCACAAACTGGCTCTGCCGCCCCAAGGCCGGGTGACCGCACCGGACGGTGCCATCCGCGTCCACCAGGAGGCAGCGCCCTTGGTGGCCCCTCAGCACCGCCACCGTCAGCTTCCCAGGCTTCGTGGTCACCTCCAGGTCCCAGGTCTGCAGGGGGCGAGAGGGGCAAGTCAGCAAGGATCCTGAAATATACTCTGTCAAGAGTGGTTTTCATGCTCTTTGTTCAGTGGTGAGGAGGAATGGAAGTTCCCCCAGAATGTCTGCTTTATATACATTATTTACAATGGGCCCCATGTGATTGGCTAATTCCGGGAGGCCAATCGGGTTGCGGATTCACTTCCACCTGGAGCTGGATTGGGTGGCTCCTGTGGACCAATCAGACTGCTGCATTCTGAATCCTATTGTTCTAGGACCAATCAGACTGCTGCCTTTTGGATCCTATTCAACTCAGTACATAACAGATCCTAAAGGAATGTCCCTGGGTATTTCTCTGGGATGATTTATCATATTTCTGCACCATTCGCACAAATCGCAAAGTGGCTTACAAGCAATAAATCACAAATATAACACAAATCATACAGCATAATTAACAAATCATTGGCAAAATAATCGATGAAATGCTATTAACAAAGCAACTAAAGAAATAAGCTAAACAGCACCGTTACAACAGAAGTCAGAAATGTTACAGCACTCAATCATCCATAGAACAATATTAACAACATTAACAAAATTTAGAAAGCATCTGAAGGCAGCCCTGTTTAGGGAAGCTTTTAATGTTTGATGCTCTGTTGTGCTTTTAATTCTGTTGGGAGCTGCCCAGAGTGGCTGGGGAAACTGAGCCGGATGGGCGGAGTATAAATAATAAATTATTATTAAATTATTATTGTAATTATGGTCTCTG
Organism: Podarcis filfolensis; assembly: GCF_964270895.1. Taxonomy (NCBI): domain Eukaryota; kingdom Metazoa; phylum Chordata; class Lepidosauria; order Squamata; family Lacertidae; genus Podarcis; species Podarcis filfolensis. The sequence continues at coordinate 74,203,922 of NC_139612.1, forward strand.
TGTGTGGTTTGGGAGCTGCACGGTCAGGGGAAAAACAATGCTGTCCAGGGTTGTAAAGACTGTGGAGAGGATAATTGGGCACACTTTTCCCACCTTGGATCAAATCTATGCTTCCAGGTGCCATAAGAAAGCTGCAGAGATAGCGCAGGAGAGTGCGCACCCTGGAAATGATCTTTTTCAGCTTCTGCCTTCTGGAAGACGGTAAGGTAAAGGTAAAGGTACCCCTGCCCGTACGGGCCAGTCGTGTCCGACTCTAGGGTTGTGCGCCCATCTCACTTAAGAGGCCGGGGGCCAGCGCTGTCCGGAGACACTTCCAGGTCACGTGGCCAGCGTGACGAAGCGTAAACGCCGTTTACCTTCCCGCTATAAAGCGGTACCTATTTATCTACTTGCACTTAGGGGTGCTTTCGAACTGCTAGGTGGGCAGAAGCTGGGATCGAAAGACGGGAGCTCACCCGGCCGCAGGGATTCGAACCGCCGACCATGCGATCGGCAAGCCCTAGGCGCTGAGGTTTTACCCACAGCGCCACCCGCGTCCCTCTGGAAGACGGTACTGGGTTATAAAGACTAGGACTAGCCACCTGAGAAACAGTTTCTATCCAAATGCGATTTTGGTTTTTAAACGCAGTGTAAGGTAGTCTTTCCTGCCAACCTAGCAGTCTGAAAGCACGTCAAAAGTGCAAGTAGATAAATAGGTACCGCTCTGGTGGGAAGGTAAACGGCGTTTCCGTGTGCTACTCTGGTTCGCCAGAAGCGACTTTGTCATGCTGGCCACATGACCCGGAAGCTGCACACTGGCTCCCTCGGCCAATAAAGCGAGATGAGCGCCACAACCCCAGAGTCAGTCACGACTGGACCCAATGGTCAGGGGTCCCTTTACCTTTACTAAGGTAGTCTTTATGTGAGTATATTGTATTCAGTTATGGGGTATCAGAGTTTTTAGGGGCTAACCAGGCTGGGATAGCTGGCTTGTGGGTTTTTGAATGTCTGATGTAGGTTTTTTCAATTTTGTTGTTCTGTATGGGACAATGACAATAAAGATTATTGTATCATATAAAATAGCAACTAAAAGGGAAAGTAAGCGCTGTTTTTTGATGGTATTAATATAGATAAGATAGATAGTCAGAAGAAGCGGCCATATATGACCTTGGCAGCATAATAATAATAATAATAATTTATTAATTTATTAATTAATTTATTATTTGTACCCCGCCCATCTGCCTGGGTTTCCCCAGCCACTCTGGGCGGCTTCCATAGAAACCAAAAATACACTAAAATATCACACATTAAAAACTTCCCTGAACAGGGCTGCCTTCAGATGTCTTCTGAATGTCAGGTAGTTGTTTATCGCTTTGACATCTGATGGAAGGGCGTTCCACAGGGCGGGCGCCACTACCGAGAAGGCCCTCTGCCTGGTTCCCTGTAGCTTTGCTTCTCGCAATGAGGGAACCGCCAGAAGGCCCTCGGTGCTGGACCTCAGCGTCCGGGCAGAATGATGGGGGTGGAGACGCTCCTTCAGGTATACTGGGCCGAGGCCGTTTAGGGCTTTAAAGGTCAACACCAGCACTTTGCATTGTGCTCGGAAACGTACTGGGAGCCAATGTAGGTCTTTCAAGACCGGTGTTATATGGTCTCGGCGGCCGCCCCCAGTCACCAGTCTAGCTGCCGCATTCTGGATTAGTTGTAGTTTCCGAGTCACCCTCAAATGTAGCCCCACGTAGAGCGCATTGCAGTAGTCCAAGCGGGAGATAACCAGAGCATGCACCACTCTAGTGAGACAGTCTCCGGGCAGGTAGGGTCTCAGTCTGCGTACCAGATGGAGCTGGTCGACAGCTGCCCTGGATACAGAAATGACCTGCGCCTCCATGGACAGCTGTGAGTCCAAAATGACTCCCAGGCTGCGCACCTGGTCCTTCAGGGGCACAGTTACCCTATTCAGGACCAGGGTGTCTTCCACACCAGCCCGCCCCCTGTCCCCCAAAAACAGTACTTCTGTCTTGTCAGGATTCAACTTCAATCCATTAGCCGCCATCCATCCTCCAACCGCCTCCAGACACTCACACAGGACCTTCAGCGCCTTCACTGGTTCTGATTTGAAAGAGAGGTAGAGCTGGGTATCATCTGCATATTGATGGACACCCAGTCCAAACCCCCTGGCATAGCCATTAGCAGGGGTGTGTGTCCAAACTTTTTTCAAAAAGGGCCAGACGTGATGAAGTGAACATGTGTCGGGGGCCGGCCAAAGTTGTTGACCTTTTTTCGGATTGAAGTTGTTGAGCTTTTTAAAGGATATTACCCCCAGGAAATAAACTGCCACAGGGGCCAGAATAAACCGACTGGATTGGGCCCCCCCAAAGGACTTTGGACATGCTTGACCATTGCAATTCAGTGGAAAACAGCCCCAAATCTGACACTGGAGCATCATTTGAGGTTTCCGGGGGATACCTGTTTCTTCCCCAGTGAGTTTCCCAAGACGCTGACGCCGTCGCCATAGCATTCCCCAGTGAGATACCCGCCTGTCCAGTTGACCAGCCCAATCTGCATGGCTGCGCAGGAGGGGCGGAGCTACCAGGGCGTCAGCAACAGGCAGGCCCCAGCTTTGTACCTTGCGCTGCCCACCGACTGGCCGGCTGGGCCATGGGAGAGGCTTCTGAGGGCACAGGGGGGGCGGGGAGGAAGAGAGGAAGAGGTTCTCCCTGCGGGAGACGCTGGCCCAGGATTCCAAGGGGAGAAGCTCCATGGCAAGTCTGGCCTTTGTGACCTCAGAAAGGATGGAGGGGTCTTGGTGGACCACAGGCTGAACACGAGCCAACCATGTGATGCAGCAGCAAAAGTGGCTAATGCTATTCTAGGTTGCATCCACAGAAGTCTAGTGTCCAGGTCAAGGGAAGTCAAAGTTGTTGGGAAACTGTGTACGTGCAGCTACTCACACTGAGTCAATTAAGGTTTGGCAGACAGCCAGAAGGCAATCTGAAGGAGTAAGTCTGCCTGGCGATAACAGAGGCATGGAGACAGCTCCCTGACTGGTCAAGCTCTCTCAAGGGAGTGATAATTAATGGCCTACTAACTGGTAGTTCAGTTGTTCTGTGTGTCAGTGAGTGTAGGAGTTGTCAGTCGTGTCAGAGAGAGCTAACATAAGATCTGCGTTCTGTTCCTGTAAATAGTCCACCGTATATAATAAACCGTAAATAAAAGCCATGGTTTTCCCAGTAGTGATGTATGGAAGTGAGAGCTGGACCGTAAAGAAGGCTGATCGCCGAAGAATTGATGCTTTTGAATTCTGGTGCTGGAAGAGACTCTTGAGAGTCCCATGGACTGCAAGAAGATCAAACCTCTCCATTCTGAAGGAAATCAGCCCTGAGTGCTCCCTGGAAGGACAGATCCTGAAGCTGAGGCTCCAATACTTTGGCACCTCATGAGAAGAGAAGACTCCCTGGAAAAGACCCTGATGCTGGGAAAGATGGAGGGCACAAGGAGAAGGGGACGACAGAGGACGAGATGGTGGGACAGTGTTCTCGAAGCTACCAGCATGAGTTTGACCAAACTGCGGGAGGCAGTGGAAGACAGGAGTGCCTGGCATGCTCTGGTCCAGGGGGTCATGAAGAGGCGGACAAGACTAAACGACTAAACAAGTTTCTGGTTCCTGCTTCGTCTAGCCTGTCTGCAGCCAAGTCGCCAATTGCTTCCGTGGATTCTGCATGTACTCTGCTAGGTCTGGCTAAGGTCCTGCAACTAGTCAGAAAGTTGTGAAACACCAAAAGGTTTTGCCAATAATAGTCCCGCTCTCTTCTGCCTTGGTCAGACCACACTGGGAATACTGTGTCCAGTTCTGGGTGCAACAATTTAAAAAGGATGTTGACAATACCGGGGGGGGGGGGTCTTGTCATCTAGGCAGCCCACTTCTTCGCTGCAAATGTCAATCAAGATGCCTGACGATCCCTGGCCTGACTGAAACATCCTTTTGAAAAGGTGCATACTTTGGCTCCAGAATCCATCGTCACAGACCTGTTTCATTCACACAGAGATACCTGCTCTCTCTCTCTCTATATATATATATAATTAAGAATTTCAACATAACAATTTATCAAAAACATACCATCCTCATTCCCTCCCTATTTTCCCCTCCCCAAACCAGAACCCCCGATCCCTCCCCCCCCCCAAGACTTCCCTCAGCTCCTCTCTCTGGTTTTTCAGCACATGTTAATCTCTGCATATTATAAAATTGTAAAGATCCTTAATTTATCTGTCTATATGTGACCAATAATAAATTTGCGTATGTTTATTCAAAGATACCTGCTCTTTTTTGACAGGTCTGCTGGGATAGTTATTGATAGTTTGGGGGTCTCCAGAAGAATTTCCGGCTACGGGCCAAGACTTCAGGAATGAGATTATCGCCCCTCTCTTATTGTCCACTCCGGGTCGCCCAGCCACTGCCCCAGGGTCCTTTCTCTTGGCAGATCAGGGTGAGAAGGGGACAGCAAAGGTGGCCAGGTTTTTAGCTGGGGCAATCAGGATAAGAGCCACTATTTGGCTGCTGATTCCAAACCCTAAAAGGAATTTTATATAATTGACTTTTTATTTCTGTTCTTGGTATGTTGTTGTTTTATTGCTGATGGCTGCTGCAAATAAAGATTCATTCATTCATTCCCGGAGGAGAGATGGACAGCTGAGCGGCTCCTTTGCATCTGCCCAGCTCAGCTGAGCTCTTCGACAGGGGCGCCTCTGCCCCAGGAGCGCCTGCAGGGGGCGCTGTCTGGCCAGGAATTTGGCCCTTGGAACGACCTGAGACACGTCTTTGGAGGAGGAAGGAGGAGGGGAACACGTGTCTCGAGATGAGCATCCCGGAAGCATCCATGTGCAGGCGCACCGCAGGGGGACGCTTTGCTAGCCGCCCAGAGTTGCTGGGGTATAAAATTATATTATTACTATTACTATTACTATTACTATTACTATTAATATTAATATTTATTATTAATATATTAATATTAAAATATATTATTAACATATTAATATTAAAATATATTATTAACATATTAATATTAAAATACATCATTACTATATTATTAGAATATATTGTTTATATAATTATATATTAATATTAATATTGATTCATAACAACAACAACGAAACAACAATATTATAACTATTATTACTATTATTATTATTATTATTATTATTATTATTATTATTATTATAATATTAGGATCCTTTGGGAGTTGAGAAATTTAAGAAACGAGGTAACTGAACCCTGCCCAGCGCCCCCGACACGAGCCCCTCCTCTCCTCCGGGTCCCGCGAGGCCATCCAAACGACCCCCTCCCCGGCTCTCAATGCGCAGCCGCGCCCTGGGGAGCGGAGGCGACGCAGGGAGCCCGGAAGCTGCCGATCCCGGCGCAGGTCTAGACAAACGCGACCGAGTCTCTAGGCGTCTCTCCCTGGGCGCAGGCGCAGCGCCGCCTCCCGGGCATGCGCGGACGGGCGGCGTTGGCGGAAGTCGGAGCGGGCGGCGCAGGCGCAGTGCGGGGGGGGCCAGCGGCCGGGCGAGGGGCTTCGGGCCGAGAGGTGAGCCCCGCCCCCTCGGACACCCCCCGGGACCCCCCCGGCCCGTGCGGGAGAGGGAGACCCCCCACCCCTGGCAGGCCGGCCCCCCCCCGCTTCCCGGGCCTCTCCTGCCCCCCCCCGCCCCATCCGGGTCCTTTCCAAGCGCCCCCCACCCGCCTCCACCCCCAGCCCCGCCCCCTCCGACACCCCCCCCGGGACACCCCCCGGCCCGTGCGGGAGAGGGAGACCCCCCACCCCCTAGCAGGCCGCCCCCCCCGCTTCCCGGGCCCCACGGGAGGGGCCTCTCCTGCTCCCCCCCCGGGACCCCCCCCCCGGCCCGCAGCGGCGCCTCCTCCCGCTGCTGCTGCCAGCCCGTGCGGGAGAGGCTGGGGGGGAGAGGGAGACCCCCCGCTTCCCGGGCCTCTCCTGCCCCCCCGCCCCATCTGGGTCCTTCCCAAGCTCCCCCCCACCCGCCTCCACCCCCCCAGCCCCGCCCCCTCGGACTCCCCCCCCCGGACCCCCCCCAGCCCGCAGCGGCGTCTCCTCCCGCTGCTGCTGCTGCTGCCAGCCCGTGCGGGAGAGGGAGACCCCCCACCCCCTAGCAGGCCGCCCCCCCCCCGCTTCCCCATCCGGGTCCTCTCCTGCTCCCCCATCCGGGTCCTTCCCAAGCGCCCAGCCCCGCCCCCTCCGACACCCCCCGGGACCCCCCCCCGGCCTGCAGCGGCGCCTCCTCCCGCTGCTGCTGCCAGCCCGTGCGGGAGAGGGAGACCCCCCCACCCCTGGCAGGCCGCCCCCCCCGCCCCATCTGGATCCTTTCCAAGCGCCCCCCACCCGCCTCCACCCCCCAGCCCCACTGGCACCTGACCCTGAAACGGGGGAGGGGGCTGGCAGTAGGAGCAGGGCCGGACTGAGGTCGGATGCGGCCCTCGGCTCCAGAAGGTAAGGGGGTCCTTGCCAGGTCCGGCTCTCCTTTCTCCACGACAAATGGCCCCTGTTTTGTGTGTTCAATAGATGCCAGATGGTCACTGATGGACCTCGCAGGTATCTCAAGCCACTGGCACATCACGAAATGGGTGTTTTATCAAAGTAATTGTAGAAATCAAATACAATTAAGAAGTATATCAATAGTGAAATACAATTAAGAAAAAGTATATTAATCGTGGGGACGCGGGCGGCGCTGTGGGTTAAACCACAATCAGAAGGTCGGTGGTTCGAATCCCCGTGATGGAGTGAGCCACAACTGGACCTAATGGTCAGGGGCCCCTTTACCTTTATATTAACCGTGAAATGGTTATTAAGCTCTAACTTAAAATGATTTTTTATTCATAACAAACTTAACAATGCAAACACATTGGCATTGGGCAATGACAAAAGTTCCTTTAGAAACGCAATTTGCAAAGGCTCATAATCTAGTCCCTAGAAACTTGCTATAAAGTGAAGTAATAATAGCAAACCAGTGATATTTGAGGGAGCGGGCAGCGCCCGTTGCCGACATCATAGGAGCCGACACAACACGAAACACTGTCTCTGTATGTAGGTTTTAGTTTATTAGCTTTTGTATCTTATATTTTGGAAATATACTTCCAGGTTTTTTGCTTTAATTTTTTGGGCAGGGGCCCCAAGGGAGTGGGCCCCTAAGCTAGAGCTTGTTGAGCTTATACCTTAATCCCGCACTGCATGGGGGGGGGGGGCCAGCAATAGGAGGCAGGCTGGGGCTTACAGATTCTCTCCCCATCCAAATTGTGGGTGCTGCTGCAGAAAGCACCTTAGGCCCCCCCTCCCCGAGTTGGGGGGAGCCCTGTAGCAAAAGCCTCTGGTGTTCAGGTCAGACACTGAGAGACCAGGCAAGTTGCACATGTGCAGCCCATGAGGGTGCCCCCCCCAAAGGGAGGGGGGCTTTTCTCCTTTGAGTGCCCTGGTGGCACCGGAACGGCTTCCCAAACTGCCATTGTTTGGCTGGCATTTCTGCTGCGTTTGGGGTCCTTGGAGACCCCATGAGGACCAGCAGCCCTTCCTTGCCTGCTCCTGCCCGGGAGCTGTTCCTCCAGAATGTGGGAAAGCACCTGCCTGGCATGCAGGAAGTCCCGCCTTCGACCCCCGGCAGAATATCCAGGAAAACCTGGGACAGAACCTGTCCTGAAATCCTGCAGAGACACGACCATCCATCAGTGTGGGCAGCTAGATTGAGCTAGATGGGCTAATTGTGTTTGTTTATTTTGCCAAAGTTATGCATCACTTGAGTGTAGGAAACACCCCACCCCACCCCGCCAGGTTTCACCGAAAGAGAAGACAGGAAAAATTGACAACCATATGTCTTGGATGCTTTTACTGAGATTCCTTCCAACTCTACAGCTCTGTGGTAAAGGGACCCCTGACCATTAGGTCCAGTTGTGGATGACTCTGGGGTTGCAGTGCTCATCTCACTTTATTGGCCAAGGGAACCGGCGTACTAAGCTGCTTCTGGCGGACCAGAGCAGCGCACAGAAACGCCGTTTACCTTCCCGCCAGAGCGGTACCTATTTATCTACTTGCACTTTGACGTGCTTTCGAACTGCTAGGTTGGCAGGAGCAGGGACCGAGCAACAGGAGTTCACCCCGTCACGGGGATTCGAACCGCCGACCTTCTGATTGACAAGTCCTAGGCTCTGTGGTTTAACCCACAGCACCACCCACTTTTTATACATCTCTGTGGTATAAGAAGTTAAAATACTGAAAGAGATTAAAATTCACATCAACTTTCTAAGCACCTTTGGGCAGCCTTGTCTGCTTGACCTCAATAGGCAGGGAGTTCCAAAGTGTACTGAAGGTCTGACTTGGTGCAGGGAGGCTCTTTTGCTCTTGTTATGAACCCCGCCTGCTAGCCTCCCCTTGGGGCACCTGGTGGGCCTCTGTGGGGACAGGATCCTGGATGAGGCGGGTGGTCAGCCTGACCCAGCTGCATGGCTCTTCTCACGCCCTGATGTTCCCTTGCAGCTCTCAGAGCCAGCCCAGCCCCCGGCGCCATGGAGAAGTTTGGCATGAACTTTGGGGGCGGCCCCAGCAAGAAGGACCTGCAGGAGACCATCGAGGTGCAGAAGAAGCAGCTGTTGCAGTACCAGGGGCGCCTGAAGGACGTGGTGCGGGCCTACAAGAGTCTTCTCAAGGAGAAGGAGGCGCTGGAGGCCAGCTTGAAGGTCCTGTCGGTCTCCCATGAGGTGGACGCTGGGCTGGGCAGCGGTGTGGCCCAGCCCCTGGGGGTGGCTGGCTCCTCTAGCCCGGACCTGAGTGAGGACCAGAGCTCGGTCCACAGCGAGGACAGTCATGGGACCACTGCCAGCCTGGCCAGCGTGAGGGGGGACCTGGTGGGCATGGAAGAGGGGACGGTGGCAGTGGTGACCGCAGCCTCTCCCTCGAAGCTGGAGGAGACCAGCAGCTCCGAAAGCAGCGGCGTGAGCTCTGGCAGCGGGGAGCTGATTGTGGGGGTCGCCGGTGAGTCGGACAGGAGATTCCTGCAGCTGAAGACTCAGCTGGCCACGCTGACCAGCGCCCTGGCCACCGTCACGCAGGAGAAGTCTTGGATGGAGGCCTCCTACCAGGCCGACAAGAAGAAGGCCAAGCAGGAAATGGAGAGCGCCAGCCGCAGAGCCGAGGAGGAGAGGAGCCGGCTGGAGGCCGAGGTCAAGGAGGCGCAGGAGCAGCTGGCGGAGGTCAAAGCGCGCCTGATCGCGCAGCAGCACGACCGGGCGCAGGAGCAGGGCGACCACGCCGTCATGCTGCGGGAGCTGCAGCGCCTGCTCCAGAGCGAGCGCGCCCTGCGCCAGGAGGCGGAGCTGGGCCTGGAGGAAGCCCGCGAGGCCCTGGCCGGGAAGGCGGGCGTGGCAGACCGGGCGGAGGGGGCTGAGCACCAGGCCCGGCAGCTGGGCCGCGAGGTGGAGGAGCTGAGGCGGGAGCTGAAGGCCCTGCGGGAGGAGAGCGCCCGGCCGGACCCGCAGGTCCAGGAGTTGCAGGCCGAGGCGGCCAGCTTGAGGAGCCACTTCCAGGCGCAGCTGCTGCAGGAGATGCGGAAGGTGAGCACAGGGCGGGGAGCGGAAGGGGATTCTTGCACTGCGATTCCTGCACTGCAGGGGTTCGGACTACCGTATTTTTCGCACCATAAGACGCACCTAGTTTTCAGAGGAGGAGAACAGGGAAAAAATATTCTGAATCAAATGTTGTACTAAACTATTTAATAAACTACTGGTACATCAGAGTGAGAGGGACAGGAGCTGTATGTTTGTTTAGCGTGTGTGCTGAAGGGGCCAGTGGATCAGCTGAGACGCTGGGGGATTTGCGTAATTTTCCCCTCTCCCTCATCCTGTGCCCTCCCGGCCCCTGCATCCTTCCTATTTTACCTCCTGGTTTTCACTGTGCTCGTGGCTCAGAGCTCAAGGTTGGGGTTTTTTTTGCTGCTGGTTGCTTAAATTTTATCCTTCCTGATCCAACCCCTCCTGTGCCCTGCCGTCCCTCTGCAGCCTCATTGCTCGGTTTAGGGAGCACGCGGACCTTTGCTAGCTGAGGCTGCTGCAGCTGTTGCTGGCTACGTACCGGTTTTAAAAGCGCCTGCTGGCTTTGAATCGCCTGCCTCCTCCTGGCTCGCTGTAAAGCAAGCAAAGTGAGAGCCTCGTAGAGCATGTAAGCGGCTCTCACTTTGCTTACTTTCAGAGAGCGACAGACGGCCTCCTGGCTGTAAAGCAAGCCAAGATAGAACTGCGCAAAGCGGGGCAGAAGCCCTGTAAGCGGCTCCCGCTTTGCTTGACTGACGGGAGCCATGGCTCCGGTCCAGTGCATTCGCTCCAGAAGACGCACTGGCATTTCCCCTTTCTTTTTAGAAGGAAAAAAGTGCGTCTTCTGGAGCGAAAAATACGGTAGATGACTCCGGGAGTCCCTTTCAGCTCTGCAAGTCTGTGATTCCCTCCTAAGCGGAGCCCCAAAGCAGGCACCGTCGTTTACCTACATGGTCCCTTGACTTCTCCAGCTCACCACAGGGTGGGGTCACTCTTACTGGCCCCCTCCATGAGGCCTGTGGATGCCATGCCAGCATGGAGCCTTTTGGGGGGAAGAGCAGCCTTCGCCAGCCTGGTGACCTCCAGATATTTTGGGCAGCAGCTCCCGTCCTCTGTGAGGGCAGCAGGTTAGCCCAGGCTGGTGGCATGACTCCCTGGCAGAGCCAAGCGATGCTTCTTCCCCACCTCCTGGCCAGGCTGGAGATCTTCTTGGGCAGGCAGAGAAAGCCTTTGATAGTGTTTCTTGGTCATTCTTGATTAAGGTATTTGAGAAAATGGAAATAGGTTATTCTTTCCTGGCTGGAATTGAAGAGCTCTATACTGATCAGTCCGCAGATATTTTAATAATATTCTTTCGGATAAATGCCAAATAATAAAGCGAGACAAGATTGTCCCTTGTTTACAGTGGTACCTCTGGTTGCGAACGGGATCCGTTCTGGAGGCCCGTTCACAACATGAAAAGAACTCAATCTGCAGCGGCGCATCTGCACACACGCAGGTTGCAATTCGCCGCTTCTGCGCATGCACGTGACGTCATTTTGCATGTCTGCACATGCACGAGCGGCAAAGCCCGGGAGTAACCCTTTCTGGTACTTCCGTGTCGCCACGGGACGTAACCTGAAAGAACGTATCATGAAGCGGACGTAACATGAGGTGTGACTGTATTATGGCGTTAGAAATTGTGCTTCAGAATATAAGGAGAAATAGGGAACTTAAAGATATTGCGGTGAGACGCAGAGTCTGTAAACTAAGGGTGTTTGCTGATGGTGTGGTGCTGACGTTGGAGCAACCTTTGGAGAGTGTTCCGAAAGCGTGAGAAGAAATCAAAAGGTTTGGAGAAGTGGCAGGTTTTAAAATAAAACCAGGCTGGGTGGGTTCCCGCTGGCCTCATCCAGCAGCCTCCGCTCATGCCCTTCTGTTTCTCCTCCCCCCACAGACGGCTCAAGCGGAGGATCGGATCCAGTTGGAGGAGCAGCGGGTGGCCAGCTTGGAGGCCCAGATCTCGGAGGTCTCTGAGCTGCTGGGCACCTACGAGAAAGCCAAGCAGAAGGACCAGCTGGCCATCCAGAAGCTGAAGGACCGCATCGCCCAGCTGGACCTGGAGAACAAGACCCTGGCCATGGCTGCCTCCGGCCGCTCCCCGCTGGACCTCGCGGCCTTCGAGGAGAGCAGCCTGGACGTCAACGTCCTGAAGGACCGCATGGAGAAGCTGAAGGAGATGCTGCAGGAGGCCACCAAGGACAGCCCGGCGTCCGCCCAGGAGATCGAAGCCTTCTGCAGGCTGGAGCCCCCCAAGGGCGGCACGGAGACGGGGGACGGCGAGAAGGCCACCGCGGCCTACTACCAGCAGGAGCTGAAGCAGCTGAAGGAGGAGTTTGAGAGGTACAAGCAGAGGGCCCAGGTGGTCCTCAAGAACAAGTCGGCCAAGGACGGGAGTTTGGCCAAGGAGCTGGAGGCGGCGCAGGAGCAGCTGGCCGAGCTGAAGGAGAAGCACGTCTCCCTGCGGCTCTCCTGCGAGGAGGGCGCCCGGCAGCGTCAGCAGGAGGCGGAGGCCTGGCGCCAGGAGGCGGCCCGCCTGCAGCAGCAGCACAGGCAGGAGCTGGAGAGGAGCCAGCTGGGCTTCCAGGAGAAGGTCCTGCGCCTGGAAGAGGAGATGCAGAAGCAGCGCGACCGGGCGCTGGCCGTCCTGGCCGAGAAGGACCAGGAGCTGGAGCAGCTGAGGGCCCTGGTGCTGCCGTACTACGGGCTCCAGGGGCCCAAGCAGGGCCCGGCCCAAGCGGGAGGGACCCAGAGCGGGGACCCCAAGGGGGACGAGGGGGACGTCTCCCTGGAGACCCTGACGCAGGCCCTGCACCTGGCAGCGCCCAAGGAGCCGGCCTTTCTGCTGTACACGGAGCAGCTGGCCCGGAAGGAGGTGGAGGCCTCGGCCCTGAAGAAGCAGAAGCGCAGCCTGGAGGCGGCCGTGCGGCAGCTGCAGGAGAGGCTCCTGGAGGAGGCCGAGCGGCACCGGGAGGAGGTCTCGGGCCTGCAGGGCCGCCTGCAGAAGAGCGCCCGGGACCAGGGCAGGGAAGGCGCCAACCTGGAGTACCTCAAGAACATTTTCTACCGCTTCCTGACACTGACGGACTTGCTGGGGCGGCAGCAGACGCTGACGGCTATCTTGACTATCTTGCATTTCAGCCCCGAGGAGAAGCAGGCCGTGCTCAGCCAGGCGGGGGGCGCAGGCAGCTGGTGGCCTTCGGGGAAGAGGTGAGCCCCCTGGGCTGCCGTGGGGCCGGCTGCTCTGCCCAGAGGGTGCCCCTGTGCCAAGGAGGAGTGGGTCTGGCAGTTCCTCTTCCCGCAGCTGTGGGCTCTGAGCGCCTTTCTGCTGCCAGGATCCGCCCTAGAGCCATTTCTTGAAAGGGACCACGATCTGGGAGACGGGGTTTTGAATCAAGTGGGTTTTTTTTGGGGGGGTGTCTTCTTTTGCCAAATGGGGGAATTCGTGCAGGCTACATTTGGGGTTTTCTTCTTCCTGCCTCTCAAGCTTCAACTTGGTTTGTGATCTGTAAATAAAAAGGACCAGCAAGCAGAGACTGTGCCGTGGGCAAATGCCTCTTGGTGTTTTGGAGCACGATGCGGCATGTGGGGCACCCAGGGGTGGAGCTGGGGCGGGGGGGGGCAGAGGAAGAGGGCCCCTCTCCAGGGTGAAAGGGCTTCTTTGACTTGGGAGGTGGCTCCTTGGGAGCTGGGTGAACTCAGGGAGAGGAGGCCAGGACATGCCAGCCTCCATCGGAGGAGGGTGGGGGGGGCAGAGCACCCTGCAGATTTGCCTGGCAAGGGCTCCGTGCTCGGCATCCCCAGCTAGAGAGGGGCGGGGTGTGTGTGTCGGGCTGGGAAGAGCTCCCTGCCTGAGGTCCTGGGCCAGAGGGGCAGAGAGTTGGGCAATGTCCCAGGATCAGAATCTCACGCTGAACCCTCCAGGGTTTCCTGCATTACGGGGGGTTGGGCTAGATGACCGCACGGGTCCCTTTCTAAAGTTCTATGAATCTATGAGCATCTTGCGGGGGACAAGCTCCAGTGGCCGTACTCTGGCTGAACGCTCAGCCCTGGGATTGGGAAGGCCCCATTGCGGGTGCCACCCCATAGCCAGGCCTGCTGCTCTGTGGGTCCAGGGTGGGGGGCTGCACTCTGCCGCCTGATGCTGGTGGCCTGGCTTTGTCAGACAGGGCAGAAATGGAAAGGAAACATTGCCAGATCTTGGATTCGCAAGGGAGGTGAAGGAAACACACATCAGCCACTTGAGGGTGGTTTTGAAATGTGCTCGGTCCCTGTGGCACTTTTTTTTGCAAAACAGCTGTGATTCCTGCACCACAGGGGCTGGACTACATGAACCCTGGTGTCCTTTCCAACTCTGTGATTCTGCAGTCCTCTGTGACCTCCCAGCTGCTGCGAGGTATAAAGTGCCTTCATGGGCCTCTGCTCATCCTGCATGATGCCTCTCCCTGACTTCAGGCTGAGGTTTTTCTGCAGCGCTCAGGGCACCTGTGGAACTCCCTGCTGCCAGGTGCCCAGAAGCTCAGCAGCGTTATCTGGCTTACAGAAAGGCAAGGCCTCCCTCCTGCCCCCCGAGTAGCAGCTGACTCAGAGGCGCCTCATACCCGCAGTAAGAGCTGCCCCCATACACACATTAGCATGGCTAAAGGGGCCTCTTTCTGTGTGGTTGGGCTGGAGCCTAAGAGATCCTCCTCCTTCACTCCTCTTTAGGCCCCTGGCTGACGTCCTGCATTCCTTTGGGGAAACTGAGGACCACCCTGGCCACTGGCCGGCCTGCTGTGATGCCGCAAGGTGTTCCTCTCTGCAGGGACCTGGGAAGGTTGTGGGGTGCCCACAGATCTGCAGCAGGAAAGGAGAAGAGGGGGGAGCCCAGGGATTGCTGGCCTGCTCCCCACTTGGAGACAGCGAGCAGGGGTGTCTGGGTGGGGGGCTAAGCAGGACCCCTCTCCCTTGGCAGGCTGGCAAGCCTGCTTCTGGCACGTGGAAAAGTCTTTATTCTGTGAGTGGGCAGGCAATTTGTTGCACAGGGCCTCCTCCCCGGAAGACCTGAAGGGGTAGCAGTCCAGCAGGGCAGGGAGGCGGTTGGGGGGCTTAGCAAGACGTGCCAAGCAAGGCTTTCAATCTCTGGGCGACCTTTGCCCTTCCCAAAACCCTCCCCTGCTTCAGGTTTGATCTGAAGCATTCTGTGCCTGATTGCTCTCAAGGGGAAACCGAGGCAGGGCTGCTGCTAGCCGGGGGAGAGCTGCCTGCTGCTCTTTCTCCCCACAGGAAGGTGGCAGTGGGGGGGGGTCTTTGGTGGCCCCAGGGGGCACTGCAGCTCTGCCCTGGCAGGAAGAGGGGCGGCTGGCGCAGCCTTAGCTCTGCTTTTGGGGTGCAGGGACATTGCCAGCCTCCTCCGACTCCTCCCTCTCCTCTGCTTGGGCGTGAAGTGGCACAGCAGCTCATACCTGCAGCTGCTTCTTCCTGCTCCTGAGCCCAAGGAAAACACCTTGTGCAAACAAAGTCAGCTGAGCGGCTGGTGGGGAATTTCCCTGGGCAGCGGAGCCCGCAGGCAGGGCAGGCAGCGCTCTGTGGCCCCTCCAGCCGTAGCCCCACCATGGCCGAGCGAGGCAGGAGTGGAGCTGCCCTTCCGGATGAAGAGGTACCCCCCCATTCACCCCCCCACCTTACCCCGGGCAACTTTCCTGCTCCTCCGCCCACCCTTGGCTTGGGAGGAATCCGCTTGGCGTGCCTGGCTCCGGCTGGGAAAGGCAGCCCCATAGCCTGGGGGCAAGGTGGGTCCTCTAGCAGGTGGGCCCAGAGGTGTCCAGTGGGGAATGGGGGGGCATACCTGGTTTAGCCACTCTGGTGTCTCCCTGCAGGGGAAAATGAAATCTGCTAGCCTCAGGGACTTCCTGAATTTCTGTTCTTCGCCTGACCTAAGCAGTTTCCCAGGGCAAGAGGGGGCAGGAGCTGCGGGGCAGAGGGACGACCACCACGTCCCCATTTGTGTCTCCCTCTGGCTTGGCATCTCTTGGTTTGTGGAAACATGCAGAGGCAAGAGACCGGCTGCTGTGGGGCTGAGGTGGCCTCAGCTGCTTCTCTGCAGGGACCTCCTTGGCCCCCATCCTGGTGGGACCCCCACCCTACTTTGGGGTCCTCATCATGGACATCTGGTGAATTACGGGGAACAGCAAACTGGAAAGATCGGGGGGGGGGAAACCTCTCAGCAGTCTAGACACGCCTTGACTGCAGTGCTTGTGTGGGGCACCTCCTAACTAAGACCTCTTGCCTGCAACCTCTAGGTCTTGGCCTTGGCGTGGGTCTACCTGGTTGCCCTGGCTCTCAGGTGAGTGGCCAAAGACCACCTTTCCCTCCCTCCTTCCCTCCAGCAAGGCCTCCTCTCTGCCCTCCAACCACAAGGGGAGCAGCCTGACCCCCTGTTGCCCTCCTCCTGGCGGAATCTCCAGCCCCATGCTCTGTGGGTCGCAGGGAATCCAGGCAGCTTTCGGGGTGCCTTTGATGGTAGGGGGTGAGCAAGGGCACCCACAGGCTGTGCCCTTTGCCTGGGTGGGTCCTGGCTACTCGTCTGCCCGCCATGCGGGGAGGGGGCGCCTGCAGGGTCTCTGCTTGACTTGGCACCCCCCCTCACCCGCCTTCTCTGGAGGCACCCAAGGGTGTCAGGCACATCGGAGTCCATCGCTGTCAACACTTTCTTTTTTTAAGGGAAATTCCCTTATTCCGCATAGGATTCCTTGCAAGAAAAGGGAAAAGTTGACAGCTATGCATCTGACACCAGCAGCTGAGGGCAGAGCATACGAGTCCAAGCTGCTCCTCTCCAAATCCAAATTTGGAGGAAAGAGGGAGCAGCCGGCCTCCCTCCCCAGGACGTGACAGGCCACACAAAAGACTTGCCCAGTTCTTGGGGGCTGCCTCCTCTGCCCATGGGCACGGTGGGCGGGTAGGCGACGGAGGGGGAGCTGGGTGGGGTGGGGGTTCCCCTCTCCCAAGCGAGAGCCCAGCTGACTCCTGGCCGTCTTTGTCTTGCAGCCTGCTGGGCAGCGGTTCCATTGTGGCTGCCTCCCTCCTCCGAAGGCGATGCTGCCAGGATCAGGTCTGCCAGGGTGGGGTTTCTGACGCAGCCCCCCCCAATGCTCCGCCACCCAGGGCATCGTTCTGCAGGAGCCCCCTGGGCGCACGGGAGAGTCGCTTGCATTTGACAAGGGCTCTTCAAAATCCTCACCTGAGTGCTGCTACCAAAGAGAGCAGCCTCCAAGAGTATGGGCTCAGAGCAATCTGGGAGCCCCCCCCCAGCTCCCCATCCAGCCCAACTTAAGGGGGGGGGATAGAGACTTTGAAGCATTAGGGTTGCTGTATTTCAAAATGTGAAAATCCAGACAGAAAGGTTGTCAAGCTTTTCCCCAGATGTCTAGATTGTGCAGCAGGCTGAACTCTGGGAACGGGACAAGAGAAGCTGGGGGGGGGGCATTCCCTGGCCTGCCTGACCTTTGAGTCCCCTTCAGTCTGCATGGGTAGGCAAACTAAGGCCCAGGGGCTGGATCTGGCCCAATCGCCTTCTAAATCTGGCCCATGGATGGTCAGGGAATCAGGGTGTTTTTACATGAGTAGAATGTGTCCTTTTATTTTAAATGCATCTCTGGGTTATTTGTGGGGCATCATTTCCCCTCCAAAACATAGTCCGGCCCCGCACAAGGTCTGAGGGACAGTGGACCGGCCCCCTGCTGAAAAAGTTTGCTGACCCCTGGTCCAGAGGGTGGGTTCTGGGTGCCAGGGGGCAGAGGGGTCCTGCCGGTTGCTGGTCTGGAGCTGGCCCTGACCCCTTGCTCTCCCCCCAGCTCTGCCCGCTCTTCCTCCTCTCCCTGGCGGATCTCCTGGGTGCCTCGGCCCTTCTCTCCGCAGCTGCCATCCAGCTCCTTCCACCGCGGCTCTTCGTCTCGGCCTACCAAGCCTGTCCCTACCTGCTGATGCTGGGCCTGGTAAGGCAGCCGTCGCTCTGCCCGGCCTCCGTGGCAGAGCTGGCAGGGGCGTGTGGCAGCCGCCTCTCGCACCAGTGGGTGGCATGGAATGCAGTCAGCTGCCTTGCTCTGAGCCAACTCAGAATTACGTGCCCTGACTGGCAGCCAGGGCTCTCCAGGTTTTCAGGCGGAGGAGTCTCTCCAAGCCCCACCTGGAGATGCTAAGGGGGATTTGAACCCAGGACCTTTTGCTTGCAAGGCTCTGCCACCCCTTCCTGGGGTCTCAAGGCTGCCCCCCTTGCCGAGAGCTTGACTCAAGTGAGTCCTGCCAGTTCCTCTGCAGATGGACAGATGAATGGGGCAGCCTCCTGGCTCTGGAACCAGCCCATCAGCCCTGCCCAGGCCAGGGCGCCCCCTGCCTTGTGCCAGAGCCAGGTTGGCCCCCTCTGTCCCCTGCCAGGCCTCTCTTGGCGCTCACCTGCCCTTGCCCTGCCTTCCTCTTCCCCAGATGTTCTACGCCGTTTCTCTGCTGATGGTCGTTGTCTATGCCTACGAAGTGAAGCGAGCTCTGGGGGGCTGGAGAGAGGCCCCTTCCTCTGCCCTGCTGCAGGTAGGAAGGGCGCAGGGCCCCTGCCTGGCCTCTGAGAGCTTAGGAGGGACCCCAAGAGTCATCTAGACCAGCCCCTTGCAATGCCTCAATCACAGCCAAGATGGCGGAGGGTCTCCTCACCAACCGTGAGGCTTCTTCTACCCATTGACAATGGGAGTTCCTGCATTTCCGCTGGGGTCCTCCAGGTTTTTTGAGCCCCAGGCACTGATGGGAGTTGTAGCCCAACTTGCTGGGGGGGGGGCACCAGCCTGGGCAAGGCTGCACCAGTGGGGTGCTGGCCAGCCTTGGAGAGGGGGCGTCTGCAAGGACTTGGGCTGTTCCTTCTAGGGCAGGGGTCCCCAAACTAAGGCCCACGGGCCAGATAAGGCCCGAGGGATTCGTTTATCTGGCCCGCGGTGACCCCCGCTGCCTCCGCCCACTCTTACTGGCACTGCGCTGTGCAGCTGCCCACTTCCGGGTTGGAGGAGCACCGGAAATAGCTTGTGCGCATGCGCAAGCGTTCTTTCCGGTGCACATTTGGGTCAGAGGAGGTCCGTGCACATGCGCACAAACTACCATATTTTTCGCTCTATAAGACGCACCAGACCACAAGACGCACCTAGTTTTTGGAGGAGGAAAACAAGAAAAAAAATATTCTGAATCTCAGAAGCCAGAACAGCAAGAGGGATCGCCTCGCAGTGAAAGCAGCAATCCCTCTTGCTGTTCTGGCTTCTGGGACAGCTGCACAGCCTGCACTCACTCCGTAAGACGCACGCACATTTCCCCTTACTTTTTAGGAGGGGGAAAGTGCATCTTATGGAGTGAAAAATACGATATTTCCGGTGCTCCTCCAACCCGGAAGTGTGCTGGAAATAGCATGTGGGCACGCGTATGGGCACAGGCCCCCCTGCCCTCCGGCCCACTGCGCGATCGGCGCTGGAGACACCGGCCGAAGGCGCAGTAAGTTTGCTGACCCCTGTTCTGGGGCCTGGCTCCATAGAGGGGGGCTTCTCAGGACTCTGCCCATGGGTGCCCAAGGTGCTCTGGCTGGGAAAGGCTCTGGCAGAGGCCCCAGCCCAGTTGGGGGAGGCGCAAGAGGCTGGTGGGCACCTGGGCGAGACACAAGCAGGGGAGAGGAGGACTTGGATGATTCCCGGCGGGTGTTTGCCTTTGCTAAGGAAGCTGTCTTCCTCTCACCTGCCATCTCTGTTTCCCCCCAAGGAGGAGAGCGGCAGGTTCAACGAGAGACTCCGAATAAATCTGCCCCGTCTCTTGGCCTGGTAGGTGCAACTGACTGGCAAGGACTGTCCTGCCACCCTTTCCCTTTGGGAGGGGGCCCTCTTGGCCCCTGGAGGCCACACGAGGCGAAGCCACCTCTCTGAGCCATCTTGTCCCACAACACCCCACCCTGTGTCTTCTCCTTGCCCCCAAGGCTGCTCCCTTTCCTGGTCTTCGTGGTCCTGCTGGTGATTCGAGGCTCGTCCCTGAGAGATGTGGCGCCCTGGGCCTTCCCCCCGTTGGCGTTACAGGCTGGCAACGGCTCGCGAGGGTCCCACGGCCTCTACTGCTCCAGGTAGAACCTCCCCCCCTTCCTCTCGCTTGGGATGGGGTGGGATTTTGCAGAGGAGGGTGGTCTCTTGCGTCCAGCTAG
Source organism: Podarcis filfolensis (assembly GCF_964270895.1). Taxonomy (NCBI): domain Eukaryota; kingdom Metazoa; phylum Chordata; class Lepidosauria; order Squamata; family Lacertidae; genus Podarcis; species Podarcis filfolensis. The sequence goes on from NC_139612.1 coordinate 74,223,715, forward strand.
CCAAACCCTCCCGCTTTCCTTCCAGCTGCCTGATCCTCATCCGCCACTCGCAAGACACCTGCTACAAGGTACTGCCCCCCCCCCAGTTCTATGTCCATCAGCTGCTTCCTCTCCCTGTTGGTCTGGGATGCCCCTTTCTTGGACCCCCCCATCCTTTAGGGGCCCAAGGTGTCTTAGTTCTGGGTGAAGGGCCCCCCCAGCAACAGCAGGGTTGTGGTGTTGTGAAACCAGCTGCCCCAACCCCAGCTCCCCTGGAGGACCAGACGGCCGCCCCAAATGCTGCCCTCTTCACTTCCTGCACAGATGGTGATAGTGGCCAAATATTGGCATGGGGCTAGTCTCAAGGGCTCCCAAGGATCATCCAATCTAACCCCAAGCTCCCTGAATCTCTGGTTGAGGTTTGTTCCCCTTCCATTTCCAGCCTCTTCCCGGTATTCCTCCTGCCAGCATCTCTCCTGTCACAGGAGAGCAGGAACTCGCTGCCCCCCAGAATAGAGGGTGATGTGATTCTTGGGAGACCCTCCTGTCTGCCCGGGCAGCTGAGCCCCAATGGGGGGTGGGCAAAGTGCCCCCGTGGGCTTCAGAGGCCCTTTTCTGAACACCTGCCAAAGGGCCCCGGGGCCTGTTTCCATGGGGAGCTGACCCTTGGACCCCCCGCCAGTGTTGGCCCCCTTACTGAGGAGCTTCCCCCCCTCTCCTCCCAGTACACAGGCAGGAACGACTCTGGCAAAGAAGTCAAGATCTTCTTTCTCGTCTTCGTCTCTCTGGTTGTCGCCTGCTGCACAGTAAGTGTGCGTGTCCGTCCGTCTGTCCGTGTAAGTGTGGCCATCCACTGGGGCCTGTTTATTTATTTTTGAAATATACTCGGAGTCAAGAGTGGATTTCATGCTCTTTATTCAGCTCATAGTAGTGAGGAATGGAAGTTCCCCCGAAATGTCTGCTTTATATACATTATTTACACAACAGGCCCCACGTGATTGGCTAATTCCGGGATTCTCCTGTAGGCCAATCAGGTTGCGGGTTCACTTCCACCTGGAGCTGGATTGGGTGGCTCCTGTGGACCAATCAGACTACTGCATTCTGGATCCTATTGTTCTAGGACCAATCAGACTGCTGCCTTTTGGATCCTAGTCAACTCAGTACATAACAATTTTATTTTTTTATTTTTTATTGAATTTATATACCGCCCTATACCCAGGGTCTCGGGATGGTTCACAGAATAAAATCAAGATATAAAATCACAAAATACACAATGAAGATAAAAACAACAACCCAATACCCTGCTGACCTTTCCCCTCTTTGTCCCTTTTGCTAGGAATAAGCTGCACATTTTAGTAAAAACAAAAATGGTTTACTTACATTTCATTTTTTTTATTTTTTTATTTTTAATTGGAATTTTATTTACAACATAACACAACCCCCCACCCCCAATACATAAATCTACCCTCATTAAACGTGAACATAACATACAGTGAGCATAACATACAACAATACAAACAACCAAATAAAAGACTTCCTTTATCCTGTATATGGCTTCTTTATTTACTTCTTATAAACTGTTTTCTTTATGAATAATTATTCAGATTTTTCTAATTATAATTTAAATATCCATAAAGTCTCCTGCAGACATTCATCGAAACAAGTCCAGATATGTATTTTAGGGCACTGTTTTGTGAAGTATTCTCTGCATTTTCCCCATGCTTTTTGAAATTCTTGTCTAGTGTGGTCTTTAATTGCCTCTGTTAATCTAGCCAGTTCATGATACTCTAACAGTTTGTCTTGCCAATTTCTTTTTTCCAGTTTTTAGCAATTAGGATCCTTGCCGCTCCTGTGGCATAGAGGAGTGTTTTCTGATCTTCTCTTGCTATACCTGTGTCTATTATCCCTAGTAGAAAAGCTTCTGTATTTTTCATAAAGTTATACTTAAACATTTTTTTAAGCTTGTCATACACTGTGTTCCAGAAGCTTTTGATTTTTCCACAGGTCCACCAAACATGTATAAGTGTCCCCTCTGTTTTACCACACCTTCAGCACAGATTTGTTTTTGTCTTATACATTTTAGCTATTTTGGTAGGTGTTAAGTACCATCTGTTAAACATCTTGATTAGGTTTCCCCTCAATACTTCACAGGCTGTAAATTTCCAGTTCTTTCTCCATAGTTCTTCCCATGCTGTTAATGGTTTTCCCAATATCTAAAACCCACTTGATCATTACCTCCTTGGCCTGTTCATCTTTGACCTCCCACTCCAATAATGTATCATACATTTTTTATATTACCTTGGTTTTCTTTTTCTAATAATGAAGGTTCGTTTTAGAAACCTTTTTTCTTATCTGTCCTGAACACTTCATGCAATTGATGGTATTGGATCCAACCTGTAAGGTGTTGTTTAATTTCCTCATCTTCCTAATCTTTAATTACCAATTTAATGTATTTTTCCTTAATCAGATCTTTATATGTGGCCCATTCTAATTCCAGATTTTTCTTTTTTGTTGTAATTGCTTCCAGATGTGATGCCCACTGTGGTGTTTTCGGTTCTAGGAGATCCTTATATTTTGTCCATGTTTTATATAATGATTTCCTTAGGACATGATTCATAAATCCCCTGTGTACTTTCCCTTTTTCATAAGCTAAATACGCATGCCAACCATAACGATTATTAAACCCTTCTAGATCTAACAAATCACCGTCTTTTAACTTTACTTACATTTCAATGCAGGCAGCAAATACGTCAAAAGCATTTTACTCGGGTAAAAATGGAGCCTGGTCTGAGGCCCATTCGCTGGCTGACCAAATGACCTGCTCTCCTTGGCCAGGCGAACGGGCATTCCAATGGGGGAAAGAGCCCAGAGAAGGGTTGGGGGTCTGAGTTCTGCCCCTTTCCTTGCCCCTAACGGCTGCCTCCCGCTGCCCCTGGCCAGGTCCTCTACTGCAGGGTGAAGTGCTGGTGCCGCCGCAGGCAGAGAGGTGGCCCCACCCTGACCCTGCCAGCTCCGGAGAGTGATGGCTGTGCCGCCAGAACCCGCATTGCCTGCTTCTTCCAGCTGGTCTTCTTGGTCTGCTGGATGCCAGGTGAGTGACCTAGGAGCCTTGTCTCCTCCTCTAGCTTCTCCCTCCCTGAGAGGTAGGACCGCCGAGAGACCACTTGCCTTCCACATTGCAATACTTGGGTCTGAAGACGTGGAAATCCAGACTCAAGGCATCTTGGAGGGGAAAGAGGCAGACTCTCTTCTTGTTTGGCAAGCGTGGAGACCCCCAAGTTAAGCCTCATCACTTACCTCCAGGTTTCTGGTGTTTATTGAATGAGTCAAGAACCATCAAGACACGTTGTCTAACAACTCATCCCCACCCTTGGGGTGGATCCCCAAATCAGATACAGACCCTGAGAGCTTTATTTGGGCTGCCGGGGGTGGGGAGAGTCCCTGGGAGCCAGTGTGGTGTAGTGGTTAAGAGCGGTAGACTCGTAATCTGGTGAACCGGGTTCGCTTCCCCACCCCTCCACCTGCAGCTGCTGGGTGACCTTGGGCCAGTCACACTTCTCTGAAGTCTCTCAGCCTCACTCACCTCACAGACTGTTTTTTGTGGGGGAGGAAGGGAAAGGAGAATGTTAGCCGCTTTGAGACTCCTTTGTTATTGTTTAGTTGTTTAGTCGTGTGCGACTCTTCTTGACCCCCTGGACCAGAGCACACCAGGCACTCCTGTCTTCCACGGCCTCCCGCAGTTTGATCAAACTCATGGTGGTCTCTTCAAGAACACTGTCCAACCATTGAGGCTCCTTAGGGTAGTGATAAAGCGGGATATCAAATCCAAACTCCTCTTCTTCTTCTGATCCATCAGGTGGCAGGCGGTTTTCCCCCAGCGCAGAGACAAAGACCCCCAGTTCAATTTTAAATCAGGGCTATTATGGGGTGTGTCTGTGGAGACGGGCAGAGGGATCAGCACCCAGGCAGAGAGGATCTTGGAGGTTTGCTATGTTGCTGCATGTCGGCTGAATCCAACATTTTGAACGGCGGAAATACCTGGGAAAGGTGTAAATGGGAGGAGCTTCCTCCCTCCCCCCTCCTCCCCAGATGCCCCGTGTTTGTGCATTTATAGAATTGCAGGCTTGTAGGGACCCCAAAGGGTCATCTAGCCCAACCACCCGCCCTGCAGGAATCACAGCTGGAGAGTCCCAGATGGGTGAGCCACCAAGGCAGGAGGGTCTGGCACCTTCCCAGAGAGTCTGTTCCACTGGCAAGGAGTAGTTCTGGGTTCCTTGGTGAGGGAGGGGTCATGGGCGACAGGAGCCACCCTAAGCGGATGGAAGAAAGAACTTGTTCCCTGGTGGCAGACAAAGGCCTTTTCGGGGTGGAGGGAGAGAGGGAAGGCTTATAGGAACTCTGCTCTGCCAGAGGCCAGCTCCATCTTTCGCCCAGCTGAGCACCCGCTTGGTCACCGAGGGAGAAAAGGTGGCCGTGATCCCAAACCGTGAGCTACATTCTCAGGGGATGGTGACTCAGCAGGTGTAGGGATAATCGCTGGGTCCGGAGGGAGGACACTCCCCACCTGCAGGCAGCCTCAGCCTGCCTGCACGCGTGACCTTGGGGTGCAGGGCACACCCCCCACAAGACACAGCTGTCTGAACACCGTTCCCTCTGTCTAACCTTTTGCAGTCTCAGCAGTCTGTGGTGCCCTGTCTGTAAGCTTTGTCTCGGAGACCTTTTGTCTCCTTTGTCATACACTGTGCAAGGGGAAAATGACGCGGTGGAAACAGGTGCCAAAATAGCTTTGTACCACCCCATGATCTCAGGACTGGAAGATGTGTAAAGGTCACAGCCCAAAATGTATCTGCCTGGGTTTGCATATTGTGTCAATAAAAGGAGCCTCCACAGAGCTGGCCGGCAGCTTGCTTGCAGCCCACCTGTGCGTAGCTCACCTGCATTATCAACTCCTGCCTCATGTCCATCACTTCAACCTGGGGCCAGGGTGCCCCCTGCCAGCCTGGTGACTTTGGCCAGGAAAAGTGACGTGGCCCCTTCTTCTCTCCTTCCCCCTCAGCTTTCTTCCTGTGCCTGCTCTCCTTCTCCAGTCTTCAGCCGCCCATCCTCTTCCCTCTCTACTTGGCTGTGGTGAGTGACCGGGGGGGGCGTCCTTGGAGGGGCTGAAGCAAATGCACTGGTCTTGCATCGGCTCCTGGACTTCAGTGCTGGCAAAGGGAGGGGCTCCCACTTATGTCACCCCTTTTCTGCAGAGCTGGCAGCCCCATTCCTTTTCCAAACTCCCTCCCTTGTGGCGTGTTCCCTCAGCCTCCTCTCCTTGGGAGTCCCCTGGGCAGCCGCAGCTGCCGCCCCTGGTCTCTGAGCTGTCCCCTCCTGCCCCAGAGAGAGGTGCCTCCTCACACTGCCCCACAGGGGGTTGGGATGCAACCCCTGGCCAGCCCTAAAGGCGCCATTTGCCTGCGGAGCTTATAGCCAGTGTTGTAAACAAAATCTGCCCTTTTTCCCTTATGGGGTATCCAAGAGCCCTTAAGTGGGTTCTCCATCGGTAGGAGAAAATAACAGAGGCCAACCAGAGAATATTGAGAAGCAAAGCAGCTAGTAAGCCTGATCTTTATTAATCTGTTGCAACAGGGTGCTCCCCTGAGGAGGACCCCGAACCAAGGCGTGCCAGCCCTTATGTAGGCATTTTAAATTCCCTGCCCTGGAGCTCCAGACCACCCCTCCATACATCACAGAAGGGGTGTAACCCCAGACCACCCCCCACAAACATCATCCCTACATCACAGAAAAGACGGTCTACAACAGAAATGTGAATGTTGTTGTTTTTCCTGTCTGCCAGGTTATCTGATAATGCCTTATCTGATTCCCTTTCCTGGTAGTCTGGCCATTCCTTTGAGATGGTGATTACTAAATTCCTGTAACAAGGAAGGACTTTTTTCCACCTCCTCCCTCCTTGCAGAGAAACATTTGGTCAGCTTGGGAGTCAAAATGGTTTCAGGACTGTCTTCCTGTGTTGCTTCAGACATGTGGTTTATATATTTGTGTATGTGTTTGCTTGGTACATTTATGAACATTTAATATATATCTAAGACCTTAAAATTCTTACTACACCAGGGCTGCTGCAACAAACAACTGTGCAAGCCTTTGGCAGGCAGAGACGTGAGAGGGCATCAGAGGAGGGAGGGAAGGACAGAGGCCAGTGTTGCCCGCGGCAACCCTGCCCATCATTCATGGCACCCCAGGGTGCCACAGCACACTGGTTGAAAACCACTGATCTAACCAAACAAAGCCATGCAGTGGTCAGCCACAGAAATGCCAGCAGAGCAATCCACCAGAGGCGGCCTTGGATACTTTGAGCAATTTCAGGATTGCAAGTGGGGTCTCAACTCCCTGGATCTCTGGGCCCCTGTGAAGTTTCCCCCTCCCCAGCCTCCCTTTGCTCTGCCAGAGCACCCCTGTCTCCCCCTGAGATGCTGAAGCGGCTGGATTTCGCTTCCCCCCGTAAGCATAACGCCCCCTCTTTTCCCTTTCTGCAGGCCCTGACCGTCTCCCTGCAAGGCTTCTTGCACAGCCTGGTCTACGGATGGCTCCGGCAGAATTTCCGCCGGGAGGTGACCGGGGAGCAGATGCCCCTCCTGGGCCACCTGGGCCAGAAAGCCTTTTTCGAGGACTCCCTGGCCATTTGCAGGGAGGGCTGAAGAAAGAGGGGCAGGCGGGGTCTCCCAAGAGCAGAGCGCTGCAAAACTCAGGCAGGGAGCAGCTCAGCTCTGCTTCCCTCCCCCCCCCCACTGCCAGGGGTGCATTACAAGCCCCTCCACCTCTGGGTTTTTTTGTAAGGGTATTTTGCTCAGGACTTGATTAGCCCAGCAGCCAGCAGGATCACACCAGAGACACGTAGGAGCCGTGTGCTCTGCTTGCTACAGGGGCTTCAAGTGTTGTGGGGAAATCAGGAGATTGTTGTCACCCCCCCCCTTTGCTCTGGGGTCTCACGATCCCCTGGGGTCCACTTGGCGGTCAGAGCAAAGCAAGAAAATGCAACCAGGTATATATACGGTATCTTTATTGTCATTGTCCTATGCAGAACAATGAAATTGAAAAACTACATAAAATATTCAAAACCCCCTAAAAACTCTGAAACCCCATTTAAAAATACACTATACTATAGAGACCTCTTATGCTGCATTTAAAACCAAAATCGTATTTTGATAGAAACTGTTTCTCAGGCGGCTAGTCCTAGTCTTTAGAACCCTGGACCTTCTTCCAGAAGGCAGAAGCTGAAAGAGATCATTTCCGGGGTGCGCACTATCCTGCGCTATCTCTGCAGCTTTCTTATGGCACCTGGAAGCATAGATTGGATCCAAGGTGGGAAGAGGGCACCCAATTATTCTCTCTGCAGTCTTTACAACCCTGGACAGCATTGTTTTTTCCCTGGCCGTGCAGCTCCCAAACCACACACACAGACCATAAGTTAATACACTCTCAACAGTGTATTTGAAAAGCAAGGCGACTAGGAGGCCCAATTTTTATTTTCGCCACAGCGAGGTTCCTACCTCTGAAAGGCAAAAGCAGCAGCCCCAGCAAAGGGTGCGACTCCTTTGAAAAGTTTGCCTTTTGCCCAGAGATCCACTCCCAAAAAGCACCATCCAGATGTTGCAAGGCATCACAGGAAGAGGTGACGTTTTTCAGAAACCTGAGTCCTCGCCTTGACTCCAAGATATCTGATCATGGCAAGTCTCCTCTCCTCTGCTCATCTTTGGACAAACATGAGCACACCCCTTTGGCGTCACAAATAACCTTCGCCCCAATCCAGTCACCTAGTCTCTTGCTCAACGGTTTCTTCCTGGGCAGATAAGGCTCCTTCCTTCCGTTGTCGGCCCATTGTATTGCCCATGGTCAGGACTCGGGGATTGTGGCTGCAGCCATGACGTGCTCAGACACTGTTGCTCAGAACCACTTTGGCTCGCTCTGTGTATGATTCTGTGACCTTTGGCTTGAGTTCTATTCATGAATAAACTATTTTATTTTAATATCTACGGTTTTCCCATTCATAAAACAGGCTTTGTGAGTGCTAGTTGGGGGTTGGGGGGCAGTATACCTCTGGTGGGGGACACACCGTGCTCCTTCTGGGGCAGTTTGGTCCCCAGTCTGCCCTTGGCTCTCACCTGGGGCTCCTAGTAGCTGCCAGCATGATGCAACAGGGGCCACAATCTGGAAAATGGCTTTGACTGACCCTGGGGCATATTTTACTGCTCCTCCCCCTCTATAATTTTCCATTTTTACAATTACTTTAACAACAAAAAATAAATTCATCCAAAATCAATCTGCATTTTCTTTTACATCCTCCCTTCTCTGTGGTTACTTATTTTGTATCTTATTCTTGCTGCATATCCAGTTCAGAGCTATTTACAAATTTCCCCTTTATAATTCTTTTTAATTATTACTGCTCATGTTTATTACATCATTCCTGCTAATGTTTTTAATTGTTTACAGTGCATATTCATGTATTCAACACATTTCCCCCATTCTGTTCTAAGAAACCTCTCATCTTTCGCTCTTATTTTTCCAGTAAGTTTCGCCATTTCTGCTACTCCATCCTTTTTAGTTGCCAGTTATCCTTTACTGGAACGCTTTCCTCTTGCAGTTTCTGGGCGAACACCATTTGGGCAGCAGTAGTAGCATACCTAAAGAGGTTTCTTTCCTGTTCTTTGAAATCACCTCCCAGAAGACTTTTACTATCTTACATGGCCACCACATAATTATTATTATTATTATTATTATTATTATTATTATTATTATTATTTATTTATATCCTGCTCTCCCCAGCCGAAGCCGGGCTCAGAGTGGCTAACAGCAGTAAAAATAACACAGTTTACATAAAATCACAATCAATTAATTGAAATACATTCTAAAATAAAATCATTCTAAAATCAATTCAGAGTCAAATTAATGGCAACCATTGGGCTAGAGTTCTATGAGGATTACCAAAGAGGGGGTCAGTCTGTGCCCTGGCCAAAGGCCTGGTGGAACAGCTCCATCTTGCAGGCCCTGCGGAAAGATGTCAAGTCCCGCAGGGCCCTAGTCTCTTGTGGCAGAGCGTTCCACCAGATCGGGGCCACAGCTGAAAAAGCCCTGGCTCTGGTTGAGGCCAGCCTAACCTCCCTGTGGCCTGGGACCTCCAAGATGTTTTTATTTGAAGACCGTAAGGTCCTCTGTGGGACATACCAGGAGAGGCGGTCCTGTAGGTATGATATGAAAAAGGTTCCTTCCTTCTCTTTACATTCCAGCATGTATTTGATTCAATCTTGTACATTTTAGCTAACCTGCTAGGCATCAAATACCATCTATACATCATTTTCATATAGTTTTCTTTTAACTCATAGCACGCTGTACAACTGCCCATCCCTTCTCAATGGGTTCAGTTTGTACATTTCTGAATGCTTTTTAGATAAGATGCAGGGAAAAGGACAGATGCCCCATTGGCAGAGTGCCAGCCTGACGCTGCCCTCACCCCTCCTACCATCTCTGGGTGGGCCCCATGGAGAAAGCCTGACTTCAGGCAGCAAGGGGCAAGTTGAGGGAGGATAAGTCCCGGCTAGCAGCCCTTGTCTGCGGGGGCAGAGAGAGACGCAAGTGGGGCAGACAGAACTGCCTTTCTCCTTCAAAGGCCTCCTGCTCAGCCCCCCAGTAGAGCTGTGCCCCTTTTGGTTCTCAAGGGTGAGATCCTAGCAGGGCAGAGACCTGCGGCTGCGTGTCCCTCAAGAAGAGAGCCCCGATCCGAGCACCTTCCACCTATCAGGCACAACTCACTTGGGAGCACCCTGCTTACCAGCTTCTCTTGGAGCTTCAGGATGCTGGCCGAGATGGGCCCCTGTGGCCTGATCCAGTCTCAGGCTCTTATATTCTGAAGACCAGTCCACTGGGAGAGGCAGAATCAGGTCATTAAAAGTGACTGACTGGTTGAAGCCGCCCCGTGAACTGAGCAGCACATCCTTTCAAACGTCTGTATCGCCATTTCTTTCTGACGTACCAAGTGGCCACCTTGAGAGAAGCTGCTCCTCTCTCCCTTTGGCAACAGGGATGCTCACCAGGCGCCACCTGCCTGCCTGTCCCCACAGACGGGGACCAACACATCGCCCAACGACCCAAGAGAGTCTCCTCCTCCTTCAGGACTCTGGTTGTTGCCCACATGCAAAAGCTCAGCGGAGGGATCTGTAGGAGTTTAGACCTGACTCTCATCCGCTGAGATTTCCTTAGGGGACTCCCAAGGCTGAAACAGGCCTGGCCAGCGTCCGGAGGGGCCAGCCAGCCAGCCAGGCTCCGCTCTGCTCCCTCGAGGAGAGAGTCCCGATCCGGGCACCTTCCACCCATCGGGCGCAACTCGCTTGGGGGCTTTCTGCTTACCAGCTTCTCCTGGAGCTTCAGGACCAGGTCAACCACCTCAACCTCAGACTTGTCCTTCACCCAGGACCGGATGTTCTGCGGGAAAAGAAGCCGACTCAGATGGGAAGACACTTCCTTGCTTCCTCCTCCCCAGAGCAGGGCTGGGCAATGGCCCTGTTCCTGGTGCCACTTTCTGGCGCACCTGCTAGGAATCTTGCAAAATGCAAAGTCGTACAAGAATATATCACCAAGGGCAACTGCTCCACAATAAGGAGTCTAAACGGAGAAATCTCAGACGTTGTCTTTTTCTTTGCAATCACTCGTGTATTTGATAGAAGCAATGTCAACTCGCGAGTCAACCCCCAGATGCTTTTACAGTACAATCAGCATTTCTTCCCACAAAGGGGCTTAATCATTGTGCTGATATGATAAAAACAACTATTATAGTCAACATCTATTTCCATATGGAATGGTTGGATTACGGTGATAATATAACAACACAAGAAGACAGAAGAAGTAAAAAAATAATAATGAGATCACACATGAGGAAACGGGGGTATGGGGGAATTTGAAATATTATTTGTAATATAAAAGCTTTAATATAAAAATTCTGACTGTGTTGTATTTGTATACAGCAAAGAGAAGTTTAGAATAATTAGGTATATTTTAATTTAGTTAATTATGTAATAGGTTTATGTTAGAAAATGAATATGGATATTGAATTTGATGTTTGTAATTTTTCTTTTTTCGGGTTTTTTTGGGGGGGGAGAATTACAGTGAGAATATATCCCATATGTAACCTCTACACAGAAGACTACGCATCCATAGCTTAGAGAAACGGGCAGATCTATAAAGGTAGAAAAATGACAAAATTACGAATTTCATCACAAAAGGTTTGTAGAACTAATCCCAGCCTCCACCGCTTGTATGAAAAATCTGTAGAATATCCCAGTCCCCGTATGCAGGGAAGAACAGAAAAAGGCCTTCTATTTGTTACCCTTCCTTGGGAGATGCTGGCAGGACTCACATATTTAAGAGTGAAGTTAGGAATTCCTTATTGTGGAGCATTTGCCCTTGGTGATATATATTTTGTGTGACTTTGCATTTTGCTATTGTATCACTACCCTGTGTATTGTCGAAGGATCCTTGCAAAGCACAGGGGGAGCTGGCTGGGCAAAACTGAGCCCGACTCAGCCGGCACGGCTAAACTGTCAGGGGGGGGGACTTTCTGACAGAGGAACAGTCTCCCTCGGAAGGTGGTGGATTCTCCTTCCTCGGAGGTTTTTAAACAGAGGTTGGGTGGCCATCCTTCAGGGAGACTTTAGCTGAGATTCCTGCATTGCGGGGGGTTGGACTAGATGACCCTCGGGGTCCCAGTTCTATGATTCTATGATTCTAGGGTGCTTCCACAGCTCTTAAGCAGGCCAGGATGCAGCGCACACACACACACACACACACACACCAAGGAGCCCAGGTGTGTCCTGCTTGGCTCTTTGTGAGGTGCCGAGTGTGTGCTCTGACTCTGCAAAGCCCTCAAGCAGACGGCGAAGAAATACTAGTAAAGGAAATGGAGCGAACAATGTCAGGCTGACGTTTCAGCTCTGCTGACAAGAGGCCTCCTCCTCTTCCCTGCGGCAAAAACAATACTGAAGGCAGCAGTTACGGGTTAAAAGCTTGACCTGATTGGCGTAAGATATGAGAGCTACAGGTTGCCTTTGTTGGTGTGTTTCAGTGCCTCACTGATCAGCTACCACTTGCCTTAAGCCGGTCAATAAAGCGCTGACCTGCTACCATCTACCCACTGCTGTGCTTGGAGCTCAGAGCACCACTCAACACATGGACTGAAATTCAGCACTAGGCAAGAGCTCTTTGACAGAGGAACAGACTCCCTCGGTGGGCTCTCATTGAAGGTTCTTAAGCAGAGGTCGTCTGGTCGTCTGTCACAGATGCTTCAGCTGAGATTCCTGAATTGCAAGGGATTGGACTAGATGACTCACAGGGTCCCTTCAAACTCTGCAATTTTACAATTCTATCATTCTCCCTGCTGTGGATTTTTTGATGGGTAGCGAGATTGGCTCTCCTGCTGAACCTGTTTCCACATTCCGGGCACTGATATGGTTTCTCCCCGGTATGAATGCTTTGATGGGAAGTGAGATGGGAGTTCCGACTGAAGCTCTTTCCGCATTCCAAGCACTGGTAGGGTTTCTGCCCTGTATGGATGCTTTGATGGGAAGCGAGACTTTCCTTCCGACTAAAGCTCTTTCCACACTCTTGGCACCGAAATGGTTTCTCCCCACGGTGAATACTTTGATGTCGGCGGATGTTTGCACTTGTAGTAAAGGTCTTCCCACATTCCAGACACTGGTAGGGTTTCTCCCCTGTATGAATTCTTTGGTGGTACGTGAGACTTTCCTTCCAAGGGAAGCTCTTCCCACATTCCAAACACTGATAGGGCTTCTCCTTTCTATGAATTCTTTGATGGGACGTGAGATGGGAGTTCCGACCGAAGCTCTTTCCGCATTCCAAGCACTGGTAGGGTTTCTCCCCTGTATGAATGCTTTGATGGGAAGTGAGATTGGAGCTCTTATTGAAGCTCTTTCCACATTCCAAGCACTGATACGGTTTCTCCCCGCTGTGAATTACCTGATGTCGGCGGACGTTTGTGTGTATATTAAAGCACTTCCCACATTCCAAGCACTGATAGGGTTTCTCTCCTGTATGAGTGGTTTGATGGGAAGTGAGACTTCTCTTCCGAATGAATCTCTTTCCACATTCCAAGCAGTGATAAGGTTTTTCTCCTGTATGAAGTCTCTGATGGGAAGTGAGACTTTCCCTCCGACTGAAGCTCTTTCCACATTCCAAGCATTGATAAGGTTTGTTCCCAATGGGATTTCTTTGATGGGAAGTGGAATGGGAGCTCTGGCGGAAGCTCTCGCCATACTCCAAATGTTGATACGGCTTATCCACCGTGTGAATTATGTCATGGTCTCCCTTCTTCTTATTTTCCCATTTATCATCACCTGAAATGAAGAAAAAGATGGATTAGAGTCTCAGGAAGAAATGGGAGTTCCCAATTATGGAGCAAGGCTCATTAACACTTGTGATACAGGGAGTTAGATGGAAAGTCTTATTCCAGGCTCCACGGCCTTTGATTGCTGGCATTAACAGAAATACCTATGAGAACCTGAGATTCGAATAGCCTGTCTCTCTCCTGGGATAGATATTGCCCAATCATGGAATCTGCTCCACCTCCAATAGCTGTCCTCTCTTTGGTCAATCAAAAACAGACAGAAGCAAAGAAGAAAAAAGCAGTTCAGACCAGCCTGATCAATGTCTAAAAAGAAACAACAGGAGGAACAATATTAACAGACAAAATAATCAACAGCCCCCCATGCAAGGTGAGTCATGGGGGTGTTAGCATTGCATCCCAGATGCTGCAAGTGGCCCTGTTGATTTCCATCAAAATTGGGGAGGCTTTGTTGGGATATTCTGTTCCACCTTAAGGACAGACGTGTGGAATTGTTGTATGTCACATGTCTGTTTACACTCCAGCACAGCTTGCTGGGAACTTCCGTTTGTGTATAGCTTTTGCTGTCTTGCTTGGACACGAAAGAGATCAGACGTGTTTTCCTTTTGTCCTGATGTAGCTGAATAAACTGCTTGTAAATATGCTCACACAACTTCTCCTGCCACTTCCGTTGTGTAGCGTTTACTCTGCTGAGTAGCCTGCCCCAGCTTCTGAAGTTCGGGTCGCAGATGCTGCATCAAGGACTGGAGATCACCTGGCACACCGGCCGGTGGGCTGGAGCCAGCGGGGGGCCTGCCAATTGCCCCTGTTTCCTTGGTTGCATGTCAACAGGCTTATCACAGAGAGGTATGTGTGGAATTTCCGAAGAGATATTATGATCCACAAGGGAGCCTTACTGAGAGAGGCCACGATCCCGCGATTCTCCTCCATGACTTCCTTATGCAGAGCTCTCTGGTCAGGATCCAGCAACGCCCATTCCTCGTCTGTGAAATGAACAGCGACATCTTCAAAGCACACCGGACCCTAAGAGAGAAAGCAAAAGGTCCTCCTCTTAGTCAGAATGAAGACGATCTACTATAAATTGCTCTATTGCTTTCTGCTGTGTTGTTTTAATGGGATCGTTTTGCTGCACATTTTAATTGTGGGTGTTTCTTTAAATATCTTAATGGAATTATTTTAGTGTGCATTTTAATGAGGGACATTAACCTTAGTGTAAATGGGGGAACTCCACAATGTGTTCCTCAAATCACTCTGTCTGTGCCAGCATTGCCGCTCTCCTTTCCCTGTGTGCTGTTTTGGAGGAACCGGATACCCTGAAGTCAACTTTAAGAGAAACACGGGGGCACAGGAAGGGGGAGGAGATTGGGGCAAAAGCCTCATTCTGTAACTCTTGGGGCTGGTTAGCTGAATCCTGGCCCCTTTGTGGGATGTAATCCACTGGGAGCAGTCAAATACAACATTCCTTGTTTTGCTAGAGTGGACATGCAAGGGGATGTTTGGTCCAGCTAGTCAAAACTTCCTGTTCCTCCTGGCCTGGAGCATCCTTCCTTGCATGTGACTAGTGGGTGGGTGTGACCTTCCCAGACCTGGGAAAAGGCCAAGGGATGCTGCCACTCTCTCTCTTTTCCATCTTCCTTTCCTCCTGCAAACTTCCTGGACTGAACTGCTGGCTGCCAGCCAAGCAGTCCCCCAGTTCATCTCCCTTATGGGGTAATCCTGTTTTTATATGCTTGCAACTTTCAGCCTTAAGTCTGCCTTCAGGGATCACACTGTGCTCTGCCTGATCATCAGTAAACTTTCTTTTTATTGCTTATGAAGAAGACTGTGCTGTATTTATTCAATTAGGAAGGAAAATATCAGAACACATTTCAATCTGGACAAGCCAGATTGAATTGCTTATTGTCCTAAGAAACTCACATGAGTTTGCAACCAGTTTTCTGCTGTGTAAAGAGGGAATGCACTCTGCTTGCTAGCGCAAGTTAGGAATCATATTTTAAAAAGGTAAAGGTAAAGGACCCCTCACAGTTAAGTCCCATCATGAACGACTCTGGGGTTGTGGCGCTCATCTTGCTTTACTGGCCGAGGGAGCCGACATTTGTCCACAGACAGTTTTTCCGGGTCATGTGGCCAGCATGACCAAGCTGCTTCTGGCGAACCAGAACAGCGCACGGAAACACCATTTACCTTCCCGTTGGAGCAGTACCTATTTATCTACTTGCACTTTGACGTGTTTTCAAACTGCTAGGTAGACAGGAACAGGGACCGAGTAACGGGAGCTCACCCCATCGTGGGGATTCGAACCGCCGACCTTCTGATCAGGAACAGAGGGGAACAGAAGCAGTGATCTGTGGGCCTGACAAGATGTCTCGGGAAGTGTGCTGTCTCCCCGGGGCTAAGATCCAAGATGTAACTGAACGACTGCAAGGAATCATAAAACCCACTGACAAATACCCCTTCCTCTTGGTTCATGTGGGAACCAATGACACTGCAAGCAATAGCCTCCAGAAGATCAAAAGAGATTACGAGGCTCTGGGCAGGAAATTGAAGCAATTAAATGCACAAAATGTCATCTCATCTGTCCTCCCAGTTGAACGACGTGGCCCAGGGAGAGAGGGGAAAATAGTGGAAGTGAACAACTGGCTTCGCAAATGGTGTAAACAGGAACGGTTTGGATTCTTAGATCACGGAATGCAGTTTCTTGAAGATGGACTTCTGGCAAGCGATGGGCTGCACCTCACAACGGTTGGGAGGAATGTTTTTGCCAAAAATCTCAGAAACCTCATCAGGAGGGCTTTAAACTGACTAATGTGGGGGAGGGAGACAGTGCTCCTGAAGGTAGGAGTCTATCAATTGATGAAGATGATCATCCAAATGTCATAGACCAAATGGAGCAAACAGCACGCAGACCTAGTGGTGGGAGGAAAAAATCCTTAAATAAGAGACACGGGGGAATGATTAATGGACTTCAATGTCTGTACACTAATGCACAAAGCATGGGAAATAAACAAGATGAGCTTGAGCTCTTGGTACAGCAAACTAAATATGACATAATAGGAATCACTGAAACCTGGTGGGATAAGTCCCACAATTGGAATGTAATAATGGAGGGATACAATCTATTTCAGAGAAACAGACCAGACAAGAAAGGAGGAGGAGTGGCGTTATATGTCAGGGATGTGTATACCTGTGAAGAGATCCAAGATTTAGAACCTCAAAGCCAAAGTGAGAGCATTTGGGTCAAAATTAAGGGAGAGAAGAATAACAGTGACCTCATTGTGGGAGTTTACTATAGATCCCCAAGCCAAACGGAGGACATAGATGATGCCTTCCTGGAACAGATGGCCAAGCATGCAAAAGGAAGGGAGATAGTAGTAATGGGGGACTTCAATTACCCGGATATTTGTTGGATGTCAAACTCAGCCAAGAGCATAAGGTCAAACAGATTCCTCACTGGCCTTGCAGACAACTTCATTGTCCAGAAAGTGGGAGAAGCAACAAGAGGAACAGCCATTTTAGATCTGGTCCTAACCAATGTTGATGACCTGGTTAGTGGGGTAGAAGTGGAAGGATCATTAGGCGCGAGTGATCATGCTCTTCTGAAGTTTACTATACAGTGGAAAGGAGCAGCCAAGCATACTAGGACTCAATTTCTCGACTTTAAGAAAGCCGACTTCATAAAACTTAGGGAAGTGCTGGGTGAGATCCCATGGACAGTAATACTAAAAGGAAAGGGAGTTCATGATGGCTGGGAGTTTGTTAAGAGGGAGATAGTAAAAGCACAACTTCAGGCAATACCAATGAGACGGAAACATGGAAGGTGCCTAAAGAAGCCAGGGTGGCTATCTAAAGAACTTTTAACTGAGTTAAGATTAAAAAAGGATGTGTACAAAAAATGGAAAAGGGGGGAAACCACCAAAGAGGAATTCAAACAAATAGCCAGCACGTGTAGACACAAAGTCAGAAAAGCTAAAGCACAGAATGAACTCAGGCTTGCTAGAGAGGTTAAAAGTAACAAAAAAGGCTTTTATGGGTATGTTCGTAGCAAAAGGAAGAACAAAGAAACAGTGGGGTCACTCAGAGGAGAAGATGGTGAAATGCAAACAGGGGACACAGAAAGGGCTGAACTCCTCAATGCCTTCTTTGCCTCAGTCTTCTCCGATAAAGAAAACAATGCCCGACCTGAAGAATTTGGAGCAAATGATTCAGCAGAGGAAACACAGCCCAGAATAACTAAGGAGATAGTACAAGAATACTTGGCTAGTCTAGATGTATTCAAGTCTCCAGGGCCAGATGAACTGCATCCAAGAGTATTAAAAGAACTGGCAGATGTGATTTCAGAACCACTGGCAGTCATCTTTGAGAATTCCTGGAGAACAGGCGAAGTCCCGGCAGACTGGAGGAGGGCAAATGTTGTCCCTATTTTCAAAAAGGGGAAAAGAGAGGACCCAAATAATTACCGCCCAGTCAGTCTGACATCAATACCAGGGAAGATTCTGGAGCAGATCATTAAGTAAACAGTCTGTGAGCACCTAGAAAGGAATGCTGTGATCACCAATAGTCAGCATGGATTTCTGAAAAATAAGTCATGTCAGACTAACCTGATCTCGTTTTTTGACAGAATTACAAGCCTGGTAGATGAAGGGAACGCAGTGGATGTAGCCTACCTTGATTTCAGCAAGGCATTTGACAAGGTGCCCCATGATATTCTTGTAAAGAAGCTGGTAAAATGCGGTCTTGACTATGCTACCACTCAGTGGATTTGTAACTGGCTGACTGACCGAACCCAAAGGGTGCTCATCAATGGTTCCTCTTCATCCTGGAGAAGAGTGACTAGTGGGGTGCCACAGGGTTCTGTCTTGGGCCCGGTCTTATTCAACATCTTTATCAACGACTTGGATGATGGACTCAAGGGCATCCTGATCAAATTTGCAGATTACACCAAACTGGGAGGGGTGGCTAACACGCCAGAGGACAGGATCACACTTCAAAACGACCTTGACAGATTAGAGAACTGGGCCAAAACAAACAAGATGAACTTTAACAGGGAGAAATGTAAAGTATTGCACTTGGGCAAAAAAAAATGAGAGGCACAAATACAAGATGGGTGACACCTGGCTTGAGAGCGGTACATGTGAAAAGGATCTAGGAGTCTTGGTTGACCACAAACTTGACATGAGCCAACAGTGTGACGCGGCAGCTAAAAAAGCCAATGCAATTCTGGGCTGCATCAATAGGAGTATAGCATCTAGATCAAGGGAAGTAATAGTGCCACTGTATTCTGCTCTGGTCAGACCTCACCTGGAGTACTGTGTCCAGTTCTGGGCACCACAGTTCAAGAAGGACACTGACAAACTGGAACGTGTCCAGAGGAGGGCAACCAAAATGGTCAAAGGCCTGGAAACGATGCCTTATGAGGAACGGCTAAGGGAGCTGGGCATGTTTAGCCTGGAGAAGAGGAGGTTAAGGGGTGATATGATAGCCATGTTCAAATATATAAAAGGATGTCACATAGAGGAAGGAGAAAGGTTGTTTTCTGCTGCTCCAGAGAAGCGGACACGGAGCAATGGATCCAAACTACAAGAAAGAAGATTCCACCTAAACATTAGGAAGAACTTCCTGACAGTAAGAGCTGTTCGACAGTGGAATTTGCTGCCAAGGAGTGTGGTGGAGTCTCCTTCTTTGGAGGTCTTTAAGCAGAGGCTTGACAACCATATGTCAGGAGTGCTCTGATGGTGTTTCCTGCTTGGCAGGGGGTTGGACTCGATGGCCCTTGTGGTCTCTTCCAACTCTATGATTCTATGATTCTATGAAGTCCTAGGCTCAGGGTTTAGACCACAGCGCCAGCCGCGTCTCTGCAGGAAGGATATTAATAAACAATATATCCTCTCCTGCCACCCTGAACATTCCCACACACTTTTGTATGGTGTGTAAACTGCTTAGAAGCCTGTGTTTGCATTTAATAATTAATCTAGAAATAAAACTGCAAACAACTGGTGAATCATATTAGCAACATTCAGAAGGTGAGATGGCTGTTCCTTATTCCCAGCACATAAGCCTTCTAAAATAAATAGTTCAGGGCAGATTTGTTAAGAAAATGAGAGATTTGCTTGGGTCTGGAGGGACCCTGGCTGCCCCTCCCCGCTGCCCCTTCCCCGCAATACTCATTTCCCCTACCCCATCTGGTTCCACAGCCGTTGCTCCTCCTTCACCACCAGGAATAGATGGAAGAGGAGGTCTTGCTGGTATCATCTGGTCGCCTGCGAGAGACAGAGGTGAGTAGGAAGCCAGGAGTAGATGCTTTTCTCAGAGGTTAAACACTACATATCAAACTACAAATGGGCCTTTGAAAAAGTCTTGCCTGCTGAATGGATTATGACATTTGCACCCATTTCATATATTAGTTGTGTTAAAAATACATCTCCCTCCTTGGGGCTCTTGGACAATATTCCCCCAAAAGATGAAAAGAACCCATGTGTCTGTTTTGAAATCCACAGAATGGAACCAAACAGAGAAAAATCTTATTCCTCCTTACCCAGTGGCTTCTCTCTGATGTCCAACAGAGTCCTTTCAGTCTTAAAGGAATCCAGACCCATTTCTGCAAACAGATCCTGTCTCTGAAATAGCAACAAGGATTCAGAACAGAAAATGGGGAGAAAGATTAGCAATGACTGAGGTGAAAACCTGAGGGGTATCCAATCTCATTCCTTGGATGCTTTCCAAAAAGGGGTGGGCCATTAGTAGAAAATTTAGGGAGCTCATGTTCTGAGCTGCTTAGGAAAGTATCTCTCACCTGCTTTCTCTCCTCTGCCTGACTCAGGAGGAATCCTTCAGCCAGGGCCACCGCCTGGGAACTGGTCTCTGCTCCACATTCCCTCACCCAGCTCTCCATCTCCGGAGGAAGGACAGCCAGGAACTGCTCCAAGATCACCAGGTCCAGCATCTCAGCTTTCGTGTGCCTTTCTGGCTTCAGCCATTGATGGTAAAGGTTGTAGAGTCGGCTGCAAACCTCTCGAGGTCCTTTGGCCTCCTGGAAGCAGAATTGCATGAACTGCTGGTTCTGCATCTCTGAGCGGAGAGTGTCCTCCTCTCCCAGGATCTTCTGCACAGAGTTTTCCCAAAATGCCCCACTGTTCCCTGTTTTGATGGCATGGCCTCTTCCTGCTTCAGGGCCAGCTGAGTTTTTCTCATCCATCTGTGCTCTCAGGAAGCCCCCAAGAGAGGTGAAGGAATCCCTTGATCTTCTGCCAAGTTCTGTCTGTCCGAATTAGAGGTGTTAGCAAATTCTACAAAGCTTGTACATTATTCTGCAATAAAACTGACTGTCAGGAAGAAAAAGAAGTAAACCTCTAGCCCAGGCATAGGCAAACTTGGCCCTCCAGATGTTTTGGGACTACAATTCCCATCATCCCTGACCACTGGTCCTGTTAGCTACGGATCATGGGAGTTGTAGGCCAAAAACATCTGGAGGGCCGAGTTTGCCTATGCCTGGGCTAGCCCTTCTAGAAGGAAAGTGACTATGCATAATGTGCCGGCAACTGCAGGGATTTCTGTGAGATGAATCAGCTGTAGATATACCTGCAAATTTATTGTGCTAATTTTGTGTTATACACATGACATGAGAAGACTGTCAGTATTTATTTAATATTATTTGCTTAATTAAAAAGAATTTGGTGGAGGCAAACGTAGAGTGAGCACAGCCTCTGGTAAGAAAGAGGTGCAGCAGTTTAAAAACTTACAAAACACTGGATAACATTAACAAATATGAATATTCTAGACCTGGAGGGTCACGATAACAGGTTTAGTTGCAGGCATATTTATGGTATGAGAAGGCAAAAGTACATAAAGGTTTTTTGAATCATCTTGTAAGAAAACCAATCTATATGGTATGGGAGAAATATAAAAATTTATTAGAACAGAAAACACCCTGGTGGCTTTCCCCACTAGAAGCAATATCCTTGAAAAAATTAAATACCAGAAACGATTGGGCAACATATAAAAAGTTGTTAACGGAAGTAGAAAAACAGTTGAAATTGCAAAATTTTGAGGACATATGAAATTTATTAACTGATTGGTTACAATATCACCAACTAGATGATATATTTAAGATGGATAAAAAGAATGGATTTAGTAATGAAATCTCAAGGTTTGAAAAAGAATTGTTAGAGAATAATTTAAAATTAATTTCTAAAATGTACAAACTAATTTTAGAATGGTATACAAAAGCTGAAGAAGTTAAATCTGTAATGATACAGTGAGCGATTTGGGGTACAATGTAGATTTCACCATGGGAGAAGTTATGGAAAGATGATCTGAAATTTACAGCATGTTGTATGTTGAAAGAAAAATATATATTAATGATGTACCTTTGGTATCTAACTCCCAGTAAGATAGCAAAAATGTATAAGACAGCTACAAATATCTGTTGGAAATGTAAGGAAAAAGAAGGCCCTTTTTATCATATGTGGTGGACAGGCAAAGTAACAAAAGCATTATGGGAAATGTTTAAAATAACTTTTATTAAAAAAGCCAGAAGTTTTTATTTTAGGAAATATAGGTGCTAAAATTCCAAGGGAACAGAAAAGGTAGTTTATGTATGTGGCGACGGCTACGCGGATGTTCTTGGCCCAAAGATGACGAAGTCCCTACCAGAGAAGAATGGCAGATCAAGTTGATGGACTATGATGAAATGGCAAAAATGACCTGAAAAATAAGAAATCAAGAAGACCAAAACTTTAATAAGGAATGGGGAAAATGTATAACTTATCTTAAAAAAAACCATTGTAAACAGTGCGATTTCAATAATACTTGTAATGTAACGAGAACTACGGATACAACAGAGATACAAAAATTCTGAATTATTGCAAAAGATACGGTAGGAAAAGTTTAACAATAAGGCCCACAAGGGGGAGGAGGAAAGCCCATGGGATTTCGTGGGAACCCTGTGTTTCTTTATATAACATGTGGTGTGAGTGTAAATTTTTATATCGAAAATTAAATAAATAAATCTGGAGGGAAAGTTACAAAACATGCAAAGAAATGAAGCACAGGGATATGGGCTATGAGACATTTTTCAACATCTCGTTGCAACCAGCGCTTCCCCTTTCTACCCCTCTGACATAGAAGAGACCACACACTTTGGTAAGTGAAGATGGTTTTTTACTTACAAACTTTCCAAGTTCAGATTCATGCATATCTCCATGCAGCAGCAAGAAAACACAGGCAGAAATCTTGGGTTACAAAACGGAACAGAAGGTTTCTGAACGCGTGGCCTGGCCTTAAAGAGGTCAGATACGTCCTATCTGGTCAAGTTCACATGGTAAAAGGGGCCAAACAGCAGAAGGCAAGGGAGCAAAGATTTTCCCGGGGTTCATCAGCAAAGGACTCCCCGCAACTGGGACTCCGAAGCCTTGCATCGCCCTCTGCTCCTTCGCCAACAGGCCTCGTCCTCTTTCAAAGCCATCTCGGTTCCAGAGGTTTCAGTGCAAGATGCATGATGGAAGGACATTCCTTCTGGAGCCCTCCATCTGTCAACATCCACTCTTTCTTTCTGGCACAGGGTTTTGTTTGTTATAAGAATTTTAAGGTCTTTGATATATAATAAATGTTCATAAATGTACCAAGCAAACATGTACATAAATATATAAACCACATGTCTGAAGCAACACAGGAAGACAGTCCTGAAACCATTTTGACTCCCAAGCTGGCCAAATGTTTCTCTGCAAGGACGGAGGAGGTGAAAAAAAAACCTTCCTTGTTACAGGAATTGGGTAATCACCATCGCAAAGGAATGGCCAGACTACCAGGAAAGGCAATCAGATAAGGCATTAACAGAAAACCTGGCAGACAGGAAAAACAACAACATTCACATTTCTGTTGTAGACCACCTTTTCTGTGATGTAGGTATGATGTTTGTGGGGGGTGGTCTGGGGTTACACCCCTTCTGTGATGTATGTAAGATGTATGGAGGGGTGGTCTGGAGCTCCAAGGCAGGGAATTAAAAATGTCTATATAAGGGCAGGCACACCTTGGTTGGGGATCCTCCTCAGGGGAGCACCCTGTTGCAGCAGATCAATCAAGATCAGGCTTACTAGCTGCTTTGCTTCTCAATAGTCTCTGGTTGCCTCTGTTATTTTCTCCTACCAATAGGGAACCCATTTAAGGACTTTAGACGGGCTCTTGTGTTCCCCATAAGGGGAAAAGGGCAGATTTTGTTCACAACACGTTTCACGTCGGAATGTTTCCGTGCGACTGCAGCCTCCGTTCATAAACGTGACTGATCCATCAATCTGAACGGGGTTCATTCCCATGCACTTCCCGCGCCGCCCCCCTTCGACCCAAAGACCCTCCCCAAAGGGTCCAGTTGCGCATCCATGCAAAGGAAGTGCAGAGTTGCCGCCCTCCTGCGACCTCGCCCCTCCCTGGCAGGACCCTCCCCTCCTTGACTTGGGGGTCCCCCCCTTACAGGCTCCCCACATGCACGCTTTCCTGCAGCCCTGGGACCCCCAGTGCACCCTCTGGGGAGAGAGAGAGGAGACTCACCGGATCCCAGCAGGCGCCAACGGGGCCGCATTTGCAGAGAGAGAGAGAGAAGCACCCCCTTTTTTGCAGGAAAAGTCTGGGGAGGCGGGGAGGGGCTTTTGCTCTGGAGGACCTGCCCTCCCCGTCTTTCTTTCCTGCCCTCTCTAGGAATCCAGCTCGTTTCTGTTTAACCATTGGCAAGCCGAGCGCACCCAGCTCCCTCTTCTCTCCCTCTGGAGAGCAGGAGTCCCGGAGCAGCCACGTGCGTCGTGCGCAAAACACCCAGAGATGCTTTATTTGGGGGACCCTCCTGGCCGGGGGCTGAGCTTCCCCCTCCCTGGCCTAGAAGCCGGAGGCGAGTGATCTCCGCTGTTACGGAAATTACGGGGGCGGGGGCACATCTTTAAAGTTGTTAAATGTTACAAATATTATGCCTGAATGTATCCTTTCAACTTGACAGCTCAGGGAAGTTACCTAGCTTTAAAAAATAATATAAAATCATCTCCTTTGCCAGTTTCCTCCATTCCAAAGCTATTTTCCCCTTGAAAAGGGACTCCAGGAAGTGCCCAGAGGTGACAATTGCTGGGCTCATTGTTAGCCAAAGGAAGCCAAATCTCCTCACCTGACTCGCCTCAGGCTCCAGACATGCAAAGGAAGTTTTATTATACTTTGGGTGGTGGGTACTTAAGACATATTTGTCTATGCTAATCTTATACTTGTGTGTTTCCCTAACACATCTGTCTATGCTAATGATGTGTAACCCTCCCCTTTTGTGACATGTCAGTGATGTAGCAGTGATGCAGCAATGATGCTGTACGAACTGTATTCTGGGATATGGTGGGAAAGTTTTAAAAGTCCTTGTCACCCCATCCTCGGGGTTCAATCTCCTTTTGAACCTGTTGCGCAATAAACTCGGATCTTCAGCAATTTGCTGCGGTTGGTGGCTAGACTCCTTTATTCCGCAGGGACCCGCGGGCTCTGCCCAACCAGCTGAGGGACTGAGCAGCCTCACACCTAGATTTTTCCGTAACACCCCCCAAAAAGGCCCAACGTCTACACGCCTTGGTTCCAGTGGCCAGCCCAGACCCTGGGGCATCTGCATCTCTGCCCCAGCTTGAAACGTGAGGAGGGGAAGTTGGGGGCTGCAGTGCTGGCAAACCTTTATCTCCCCCTCCCCGTCCAGACAGAGGAATGGCCTTGTGGGGTTGGACAAGAGAGTCCCATCTGGGTGGCGTGGAGTGGGCAGTGCGGGGGCTTCTAACTGTAAAGTAGGAAGGGCCCTCCTGAGTCATCTAGCTGAACCCCCAACATAGCAGGAATCTCAGCTAAGCATCACAGGCAGAGGGCCATCCAAGATCCCCTCACCCCACCCAAGGAAGGCACTCTCCCCACCGACTGTGCCTGACTGTCCTCTGGATGGCCTCTCCTGCCACACTTTCCTGTGGCCAAAGACTCTTCCGCAGGGAGGGCATCTGAACAAGAGACCACCCCCCGTAGGGTGCTGTGTTGATATCAGATACATCAGCCAGGCTAAGTAAAAGCAAAGCAGCTGCCCATTGGCACTGAGGGTTCCCAGACTTCAGCCGGTGCCCTCCAGGTTTTCTGAGCTGCAGGCACCGTGCTGGCCGGCACTGAGGGGAACTGCAGGTCAACCTGCCTAGGGGGCACCTGCGTGGAGATGGCTGTGCCAGGGGGTGCGTCCAAGGAGAAGAGCAGCAGGTTCAGCCAGAGGTTCCTAAAGGCTCTGCCCAGTTTCTTGGTGTGGAAGATGTGACCAGCCAGCAGGGTGCTGGCCCCTCCTGGCCCCTGTTACCCAAGGTAAAGGACCTCTGGACGGTCAAGTCCAGCCAAAGGCGACTATGGGGACTTACTTCTGAGTAAGCGTGCATCAGATGGAACTGCAAATCCCTTTGAACCGAGTAGGGGTTACTCCTAAGTAAGCATGCATCAGGCAGGGCTGCAGAGTGATGCTTCCAAAAGCAGAGAGTTTGCACATCTCGTGGGATTTAATGTCTTGCCATTATAAATGCACGGGGATAAGTGCACTTACACAGACACATTTCCACAAAACACTAAAACTCCGCCATGTAGCCGCAGGCGATACAATAGGAGCCTTTCTGCAAATGGCCTTTGCAACACAACTCACTGGGTGGTAACAAAGTATACACATTTGCCTCTTTACAACGTAGCCCCGTTTCCTCAGTGAATCCACCCATTTCTTGATGAAATAGAACTTCTGCCAGGAAAACCTGAGCTGAAACAGTACAGAGAGTAAAACAGCAGCCTTGTCTGACCCCCGTCAGCCTCCAGACTCCCCCAGTCACGTGGCAGGAGATTCTTCCTGAGCCCCCCCCCCATCAGTGATGATCCAGATATGATCCAGTGATGATCCACATGATCCAAGCAGACTGGTCCAAAGAGCAGGTCTCTAGGCCTGAATGAAACGGGTCTGCGGTGATGGATTCTGGAGTCAAGAAATCCTCCCTTTCCAATGCTCTCTCAGGCTGGCCGGGAAAAGGCAGGGAGCAGGAATCGCCAGGCATCCCGGTTGACAGACAGACTTGTCATGTTGCCAAAACACGAACTCGGAGTCTGATCTGATTTCCGTGTACAACCAGGGAAGTTCTCCGTGAGGTGGGGGCTACTATCTGAGGGTGTCCAAATTGCAACGCGCTTTAGTTCTGGGCTGCTTCACTCCTTGCGTGGGGGGGGGGTGTCTCTGCGCGCAAACAGATCAACAGCTGCCTTGCTTTCTCCCTGGTCTCATTGCGTTACCTCTGACTGAGACAGAAGGGAGAAATTGCGTCGGGTGTGTGCAAAAGCCAAAGTCCCATTTTTTTCCCGTAACGCAGGAGTCACAGAGCCCAACATGCTGCTCCAATATCTAAAACATGGACGGATCTAATCTCATGGCGTGAGGTGGGGGAGGGAAGGATTTGGCAATGTAAACCTGGGGGGGACCCCACTTTGCAGCTGGATTGCCGGGATCAGCCCCTCCCCCGCTCCCCTGATCCCCAGAAGGAAGAGGGGAGGGGGAAAACCTTATCCTCTCCCCCCAAGCCCTCCCCTCCCGGCACATCCTCCTCTCACCCCGCCCCCACAACCCCAGATCCCGCCCCCAAACATCCCACGCCTTCCTCTTCCTCCTCCTCCAATCCGGCTTCTGTCTCCGGAATGAGGGGAGAGAGCCCCCCTCCCAAACTGCCTGCTTCTACTCCGAATTGCTGCTCTACCACGTAGCTCTAGGGGGGGTGCTTTCGGAAAGGGGAGGAGGATGAGAAAAGGAGGATCCCCCCCCCGTTGATATTGCAGGAAAGAAATGAGAATC
Source organism: Podarcis filfolensis (assembly GCF_964270895.1). Lineage (NCBI taxonomy): Eukaryota > Metazoa > Chordata > Lepidosauria > Squamata > Lacertidae > Podarcis > Podarcis filfolensis. Next base: position 74,250,945 of record NC_139612.1, read on the forward strand.
GGGAGCGAGGAGAAAGAGATAAAGGGGTCGCGGGGGGGGGGAGGGGAGAAAAGGACCCAGAGACCCCGCCAGCTCCCCAAGCGCCTTCCGTGGGCCTGGATCCTGCACGCGTGCTGCGAAGGGGACTTTCCTTGGTCCCTTAGGCGCCTTGGCAGCGGCGGACATGGGGCGCCCACCCAGGGGTCCCACGAGGACCCATTGCCCCGTATCCCCCGCGCAGGCATCCCTGGGACCCTGTGGGCTCCGCACGGAGAGCCATGAAACGGTTAACGGGTTCGAGAGACGCCTGGAGAGAGACCCCCCCGTCCCTCTCCTGCTCTTGTTGGGGGGGGGCCCTCCGGATGGACAGATGAGACGCGCACGGCTAGGGATTAGGGAAGCCAAGGGGGTCTTTGGGTGCAGGGGAGACTCCGTGAGAAAAGGAGGGTGTCGAGGAAGTGGGGGGGTGGGGTGGAGGGAGGGAGGGGAGAATTCCCGGGGCAGGGAAGGGCAGCATTGGCGAGGGTGAGAGAGCTAGGCAGACCAGTCTTTGGGGACACGTCTCCATCGTGGCGCCCGCTGGGGATCTCCGGAGGGGCCGCCTTGGCTTCTCTCTCCCGCCCAGGAATCAGCCACCCCCTCAAGGCGACCAGAGAGGGATCCCTGGAAAGTGGGATCCCTTCCTTCCTGCAAGCTCCATCCTCTTCCCACCCCATAACCCCCTGCCCTGTCCAGACACATCGATTCTGCCCAGTCCAACCATTGGTACCCCTGGAGAGGAGAGGAAATCCCAAGAGAAAGAGGGGAGGGGAGGGGCCTTGACCTCTGAAGGAGGGCTGCCTCTTCCCTGGAACTTCACTTCTTACAGTGAGGAGACTAGCAGAAGACCCTCGGAGGAGGACCTCCCTGTCCGGACTGAGCGATGGGGGTGGAGATGCTCCTTCAGGTCTACAGGGCGGAGGGTGTTTAGGGGTTTAGGTTGCAGACCTTGCTCCTCTATAATAATCTTCAGAGCAAGTCTGACATGTAATTAGCAGAGTAAGAAAAAACGCTCAGAGGCATCCCAAAATTAATTCAGCAGAGAAATTTACTACGTACTGAAGACAAATAAGAATGACAGGATTTTAACTTGCAGCAAAACCCTAACTTAGCATGCCAAAACAGCTCTCAAGTAAGAAGCACAAAAGCAGAGAATAGCAGAACGGGAAGTGGGACCAGGCGCCTTTCAATACTGTGATTTATAAACAATTCAATGTCAGAGTAACCTTGGGACTGGATAACAAGCCTGGCTCACTCCAGTTTAAACAAGTTTCATCTGGTTCCCAGAAACAAGGAAGGGTCAGCATAATCTCATAACAACTGATCCCACCACCTGCTCTCAGCAGAAAGGAAACTCCCTGATCAGCTAAAATGTTCCAGCTAGAGAAAACAGCCTGTCCCAGCAGCTTCTCCCTTTCAGTTGTGTAGCTGCTGCATTCTGGATTAGTTGAAGTTTCCGGGTCACCTTCAAAGGTAGTCCCATGTAGAGCACATGGCAGTAGTCCAAGCAGGAGATAACCAGAGCATGCACCACTCTGGCAAGGCAGTCCGTGGGAAGGGAGGGCCTCATCCTGCGTACTAGATGGAGCTGGCAGAATTGACCTGCGCCTCCCTGAACAGCTATGAGGCTGCACACCTGGTCCTTCAGTGGCACAGTTACCCCATCAGGACCAGGGAGTCCCCCACATCTGCCCACCCCCTATCCCCCAGGGACAGTACTTCTGTCTTGTCAGGATTCAACCTCAGTGTGTTAGCCGCCATCTATCCTCCAACCACCTCCAAACAGGCACACAGGGCATTCACCGCTTTCACTGATTCCTATTTAAAAGAGAGGAAGAGCTGGGTATCATCCACATACTGGTGAACACCCAAGCCAAACCTCTGTTGATCTCTCCCAGAGGCTTCATATAGATATTAAAAGGCTTGGCGGAGGGGACGGAGCCTTGAGGCACCCCACAACTGAGAGCCCAAGGGTCAGAACACTGATCCCATAGCACCACTTTCTGGACATGGCCCAGGAGGAAGGAAGGGAACCAATGCATAACAGGTCCCCCAGCTCCCCTAGACGGTTCAGAAGGACACCATGGTCAAAGGTCTCCAAAGCCACTGAGAGATCTAGCAGAAACAGGAAACAGCTTCCCCTTTGGCCTCTAGAACATTCGGAGATCATCAATCACAGCAACCAGGGCAGTTTCTGTTGCAAGATGAGGCCTGAATCAAAATTGGAAGGATAATGGTGGAAGAAGCATTCCTGGTCCTGCACTCCCAAAAGCTCCAGGCACAATACATTCATTAGCTTTCAAGGGGTCATCGGATACTAAGTGGTCTTTTCTTCAAAAAACAAATATTTTGAATACTTTTACAGTGACGTGTGATGTAAATAGCGTTTCTGTTTCCCTTGTTCCAAATCGGAGATACTTTGCTACACAGCTCTGAGCTCATCTCTCCGCCTGCAACTGCTGTGTTAGCAGTACTGCCAGCCTGGACAGTGTGTTTGGGGGTCCTGGGCTGCCTAGCCAACAAGACCCCCTTCTCAGCCCGGCTTATATGGTCCCAAGGAAAGCAGAGCAGTACGTTAGGCACCAGCTTGGCTGCAGGAGTTGAATGAAGAAGGTGTGGAGGACACCTCCAACCGTCTTAGAGACTCCACTCTGGATTTGTGTGGGTTTCCCTCCATAGCCTTTTCTTCTCCTGAAGATAACTCAAGAGGCAGTGAAGGTTTAGGACCAGAGTTTTCCTTCTCCCGTTGACGATCCCATCTGCCCTTCACTTTGCTCTGCAGAATGGGCAGAATCTGCCTTCTTGACTGTGGGATTCACTGTTGTTCTCCTCCTCTCCATTCACCAGGGCCTGCCTTCACCTGCAGCAGAATTCCCCAACCCACCAAGGATTTGAAACCCAGCAGCTGTCCTCACCTGGTTTAGGCGGCCAGTTGAAGCTGTACCTGGGATTGTGGCCCCTGTTGCATGCTGACAGCTTCTGGAAGCCTCAGGTGAGAGCTGAGTGCAGGGTGGGGACCAATGGTGGATAGATTACCCCAGAAGGTGCACAGCATGACCCCCACCAAAGGTACTGTTGTTGTTTAGTCGTTTAGTCGTGTCCGCCTCTTCGTGACCCCCTGGACCAGAGCACGCCAGGCACTCCTGTCTTCCACTGCTTCACGCAGTTTGGTCAAACTCATGCTGGTCCCTTCGAGAACACTGTCCAACCATCTCGTCCTCCGTCTTCCCCTTCTCCTTGTGCCCTCCATCTTTCCCAACATCAGGGTCTTTTCCAGGGAGTCTTCTCTTCTCATGAGGTGGCCAAAGTCTTGGAGCCTCTGCTTCACGATCTGTCCTTCCAGTGAGCACTCAGGGCTGATTTCCTTCAGAATGGATACGTTTGATCTTCTCGCAGTCCATGGGACTCTCAAGAGTCTCCTCCAGCACCATAATTCAAAAGCATCAATTCTTCGGCGATCAGCCTTCTTTATGGTCCAGCTCTCACTTCCATACATCACCACTGGGAAAACCATAGCTTTTACTATACGGGCCTTTGTTGGCAAGGTGAGGTCTCTGCTTTTTAAGATGAGCAAAGGTACTACCGCTCCTCTAACACCCCAAGACATCCTATAATTATGATATTTAAGACAGATCAGGAATAAATTCATGTCTCCATAAATAACACAACTTCAGGCCATTAATGAATCAATATTACCTATTCAAGGATGAAGTTTCCATTAAGTACAGTTATCTATTTTCCTTGAATATCCAGCTTTGTCAGTGCCAGATTAGGATAGTCCTGTGTCAGAAGACGGGCCTGAGATCAGGCAGCACATCATCATTATAAAGAACCATGGGGTGGGTGTTTCCGCCTGGGATTCCCATGTGCCATCTGCTTTCCTTCTGCTTCTCCTGCTCTCTCCATGCAATGTGAGGCATGTAGACAGAGGTCCATCTCCCAGAACAGGGGCTTCCCTGACCACCCATTCAGCTGACCCCAAGCACCAAGCCTTGTCACTAGTTCTCTGACTGACCCAGACCACATTCCCCAGAAAAAAACGTAGGCCTTGGTCTCCCAAAATGGTCCACATGGATCTCCTGAGGCCAATGGGACTGTGAAGGTGATTCATAAAGATCTAGAGGTGGATGGAGGATTATGATGCCGAGGATGGGGAATGTCCAAAGGAACGATGGACCAGAGAAAGAGAGGGCCTGTTCATGGACAGAGAGCAGCTGCCTTTCCTGTGAGAAAACAATTGATTTGAAAAGGCTGTATTCCAAGATCATGCTGCTTTATTAACGATGATTGAGGATTATGAAAGGTTGCTGATGCATTACTATCATTTGACAAGATTGCATCTTAATTTCCTAAAAGTTGGGAATATGGATAGGAGGTGGGGGAATGTACAATATGTTGAAATATAAGACAGTGCTAATGGCGTTTGATGTGCTCTCTTTCCCTTTGTTCCCTTCCTTCAAACTCAAACAGGATTTGCTTTCCTCCCACTCTGAAGAAGGTGATGGAGAAGACAGTCAGAACTCCAGGGGACGGGTCACCTATCATTTCATTAGGAATAGAAAATAAATGTGTGAAATGCGGAATATGCTTCATTGAATGAGCACACATAGTTCACATCAATGAACTCAAACAGGGAAGAAACCATTTAAAGGTATGGTGAATGGAAAAAGTTTCATTAGTAGTGGAAAACTTAGAACACATCAGCGGGCTCACATGGGCAAGAAAGGATTCCAATGCAGGGAGTGTGGGAAGAACTTCAGTCAGAGAGGACTCCTCAATATACATCAGCGGACTCACACAGGGGAGAAACCATATAAATCTATGGAATGTGGAAAGAGCTTCAGTTACGATGCAACCCTTAGAAGACATCAACGGACTCACACAGGGGAAAAACCATTTAAATGCATGGAGTGCGGAAAAAGCTTCCATCAGAGTGGACACTTAAGTTCACATCAGCGGACTCACACAGGGGAAAAACCATTTAAATGCACGGAGTGTGGAAAAAGCTTCCGTCAGAGTGGACACTTAAGTTCACATCAGCGGACTCACACAGGGGAAAAACCATTTAAATGCACGGAGTGTGGAAAAAGCTTCAGTCAGAGTGGACACTTAAGTTCACATCAGCGGACTCACACAGGGGAAAAACCATTTAAATGTGGGGAGTGTGGAAAGAGTTTCAGTCGGAGTGGATACCTTAAATTACATGAACGGACTCACACAGGGGACAAACCATATAAATGCATGGAATGTGGAAAGAGCTTCAGTTTCAATGCAGCCCTTAGAACACACCAAGAGACTCACATTGGTAAGAAAAGATTTAAATGTATAGAGTGTGGAAAGAGATTCAGTCGGAGTGGACACCTCAATAAACATCAACAGACTCACACAGGGGAGAAACCATTTAAATGTGGGGAGTGTGGGAAGAGTTTCAGTCAGAGTGGATACCTTAAATTACATGAACGGACTCACACAGGGGAGAAACCATTTAAATGTGGGGAGTGTGGGAAGAGTTTCAGTCAGAGTGGATACCTTAAATTACATGAACGGACTCACACGGGTGAAAAACCATATGAATGTATGGAATGTGGAAAGAGCTTCAGTCAGAGTGGACACCTCAATATACATCAACAAACTCACACGGGGGAGAAACCATTCAAATGCATGGAGTGTGGGAAGAACTTCAGTGAGAGTGGAAAACTTAAATTACACGAACGAACTCACACAGGGGAAAAACCTTTTAAATGCAAGGAGTGTGGGAAAAGTTTCAGTCAGAGTGGACACTTAAGTTCACATCAGCGGACTCACACAGGGGAAAAACCATTTAAATGTGGGGAGTGTGGAAAGAGTTTCAGTCGGAGTGGATACCTTAAATTACATGAACGGACTCACACAGGGGACAAACCATATAAATGCATGGAATGTGGAAAGAGCTTCAGTTTCAATGCAGCCCTTAGAACACACCAAGAGACTCACATTGGTAAGAAAAGATTTAAATGTATAGAGTGTGGAAAGAGATTCAGTCGGAGTGGACACCTCAATAAACATCAACAGACTCACACAGGGGAGAAACCATTTAAATGTGGGGAGTGTGGGAAGAGTTTCAGTCAGAGTGGATACCTTAAATTACATGAACGGACTCACACAGGGGAGAAACCATTTAAATGTGGGGAGTGTGGGAAGAGTTTCAGTCAGAGTGGATACCTTAAATTACATGAACGGACTCACACGGGTGAAAAACCATATGAATGTATGGAATGTGGAAAGAGCTTCAGTCAGAGTGGACACCTCAATATACATCAACAAACTCACACGGGGGAGAAACCATTCAAATGCATGGAGTGTGGGAAGAACTTCAGTGAGAGTGGAAAACTTAAATTACACGAACGAACTCACACAGGGGAAAAACCTTTTAAATGCAAGGAGTGTGGGAAAAGTTTCAGTCAGAGTGGACACTTAAGTTCACATCAGCGGACTCACACAGGGGAAAAACCATTTAAATGTGGGGAGTGTGGAAAGAGTTTCAGTCGGAGTGGATACCTTAAATTACATGAACGGACTCACACAGGGGACAAACCATATAAATGCATGGAATGTGGAAAGAGCTTCAGTTTCAATGCAGCCCTTAGAACACACCAAGAGACTCACATTGGTAAGAAAAGATTTAAATGTATAGAGTGTGGAAAGAGATTCAGTCGGAGTGGACACCTCAATAAACATCAACAGACTCACACAGGGGAGAAACCATTTAAATGTGGGGAGTGTGGGAAGAGTTTCAGTCAGAGTGGATACCTTAAATTACATGAACGGACTCACACAGGGGAGAAACCATTTAAATGTGGGGAGTGTGGGAAGAGTTTCAGTCAGAGTGGATACCTTAAATTACATGAACGGACTCACACGGGTGAAAAACCATATGAATGTATGGAATGTGGAAAGAGCTTCAGTCAGAGTGGACACCTCAATATACATCAACAAACTCACACGGGGGAGAAACCATTCAAATGCATGGAGTGTGGGAAGAACTTCAGTGAGAGTGGAAAACTTAAATTACACGAACGAACTCACACAGGGGAAAAACCTTTTAAATGCAAGGAGTGTGGGAAAAGTTTCAGTCAGAATGGAAACCTTAAATTACACCAACGGATTCACACAGGTGAAAAACCATATGAATGTATGGAGTGTGGAATGAGCTTCGGTTATAGTGGAAGCCTTAGAACACATCAAGACACTCACATTGGTAAGAAACGATTTAAATGCATAGAGTGTGGAAAGAACTTCAGTAGAAGTGGAAACCTTAGAATACATGAACAGACTCACACAGGGGAAAAACCTGTTAAATGTGTGGATTGTGGAAAGAACTTCAGTAACAATGGATACCTTAAATTACACCAACAGACTCACACAGGTGAAAAACCATATGAATGTATGGAGTGCGGAAAAAGTTTCCGTTTCAATACAGCCCTTAGATCACATCAACGGACTCACACAGGGGAGAAACCATTTAAATGTATGGAGTGTGGAAAGAGCTTCAGTCACAATGCAAGCCTTAAAACCCATCAACGTACTCACATGGGTGAAAAACCATATGAATGTATGGAATGTGGAAAGAGCTTCAGTCAGAGTGGACACCTCAATAAACATCAACAGACTCACACGGGGGAGAAACCATTCAAATGCAGGGAGTGTGGAAAGAGCTTCAGTCAGAATGGAAGTCTGAAATTACACCAACGAACTCACATGGGTGAAAAACCATGCGAATGTATGCAGTGTGGAAAGAGTTTCAGTTGCAATTCAACCCTTCAACTACACCAACGGACTCACACAGGGGAGAAACCATTTAAATGTATGGAGTGTGGAAAGAGCTTCAGTCAGAGTGGGCACCTCAATAGACATCAACAGACTCACACAGGGGAGGGATCATTTTAATGAATGGAGTGCAGAAAAAGCTTCAATCAGAGTGGAAATATTAGAGGAAGACATCTGCAGACACACAGAGAAGAAACCATATAAATGCATGGTGTGTGGAAGGAGCTGCAGTCAGAGTAGAACCCTTGATTAACGTCAACAAACTCACACATGAGACAAACCATATAAATTTCAAGTAGACAGAGGTTCAGTCCTAGTGGAAGTCCTACGTCAACAAACTCAAAGAGAAGTAGTTTAAATGCAAAGATTGCAGAAAGTGCTTTACTCATAATGGAGTGTTTAAGGAACATCTAAGGACTCAGAGGGGAGAACCCATTTAGATGTATGGAGTGAGGAACGTGTTTCTTTCAGAGTCCACTCTTTTCTTTACACAATGAACTCAGCAGGAAATCAGTCTTAAATGCATGATGTGTATGTGAAGTTCTGGTGTTTATATGTAAAATTGCATAGTAATGAAATATTGAAGGCAATGTCAAACAACGTAATTATAATCTAATATTTAAAGTACCTCTTGATAGAGAAGGCGAGAGGGTTTATCTGGATTCCTGGTGGTGAGTGGGGATTAGGGCTGAGCGATATATTGTACAGTTCTGTTTTCTTGACCACATAATGATAACCTTTCAAAAACAATTGATATGGCAACACACCAAGAATCACAGTGTGTGTTTCTGGGATGCCCATTTGCCTGGAAGCAGCCGGTAGAAAGCTTTGCTTCGTGAAGCCCCTGCAGATGCAGAATTGCTGACTTCCCACCCAGACGACAGGAAGCGAAACGCACACCTCCATTGCCCTGTGTCCTTCCAGCCTCTTTCCTCCCTTGCTCCCTTCTGCCGGTTTGTGTGCCTGACTTAGATATCCTGAACGCTGTATTTTTTTACTGCTGAAACTGGATTTGCTCTCAGGAGCTAAGTTTTGTGCCTCACTGGGGACCCAGTGAGAACTGTATGCTTTGAAAGCTCAGTAAACTATTACTGAAGAAGTCCTGCTGCCTCTGTGTGTGTTTTTGACCTCAGTGTGGGACTTGCTGTACACGTGGCCCCTACCCTGCTGCTACTTAACTCATGCCCTGGAGTTGCTCTACTCAAGCATGCAAGACGGTTTTTGCACCAAACTCTGTCACCCCCCCACCACCACATGATCTCCAAGCACTGCTTCTTCACCAGAACTTCATCGCTGCCTCCTGCACGTTCTGAAGAAAACATGAAATACTGAAATTGAATGGGAGATTTCCCCCCAAGCCTAATTTCAAGAGGGGGAAGGAGGGGCTGCAGGTACCAGGGAAATCACCTGGGGGGCCATCTTCACTCATGAACCCCATGGGGCAACCCCAGAGCTCCTGCTCATTCTGGAGTTTGGGGAAGATAATATTTTTCCATGGTCCCAGAATTTTTGATTCAGACATACTACTCGGGAGTTTTCCTACCAGAGGACCACAGTGCTGTGGCTGCTGTTGTTGTCATGGACTGGCTGGTGAGGGGGGGGGAGGCACCAGCTGGGGACCCACAAGGGAAGAAGGCTCAGAGTCCAGGAACTTGTGGGGGGATGAGCCGAAAGAGGGAGAAAAGGGAGCAGAAGGGGAGGGGAGATTTTGCAAGCTGAGGAGGAAACAGGGTTTGGTGAGCAGGAAGAGTGTGGGGCAGAGAGCAGTTCAGACTCAGAGGGAAGAGAGGAGGGGGCCAGGAGACCCAGAAGAGGCCGGCTGCTGAAGCATCCAGGGAGACTCCCCCTCCTGCTGCGACCAGCTCCCCTCTCCCCTGGTCTCCTAGAGCACATAGTGAAACCGGTTCAGACCCATGAGCCTGCACATGATATTAACAGGTGTTTTTTTTTTTTTTGTCTCAACATGCATCCTTTTAATCTTGTTGACAATGAACTGTACTTATTGCCCATTCAGCCTGTTTGGAGAGATCTTTTCGGAGCTCCTTGCAATCCCTCTTTGTTTGAGCAACTCTGAACAATTTACGGCTTTCAGCTGAATGGAAGTGGGCGAGGAAGCCTCACACTCACTCTGGTTGGAGGAATAGAGTCAGTGACCCCTATACTCAAAGGCGATGGCCACTTCCAGAATCCAGGAAGGAATCACCCCACCCTGGTCACACGCAGCTGGGCTCACTTGCCAGAGCCACCTGGAGGGCATGACTACAATAGCCATCATCCCTGACCACTGGTCTTGCTAGCTAGCGATGATGGGACATGTAGTCCAAAAGCAGCTGGAGACCCAAGTTTGGGAAACCCTGTTCTCCCTGAAGGACAAAGGGGGGTTCACTTGCATCAGAGCGTCAGGTGAGCCCTGCAGGATCAGGCCAAGGGGCCCCTGTCCTCCCAGGGGCCAAGCAGGGGCCTCTTCTGGGAAGCCCACCGGCAGCACTTGAGCACCAGAGAAGGGGGGAGGCACATTTCTTCTAGGGACACATTTCTGGGGTCCCCACGGTGCGTCCCAGCCTGGCTCCACTCTGCCAGGGCAACTGGTTTTTGTTTCACAGCACGTTTCTAAATTCCAAAGACTCCTACTTTGTGACATATCTGTGACTTATCAATGATTCTGTTGGAACAGTATTATGGGAAATGGGCTCACTCGCTGAATCATCACCTTGCTGTGGTGAGTGGGCTTGCACCATCCCGATGGATTTCTGCCTGGGGCATGTGCTGCCCTTGATCGCCTCCTGCCTCATAAGGAATTATGGAGTCAGGGGGAGCCCTGGATCCCCCAATCCCAGAGGAGTCATTAGCCATTGGAAGCAAGAAAACTGGTCAAACCGTTGAATTTTGGCGATTATTTGACGTTTCTATGGCTTTCTATACAGTGGTACCTCGGGTTACATACGCTTCAGGTTACATACGCTTCAGGTTACAGACTCCGCTAACCCAGAAATAGTGCTCCAGGTTAAGAACTTTGCTTCAGGATGAGAACCGAAATTTGATTCTGGCGGCGCGGCAGCAGCAGGAGGCGCCATTAGCTAAAGTGGTGCTTCAGGTTAAGAACAGTTTCAGGTTAAGAACGGACCTCTGGAACGAATTATGTACTTAACCTGAGGTACCACTGTATTGGATAGTCGGAGGAAACAGTCTGATTCATGGAATCCGCTTCTTGCTACAACTGTATCGGCTGCTTTTCTGAGCCTCTTGGCTGTTGTGCCTGGACAGTGCCTATGTCCACGGTCATTGTCCTGGCCTGAGTCAGAGGCTGTGGTGGAGAGCTGGGATTTGGGGGGAGTCGTTTAACTGCCCCCCGTTCCTGCTTTGAACAGCACCAATACCTAAAACACGGATGGATCTAAGCTCATGGCGTGGAGTGGGGAGCATTTTGCAATGTAAACATTGTGGGAGGGACACGGCTGGTGCTGTGGGTTAAACCACAAAGCCTAGGACTTGCCGATCAGAAGGTCGGCAGTTCGAATCCCCGCAACGGGGTGAGCTCCCGTTGCTCGGTCCCTGCTCCTGCCAACCTAGCAGTTCAAAAGCACATCAAAGTGCAAGTAGATAAATAGGTACCACTCTGGCAGGAAGGTAAACGGCGTTTCCGTGCACTGCTGTGGTTCACCAGAAGTGGCCTAGTCATGCTGGCCACATGACCCGGAAGCTGTACGCCGGCTCCCTCGGCCAGTAAAGCGAGATGAGAGCCGCAACCCCAGAGTTGGCCACAACTTGACCTAAAGATCAGGGGTCCCTTTACCTTAAACATTGGGGGAGGGACCACTGGCGGAGGAAGAGGGGGGAGCCATGATCCCGGAACACGCGCCAACCATGCCCCCGCTTGCTACCCCCCCCCCCGTGCCGGAGCATGAAGCGTATGTGGGGTTATGGTTTTGGTGCTTGTGGATTTCATGGGATGTCTTGCCATTATAAATGCACGGGGATAAGTGCATTTACAGAGACACATTTCCGCAAAAACACCAAAACTCTGGCATGTAGCCGCAGGTGATACAATAGGAGCCTTTCTGCAAAGGGCCTTTGCAACACAACTCACTGGGTGGTAACAAAGTATACACGTTTGCCTCTGTGCAACGGATGTTTTCGCTTAGCCCCGTTTCCTCAATGAATCCACCCATTTCTTGATGAAATAGAACTTCTGCCAGGAAAACCTGAGCTGAAATAGTAAGGAGAGCAAAACAGCAGCCCTGTCTGACCCCGGTCAGGCTCCAGACTCCCCCAGTCACGTGGCAGGAGATACTTCCTGAGGCCCCCCCCCCCCCCGTGAGGTGGGTATGACATCATGGATGATCCATTGATGATCCACATGATCCAAGCAGACTCGTCCAAAGAGCAGATCTCTAGGCCTGAATGAAACGGGTCTGCGATGATGGATTCTGGAGTCAAGAAATCCTCCCTTTCCAGTGATCTCTCAGGCTGGCCAGGAAAAGGCAGGGAGCAGGAATCGCCAGGCATCCCGACGGACAGACAGACTTGTCATGTTGCCAAAACACGAACTCAGAGTCTGATCTGATTTCCACGCAGAACTCATTTTGTGACTTCGCTGTTGGATCTCCGCGATCAGCCACTCCCCCCTCTCCTGATCCAGAAGGAAGACGGAAGGGGGGGGTTTCTACTCCTCCTCCTCCCCCCCCAACCCGCTCAAAACTTTCCCTCCCCTCCCGGCACATCCTTCTCTCATCCCGCCCCCACCATCCCAAATCCCGCCCCCAATACATTGCTCCTCCTCCTCCTCCAATCCGGCTTCTGCTCCAGAAATGTGGGGGGGGGGGAAAGCCCCCCTCCCACCCTGCCTGCTTCTCCCGGAAGTGGAGCTTCCACTCCGGATTGCTGCTCCGCCCCACAGCTCTAGGGGAGGCGCTTTCGGAAAGGGGAGGGAGGAGGCAGGGGGACCCCCCCCCCGTGGATGTTGCAGGAAAGGAGAATCGGGAGCGAGGACAAAGAGGTAAAGGGGTCGCGGGGGGGGGGGGAGAGGGGGGAGAAAAGGACCCAGAGACCCCTCCAGCTCCCCCAAGCGCCTTCCGTGGGGCCTGGATCCCGGCACGCGTGCTGCGAAGGGGGCTTTTCTCGGCCCCTCAGGCGCCTTGGCATCCCCGGAGCGCTGGGGGCTCCGCGCAGAGAGAGGTGGGCCACGAAAGGGTTAACGGGCATGAGCATCCTCCGGCTGGAGAGATGGGGGCGCAGGACGTCGGGTGAGCGGCGCCAAGGGCGCCTCTGGATGCAGAGGAGACTCCGGGAGAGAGGGAGGGGGTCAAGGAAATTGGGGGGGAGGGAGGGGAGCATTGGCGGCGGGGGGGGGGAGAGATATAGGAAGGACAGTCTGGGTGGGGCGCGCGTCTCCATTGTGGCAGCTGCGGGGATTCCCTGGTGGAACAGCCTTGACGTCTCTCTCCCGCCCAGCAATCGCCCCCCCTTCAAGGCGACCAGAGAGGGATCCCTGGAAAGTGGGGGGTCCTGTCCCCCCACCCTTCCTTCCTGCAATCTCCATCCCATAAGCCCCTGCCCTGTCCAGACACAGCGATTCTGCCCAGTCCAACCATTGGTCCCCTCGAGAGGAGAGGAAATCCAGAGGAAGAGATGTCAGTGTTTGTAAAAAGAAAAGAAAAGGTTCTGGCCTCCCTTTGTCGCCTCAGCCTGCTCCTTGGACCCTTGTCAGCATAGAAGAGTCAACGAGAAGAGCATCCTTGCAGAGTACTTTCTGCTTTTACAGTGGTACCTCGGGTTACATACGCTTCAGGTTACAGACGCTTCGGGTTACATACGCTTCAGGTTACAGACTCCACTAACCCAGAAATAGTACCTCAGGTTAAGAACTTTGCTTCAGGATGAGAACAGAAATTGTGCTCTGGCGGCAGCAGGAGGCCCCATTAGCTAAAGTGGTGCTTCAGGTTAAGAACAGCTTCAGGTTACGTATGGAACTCCGGAACGAATTAAGTACTTTACCCGAGGTACCACTGTATTCTAAAAAGTCTTTCTGCAAAAGCGACTGATCACACATCAACACTACCAGCTTTCACCAACCAACCAACCAACCCAACACCAAACTGACATTTGTCACTCTATATGTGCAGCTTTTTAAGCATTAAAGAAACAGCGGCCAATTTTTAGCCGTGACAAGAGAGGAGGGGAGAGGCCTTCTCAGAAGCGGCTCTTGGTTTCCGCAATCCCACCCAGGAAGCAGCCAGAAACCTTTTCCTCTCTCTCAGGCTTCCATCTTTATTGTCTTTTCCACTGAGGGTGAGGATAATGTACACCTGTCATCAGAAACAGGGGTGCAGAGTCCATGGAATGGCTCTCACGGCTGATAGAGAAGTTGCACCTCGAAAACATTTCTGTTCCTCTTATTCTTTGTAGGCAGTGTCAGAGTGACTGACAAGCTGAGATACAACCCATCAGCATCCAGTGACAGCGACTGCATGAATCTTTTGTCACGTGACAAAGACACATGAGAGCAGAAGCAGCAAAGCAGGCTGGGAAGTGCAGGGACAGCACAGTCATCTGGACCTACTAAATTTATTCAGGCCTAACTGCTAACTGTTGAGTCATTCTGAGATGTGACGTAGTAGCCAGTTGCACTTTGTGCTCTCTGTAAGATTTCAGCAAGAGTCTGTCTGTCTCAGCCGTGAGCAGAGTTTGTATGCAGTCTCAGTCAAACTGTTTGGAACCATGTTGTTTATGAAGAAGTTTATTTTAATTCAGTAAAGCTTTTGTTTTTTAAAACTCTGCATTATTAATTTACGCTGCGTGTCATCTTCCCAGTCAAAGGACCCATTTTCATGATAGACAGTGCCTGGGGCTGGAGGCTCTACACACAGGGTGTGCCTGTGGAGGCCAAAGACTGCCAGTATTAGCACAGGTGAGGTGTGTGACCTCCCCAAATTTACAGACTGGATGTGAATGAGATTTCCTGGGTGGGATTATAGTTTACGGCAATCCTGTGAATTTCTCCACCCATAACATTTTGTGAGCTGATATAGCAGCACGCATTCCAAAATAACTTTTAAAACCCCCACAAGATCATCATCATCATCATCATCGCATTTATACCCCCAAAAGCTCCAGCCACAAGACTTTCATTAGCTTTGAAGGGGCCACATGATACATTGTGGTCTTTTCTTCGAAAAACAAATATTTTGAATACTTTTACAGTGCTGTATGATGTAAATATGGGATCCGGGTGGCGCTGTAGGTTAAACCACAGAGCCTAGGACTTGCCAATCAGAAGGTGGGTGGTTCGAATCCCCACAACAGGGTGAGCTCCCGTTGCTCGGTCCCTGCTCCTGCCAACCTAGCAGTTCGAAAGCACACAGTGCAAGTAGATAAATAGGTACCGCTCTGGCGGGAAGGTAAACGGCGTTTCCGTGCGCTGCTCTGGTTTGCCAGAAGCGGCTTAGCCCTGCTGGCCACATGACCCGGAAGCTGTATGCCGGTTCCCTCGGCCAATAAAGCGATATGAGCGCCGCAACCTCAGAGTCGGTCACGACTGGACCTAATGGTCAGGGGTCCCTTTACCTTTACCTTTATGATGTAAATTTTGTTTATATTTCCCTTGTTCCACATCAGAGAGACTTTGATACACAGCTCTGAGCCCATCTCCCCACTTGAAACTGCTGTGTTTGTAGCACTGCAAGCCTGGGCAGTGTGTTTGGGGGTCCTGGGCTGCCTAGACAACAAGACCCCCTTCTCAGCCTGGCTGATATGGTCCCAAGGAAAGCAGAGCAGTATGTTTGGCACCAGTTTGGCTGCAGGAGTTGAATGAAGAAGGTGTGCAGGACACCATCCAACCATCTTAGAGACTCCACTCTGGATTTGTGTGGGTTTCCCTCCATAGCCTTTTCTTCTCCTGAAGATAACTCAAGAGGCAGTGAAGGTTTAGGACCAGAGTTTTCCTTCTCGATGGGCTTCCTTCCCCGGTTGACGATCCCATCTGCCCTTCACTTTCCTCTTCAGGATGGGCAGAATCTGCCTTCTGGACTGTGGGATTCACGGTTGTTCTCCTCCTCTCCATCCACCAGGGCTTGACTTCAGGTGCAGCAGAATTCCCCAGCCCCCCAAGGATTTGAGACCCATCAGCTATCCTCACCTGGTTTTGCCAGCCGGTTGAAGCCATTCCTGGGATTGTGGCCCCTGATTCATCCTGACAGCTTCTGGAAGGCACAGGTGAGAGCATAGTGCAGGGTGGGGACCACCAAAGGTACCACCACTCCCATGACACCTCATGACATCATAGAATAGCTATATTTGAGACAGAACCGGAATAAATTCATGTCTCTAGAAATAACACAACTTCAGGCCATCAATAATTCAACACTACATATTCAAGGTTGAAGTTTTCACTAGTACAGTTATCCATTTGCCTTTAATATGCAGCTTTTTCAGTGTCACTTTAGGATGGGCTCGAGATCAGGCAGCACATCATTATTATAAGGAACGGGGGTCTGGAATTCCGATGTGCCAGCTGCTTTCCTTCTGCTTCTCCTGCTCTCTCCATGCAATGTGAGGCATGTAGATGGAGGTCCATCTCCAAGAACAGGAGCTTCCCTGAGCACCCATTCAGCTGACCCCAAGCACCAAGCCTTGTCACTAGTTCTCTGACTGACCCAGACCACAGTCCCTGGAGAAGATGTAGACCTGGGTCTCCCAAAATGGTCCACTTGGACCTCTTGTGGCCAATGAGACTGTGCAGGTGATTCATAAAGATCTAGAGGTGGATGCAGGATTATGATGCAGAGGATGGGGAATGTCCAAAGGAACGATGGACCAGAGAAAGAGAGGGCCTGTTCATGGACAGAGAGCAGCTGCCTTTTCTGTGAGGAAACAATTGATTTGAAAAGGCTGTATTCCAAGATCATGCTGCTTTATTAACGATGATTGAGGATTATGAAAGGTGGTGATGCATTACTATCATTTGATGACATTGCTTTTTCATTTCCAAAAAATTGGGAACATGGGTAGGAGGCGGGGGAATGTAGGAGATGTTGAAATAAGAGAAGGGGCTAATGGCGCTTGATGTGTTCTCTTTCCCTTTGTTCTCTTTCTTGTAACCCAAACAGGATTTCCTTTCCTCCCACTCTGAAGAAGGTGATGGAGAAGACATTCAGAATTCCAGGGGATGGGGCACCTTTCGTTTCATGAGGAATAGAAATTAAAATGTGTGAAATGTGGGATATGCTTCATTGAATGAGGACACATAGCTCACATCAATGACTCCAAGAGAGGAGAAACCATTTAAAGGTATGAAGTGTGGGAAAAGTTTCACTGATAGTGGAAAACTTAGAACACATCAGCGGATTTACATGGACAAGAAAGGATTACAATGCAGGGAGTGTGGAAGAACTTCAGTCAGAGAGGATTCCTCAATATACATCAGCGGACTCACACAGGGGAAAAACCATTTAAATGCATGGAGTGCGGGAAAAGCTTCCGTCAGAGTGGACACTTAAGTTCACATCTATGGATTCACACGGGGGAAAAACCTTTTAAATGCATGGAGTGTGGGAAGAGCTTCAGACAGAATGGAGAACTTAAATTACACCAGCGAACTCACACTGGTGAAAAACCATATAAATGTATGGAGTGTGGAAAGAGCTTCTTTCAGAGTGGGCACCGCAGTATGCATCAACGGACTCACACAGGGGAGAAACCATATAAATGTATAGAGTGCGGAAAGAGATTTAGTGATAGTGGAGACCTTAGAAAACATCAACGGATTCACACAGGGGAGAAACCATATATATGTATGGAATGTGGAAAGAGCTTCAGTCAGAGTGGAGACCTTAGAAAACATCAACGGATTCACACAGGGGAGAAACCATTTCAATGTATGGAGTGTGGAAAAAGCTTCAGTCGGAGTGGACACTTAAGTTCACATCAACAGACTCACATGGGTGAAAAACCATATAAATGTATAGAGTGTGGAAAGAGCTTCAGTCGGCGTGGAAACCTCAATAAACATCACCAGACTCACACAGGGGAGAAACCATATAAATGTATGGAGTGTGGAAAGAGCTTCAGTCAGAGTGGACACCTCAATAAACATCACCAGACTCACACAGGGGAGAAACCATATGAATGCAGGGAGTGTGGAAAGAGCTTCAGTCAGAGTGATAAACTTAGAATGCATCAACGGACTCACACGGGTGAAAAACCATATAAATGTATGGAGTGTGGAAAGAGCTTCAGTCAGATTGGAAACCGCAATATGCATCAACGGACTCATACAAGGGAGAAACCATATAAATGTATGGAGTGTGGAAAGAGCTTCAGTCAGAATGGAGACCTTAGAATACATCAAAGGACTCACACAGGGGAAAAACCATTTAAATGCATTGAGTGCGGAAAGAGCTTCAGTCAAAATGGATACCTTAAAACACATCAACGGACTCACACAGGGGAAAAACCATTTAAATGCATTGAGTGCGGAAAGAGCTTCAGTCAAAATGGATACCTTAAAACACATCAACAGAGTCACACAGCGGAGAAACCATATAAATGTATAGAATGTGGAAAGAGCTTCAGTTACGATTCAGGCCTTAGATCACATCAACGGACTCACACAGGCAAGGGAAAACCATATGAATGTATGGCATGCGGGAAGAGCTTCAGTCAAAAAGGAGACCTTAAATTACACCAGCAGACTCACACAGGGGAGAATCCATTTAATGCATGGAATGTGGAAAGAGCTTCAGTTTCAATGCAAGCCTTAGAAGACATCAACTGGCTCACACAGGGGGGAAACCATTTAAATGCATTGAGTGCGGAAAGAGCTTCAGTCAGAATGGAGACCTTAAAACACATCAACGGATTTACACAGGGGAGAAACCATATAAATGTGTGGAGTGTGGAAAGAGCTTCATTCAGATTGGAAACCTTAGAAAACATCAACAGACACACAGGGAAGAAACCATTTAAATGTATGGAGTTTGGAAGGAGCTTCAGTCAGAGTGGAACCCTTGATTTACATCAACAAACTCCCACAAGAGAGAAACCATATAAATGTCAAGTAGACAGAGGTTCAGTCCTAGTGGAAGTCCTACATCAACAGACTCATGGACAGGAAGAACTTTAACAGTTGACACCCTACAAACCCATCAACCCTCAAAGAGGAGAAGCTGTTTAAAGGGAAAGATTGCAGAAAGTGCTTTAGTTATAATGGAGTGTTTAAGCAACATCTAAGGACTCAGAGGGGAGAACCCATTTAGATGTATGGAGTGAGGAACGTGTTCCTTTCAGAGTCCACTCTTTTGTTCACTGCAATGAACTCAACTCAGCAGAAAATCCATTTTAAAAGCATGTCATGTATTTGAAGTTCTGGTGTTTATATGTAAAATTGTATAGTAATGAAATAATGAAGGTAACGTCTCACACTAGTGAGTATAATTTTAGATGTAAGGTACCTTTTGATAGTGAGGGGGAGTTGGTGAATCTGGATTTCCGGTGGTGAATGAGGATTAGGGCTGGGCGATCTATTAATCTCATCCTATACCGGTTTCTAGACCACGTTGTGATAACTTTTCAAAAACAACTGATATGGCAACACACCGCAGATCACAGTGCGTTTTTCTGGGATGCTCATTTGCCTGGAAGCAGCCGGCAGAAAGCTTTTCTTCGTGAAGCCCCTGCAGATTCCGAGTTGCTGACTTCCCTCCCAGACGACAGGAAGCGAAAGACACACATCCATTGCCCTGTGTCCTTCCAGCCTCTTTCCTCCCTTGCTCCCTTCTGCCGGTTTGTGTGCCTGACTTAGATATCCTGTGTGCTGTATTTTTCTACTGCTGAAACTGGATTTGCTCTCAGGAGCTAAGTTTTGTGCCTCACTGGGGACCCAGTGAGAACTGTATGCTTTGAAAGCTCAGTAAACTATTGCTGAAGAAGTCCTGCTGCCTCTGGGTGTGTTTTTGACCTCAGTGTGGGACTTGCTCTACATGTGGCCCCTACCCTGCTGCTACTTGGCTCAGGCCCTGGAGTTGCTCTACTCAAGACGGTTCTTGCTCTATGCAAGACGGTTTTTGCACCAAACTCTGTCATCCCCCCACCGCATGATCTCCAAGCACTGATTCTTCACCCAAACTTCATCCCTGCCTCCTAAGCATTCTGAAGAAAACTGATAATACTGTAAGTTAATGGGTGATTTCCCCCCAAGCCTAATTGCAAGAGGGGAACGGAGGGACTGCAGGGACCAGGGAAGTCTCCTGATGGGCCCATCTTCACTCTTGAACCCCATGGGGCAACCCCAGAGCTCCTCCTTATTCTGGGGTTTGGGGAAGGTAGTATTTTTCCATAGTCCCAGAAGTTTTTATTCAGTCATGCTGCTAGGGAGTTTTCCTACCAGAGGCCCACAGTTCATATTGCTATCATACTGATTTTACTGTTGTTTCTGCTTTTGCTGTCATGGAACAGCTGGGTGCAGGGGGGGGAGGCACCAGTTGGGGGACCCACAAGGGAAGAAGGCTTAGATCCTGGGGACTTGTGGTGGGATGGCAGTGAGCAGAAAGAGGGAGAAAAGGGAGCAGAAGGGGAGGGGAGGTGTTGCAAGCTGAGGAGGAAACAGGGTTTAGTGAGCAGGCAGAGGCTGGGGCAGAGAGCAGTTTAGGCTCAGAGGGAGGAGAGGAGGGGGCCAGGAGACCCAGAGGAGGCCGGCTGCTGAAGCATCCAGGGAGACTCCCCCTCCTGCTGTGACCAGCTCCCCTCTCCCCTGGTCTCCCAGAGCACACAGAGAAAGCCAGTTCAGAGCCATGAGCCTGTACATGATATTAATGGGCGTAGGGTTTTTTTGTCCCAACATGCATCACTTTAATCTCATTGACAATGAACTGTATTTCTGGCCCATTCACCCCATTTGGAGAAGTCCCTTTGGAGCTCCTTGCAATCTCTCTTTGTTTGAACAACCATGGACAATTTACTGCCATCAGCAAACTTTGCCCCCTCCCTGCTCCCTCCTAAGTCTAGATCATTTATGAACAAGTTGAAAAGCCACAGGTCCCAATACTGATCTTGAGGGGACTCCGCTTTCTGCCCCTCTCCATTCAGAGTACTGTCCCTTTCTTAGTACGTGTTCCGCCCTCCCTCCTTCCTTCTGCGCTGCAGAGGGAACCCTGCAGAAAAGATCTGAGGTGAATTTTGCTTCCCCACACATCCAACACTGCTCAGCATTCAGGGAAATGGAAGAGGAAAGCTGGCCACAATCCAAGAGACTGAGGTCAGCAGAAAGCGAAGCAAAGCCTACTCAAAGGGAAACCTCTTCAGCTTCCAGCCCGTCTGCTCCCACCATGGCTGAAGAAGAATTGCCATTTGGGAACGGCACAGCTGAATGGAATCCCCACAATCGCTCCTGCTGGAGGAATAGGGGCATTGACCCCTATAATCAAAGGTGATGGCCAGTGATAAGGAAAATCCCGGGTTGAGACGGCCCAGCTCGTTGGGGTGCAAGTCCCCCCGAGTCTGTGAGGTCAGTGAAAGAAGGAAGTTCCAGCCAAGTACAGTGGTACCTCGAATTACAAACGGCTCATGTTACAAACGCTTCAGGTTACAAACTCTGCTAACCTTGAAGAGTTACAGACCTCCGGAACGAATTAAGTTCGTAACTAGAGGTACCACTGTAATCTGGAGCAAACCGGCGATCAGTAGACCACGATCTTTATTGTTGCGCAAGAGATTCCCACACAGAGCAAGAACCCTGAGCCTGGGGTGACATCAACCTTTTTAACTCCCCCCCCCCTTCACCCAGAATACATTTTGAGCAGCATCTTCGCTAGTATGTCACAAGTGGGGAGGGGTATCAAAGGGTTACCCAAGTTCGTCCTTCTATCAGATACGTCTCCAGACACCTCTCAAGTACCCACCACCCAGAGAACAATAAAACTACCGACATACATCCTGGCCCTCAGGGCTTCTCCTGAGATGGGCTGAGATGGCTTGGTCAGCTGCCTCTGTGAAAGTCTATTGTCGCCCCTTGGTCACTCCCTGTATACATATTTGCCTCTTTACAACGGATGTTTTCGCTTAGCCCCGTTTCCTCAGTGAATCCACCCATTTCTTGATGAAATAGAACTTCTGCCAGGAAAACCTGAGCTGAAATAGTAAGGAGAGCAAAACAGCAGCCCTGTCTGACCCCAGTCACGTGGCAGGAGAATCTTCCTGAGCCCCACCCCCCGTGAGGTGGGTATGACATCATGGATGATCCACTGATGATCCACATGATCCAAGCAGACTCGTCCAAAGAGCAGATCTCTATGCCTGAATGAAACGGGTCTGCGGTGATGGATTCTGGAGTCAAGAAATCCGCCCTTTCCAGTGATCTCTCAGGCTGGCCAGGAAAAGGCAGGGAGCAGGAATCGCCAGGCATCCCGACGGACAGACTTGTCATGTTGCCAAAACACGAACTCGGAGTCAGATCTGATTTCCGTGCAAAACTCATTTTATGACTTCGCTGTTGGATTGCCGGGACCAGCCCCTCCCCCGCTCTCCTGATCCCCAGAAGAAAGACGGGGGGGGGGATTTCTACGCCTCCTCCTTCTCCCCCCCCACTAGCTCAAAACTTTCCCTCCCCTCTCGGAACATCCTCCTCTCACCCCGCCCCCAACCATCCCAAATCCCGCCCCCCATACATTGCTCCTCCTCCTCCAATCCGGCTTCTGCTCCAGAAATGTGGGGGGGAGCCCCCCTCCCACCCTGCCTGCTTCTCCCGGAAGTGGAGCTTCCACTCCGGATTGCTGCTCCGCCCCACAGCTCTAGGGGGGGCGCTTTCGGAAAGGAGAGGGATGAGGCAGGGGACCCCCCCGTGGATGTTGCAGGAAAGGAAAGGAGAATCGGGAGCGAGGACAAAGAGGTAAAGGGGTCGCGGGGGGGGGGAGGACCCAGAGACCCCTCCAGCTCCCCCAAGCGCCTTCCGTGGGGCCTGGATCCCTGCACGCGTGCTGCGAAGGGGGCTTTTCTCGGCCCCTCAGGCACCTTGGCGGGGGCGGGCATGGGGCCCGCCTCCAGGGGGTCCCCATGAGGACCCCATCGCCCCGTGTCCCCCGCGCAGGCATCCCTGGGACCCTGTGGGCTCCGCGCAGAGAGAGGTGGGCCACGAAAGGCTTAACGGGCACGAGGAATAGAGACCCCCCTGTCCCTCCCCTTCTTCTCATGGGGGGGCGCCTCGGCTGGAGAGATGGGGGCGCAGGGCTTGGGGTGAGCGGCGCCAAGGGAGCCTCTGTATGCAGGGGAGACTCCGGGAGAGAGGGAGGGGGTCAAGGAAATTGGGGGGGGGGGCGGGAGGGAGCATTGGCGGCGGGGGGGGGGAGAGATATAGGAAGGACAGTCTGGGTGGGGCAGGCGTCTCCATTGTGGCAGCTGCGGGGATTCTCTGGTGGAACAGCCTTGACTTCTCTCTCCCGCCCAGTAATCGCCCCCCCTTCAAGGCGACCAGAGAGGGATCCCTGGAAAGTGGGGGGTCCTGTCCCCCCACCCTTCCTTCCTGCAATCTCCACCCCATAAGCCCCTGCCCTGTCCAGACACAGCGATTCTGCCCAGTCCAACCATTGGTCCCCTCGAGAGGAGAGGAAATCCAGAGGAAGAGATGTCAGTGTTTGTAAAAAGAAAAGAAAAGGTTCTGGCCTCCCTTTGTCGCCTCAGCCTGCTCCTTGGACCCTTGTCAGCATAGAAGAGTCCACCAGAAGAGCATCCTTGCAGAGTACTTTCTGCTTTTACAGTGGTACCTCGGGTTACATACGCTTCAGGTTACAGATGCTTCAGGTTACAGACTCCACTAACCCAGAAATAGTACCTCAGGTTAAGAACTTTGCTTCAGGATGAGAACAGAAATCGTGCTCTGGCGGCGCGGCAGGAGGCCCCATTAGCTAAAGTGGTGCTTCAGGTTAAGAACAGTTTCAGGTTACGTATGGAACTCCGGAACGAATTAAGTACTTAACCTGAGGTACCACTGTATTCTAAAAAGTCTTTCTGCAAAAGCGACTGACCAACTGTACACACATCAACACTACCAGCTTTCACCAACCAACCAACCCAACACCAAACTAACATTTCTCACTCCATAAGCATTAAAGAAACAGCAGCCAATTTTTAGCCGTGACAAGAGAGGAGGGGAGAGGCCTTCTCAGAAGCGGCTCTTGGTTTCCGCAATCCCACCCAGGAAGCAGCCAGAAACCTTTTCCTCTCCCTCAGGCTTCCATCTTTATTGTCTTTTCCACTGCCTGGTTCATTGAGGGTGAGGATAATGTACACCTGTCATCAGAAACAGGGGTGCAGAGTCCATGGAATGGCTCTCACGGCTGATAGAGAAGTTGCACCTCGAAAACATTTCTGTTCCTCTTATTCTTTGTAGGCAATGTCAGAGTGACTGACAAGCTGAGATACAACCCATCAGCATCCAGTGACAGCGACTGCATGAATCTTTTGTCACGTGACAAAGACACATGAGAGCAGAAGCAGCAAAGCAGGCTGGGAAGTGCAGGGACAGCACAGTCATTTGGACCTACTAAATTTATTCAGGCCTAACTGCTAACTGTTGAGTCATTCTGACATGTGACGTAGTAGCCAGTTGCACTTTGTGCTCTCTGTAAGATTTCAGCAAGAGTCTGTCTGTCTCAGCCGTGAGCAGAGTCTGTATGCAATCTCAGTCAAACTGTTTGGAACCATGTTGTTTATGAAGAAGTTTATTTTAATTCAGTAAAGCTTTTATTCTTTAAAACTCTGCATTATTAATTTACGCTGCGTGTCATCTTCCCAGTCAAAGGACCCATTTTCATGATAGACAGTGCCTGGGGCTGGAGGCTCTACACACAGGATGTGCCTGTGGAGGCCAAAGACTGCCAGTATTAGCACAGGTGAGGTGTGTGACCTCCCCAAATTTACAGACTGGATGTGAATGAGATTTCCTGGGTGGGATTATAGTTTACGGCAACCCTGTGATTTTCCCCACCCATAACATTTTGTGAGCTGATATAGCAGTACGAATTCCAAAATAACTTTTAAAAACTCCACAGGATCATCATCATCATCACATTTATACCCCCAGGCCTTAGTTTGCCTCCCCAGGATCTAGAGAAAACACCAGCTTTGAATCATACAGAGTAAAACTACCAGAACCTTCTTGAACCAATAGGTTAGGAATTATCGCTATACATTAGATCTGTACTTTTCTATGCCTGAAAAAATGCAACCATGACACTGGGAATGTTCAGGAATGCAGGAGAGGATATATTGTTTGATTATATCCTTTCCAACTTGTGTTAACAAGTTGTACAATTTAGCAGAGTAACATTCCCCCTTTTAAACTTACAGCGGATGCATTTGCTCAGGCTCGCTAAAGCCTCTAAAATAAGTTTCCTTGGTAATTTCCACTTTAGTCCCTCATACAAAGATAGACACGACACAATCTTCTATAAAAGTATAAAAAGAGTTTACTCACACATTCTGTTCAAAATGGATCCCAGAAGGTGGTGACCTACAGGCTGCACACCTGGTCCTTCAGGGGCACAGTTACCCCATCAGGAATGCCCCCCCTCCCCTAGGGACAGTATTTCTGTCTTGTCAGGATTCAACCTCAATGTGTTAGCCGCCATCCATCCTACAACCACCTCCAAACAGACACACAGGGCATTCACCATCTTCACTAGTTCCAATTTAAAAGAAAGGAAGAGCTGGGCATCATTCACATACTGGTGAACACCCAGCCCAAACCCCCTGATGATCTTTCCCAGCAGCTTCATATAGATAGTAAAAAGCATGGGGGAGAGAATGGAGTCCTGAGGCACCCCACAAGTAAGCACCCAGGGGTCTGAACACTCATCCCCCAACACCACTTTCTGGACATGGCCCAGGAGGAAGGAGGGGAACCACTGCATAGCAGGGTCCCCAGCACCCCTAGAGGGTCCAGAAGGACACCATGGCCAAACGTCTCCAAAGCCGCTGAGAGATCCAGCAGAACCAGGAAAGAGCTTCCCCCTCAACCTCTGGCCCGTTGGAGATCATCAACCAGTAC
The DNA here is from genome assembly GCF_964270895.1 of Podarcis filfolensis. NCBI lineage: Eukaryota > Metazoa > Chordata > Lepidosauria > Squamata > Lacertidae > Podarcis > Podarcis filfolensis. The sequence goes on from NC_139612.1 coordinate 74,276,803, forward strand.
AACCAGGGCAATTTCAGTCCCATGATGAGGCCTGAATCCCAATTGGAAAGATCATGGTGGCAGGAGCTTTCTTGGTCCTGCACCCCCAAAAGCTCCAGCCACAAGACTTTCATTAGCTTTGAAGGAGCCACATGATACATTGTGGTCTTTTCTTTGAAAAACAAATATTTTGAATACTTTTACAGTGCCGTATGATGTAAATATGGGATCCGGGTGGCGCTGTGGGTTAAACCACAGAGCGTAGGACTTGCCAATCAGAAGGTCGGCGGTTCGAATCCCCGTGATGCGGTGAGCTCCCATTGCTCGGTCCCTGCTCCTGCCAACCTAGCAGTTCGAAAGCACGTCAAAGTGCAGGTAGATAAATAGGTACCACTCCGGCGGGAAGGTAAAAGGCGTTTCCATGTGCTGCTCTGGTTCGCCAGAAGCGGCTCAGTCATGCTGGCCACGTGACCCAGAAGCTGTATGCCACTGGCTCCCTCGGCCAATAAAGCAAGATGAGCGCCGCAACCCCAGAGTTGGCCATGACTGGACCTAATAGTCAGTGGTCTCTTTACCTTTACCTTTATGATGTAAATTTTGTTTATGTTTCCCTTGTTCCACATCGGAGAGACTTTGATACACAGCTCTGAGCTCATCTCTCTGCCTGAAACTGCTGTGTTAGCAGTACTGCCAGCCTGGACAGTGTGTTTGGGGGTCCTGGGCTGCCTAGCCAACAAGACCCCCTTCTCAGCCCGGCTGATATGGTCCCAAGGAAAGCAGAGCAGTATGTTTGGCACCAGCTTGGCTGCAGGAGTTGAATGAAGAAGGTGTGCAGGACACCATCCAACCATCTTAGAGACTCCACTCTGGATTTGTGTGAGTTTCCCTCCATAGCCTTTTCTTCTCCTGAACATAACTCACGAGGCAGTGAAGGTTTAGGACCAGAGTTTTCCTTCTCGATGGGCTTCCTTCCCCGGTTGACGATCCCATCGGCCCTTCACTTTCCTCTTCCGCACGGGCAGAATCCGCCTTCTAGACTGTGGGATTCACTGTTCTTCTCTTCCTCTCCATCCACCAGGGCTTGACTTCAGGTGCAGCAGAATTCCCCAGCCCCCCAAGGATTTGAGACCCATCAGATATCCTCACCTGGTTTTGCCAGCCGGTTGAAGCCATTCCTGGGATTGTGGCCCCTGATTCATCCTGACAGCTTCTGGAAGGCACAGGTGAGAGCATAGTGCAGGGTGGGGACCACCAAAGGTACCACCGCTCCCATGACACCTCATGACATCATAGAATAGCTATATTTGAGACAGAACCGGAATAAATTCATGTCTCTAGAAATAACATAACTTCAGGCCATCAATAATTCAACACTACATATTCAAGGTTGAAGTTTTCACTAGTACAGTTATCCATTTGCCTTTAATATGCAGCTTTTTCAGTGTCACTTTAGGATGGGCTCGAGATCAGGCAGCACATCATTATTATAAGGAACAGTGGGGGTCTGGGATTCCGATGTGCCAGCTGCTTTCCTTCTGCTTCTCCTGCTCTCTCCATGCAATGTGAGGCATGTAGATGGAGGTCCATCTCCAAGAACAGGAGCTTCCCTGAGCACCCATTCAGCTGACCCCAAGCACCAAGCCTTGTCACTAGTTCTCTGACTGACCCAGACCACAGTCCCTGGAGAAGACGTAGACCTGGGTCTCCCAAAATGGTCCACATGGACCTCTTGTGGCCAATGAGACTGTGCAGGTGATTCATAAAGATCTAGAGGTGGATGCAGGATTATGATGCAGAGGATGGGGAATGTCCAAAGGAACGATGGACCAGAGAAAGAGAGGGCCTGTTCATGGACAGAGAGCAGCTGCCTTTCCTGTGAGGAAACAACTGATTTGAAAAGGCTGTATTCCAAGATCATGCTGCTTTATTAACAATGATTGAGGATTATGAAAGGTGGTGATGCATTACTATCATTTGATGACATTGCTTTTTCATTTCCAAAAAATTGGGAACATGGGTAGGAGGCGGGGGAATGTAGGAGATGTTGATATAAGACAGTGCTAATGGCGCTTGATGTGTTGTCTGGCCTTTGTTCTCTTTCTTGTAACCCAAACAGGATTTCCTTTCCTCCCACTCTGAAGAAGGTGATGGAGAAGACATTCAGAATTCCAGGGGATGGGGCACCTTTCGTTTCATGAGGAATAGAAATTAAAATGTGTGAAATGTGGGATATGCTTCATTGAATGAGGACACATAGCTCACATCAATGACTCCAAGAGAGGAGAAACCATTTAAAGGTATGGAGTGTGGGAAAAGTTTCACTGATAGTGGAAAACTTAGAACACATCAGTGGATTTACATGGACAAGAAAGGATTACAATGCAGGGAGTGTGGAAGAACTTCAGTCAGAGAGGATTCCTCAATATACACCAGCGGACTCACACAGGGGAAAAACCATTTAAATGCATGGAGTGCGGGAAAAGCTTCCGTCAGAGTGGACACTTAAGTTCACATCAGCGGACTCACACAGGAGAAAAACCATTTAAATGCGGGGAGTGTGGGAAGAGCTTCAGACAGAATGGAGAACTTAAATTACACCAGCGAACTCACACTGGTGAAAAACCATATAAATGTATGGAGTGTGGAAAGAGCTTCATTCAGAGTGGGCACCGCAGTATGCATCAACGGACTCACACAGGGGAGAAACCATATAAATGTATAGAGTGCGGAAAGAGATTTAGTGATAGTGGAGACCTTAGAAAACATCAACGGATTCACACAGGGGAGAAACCATATATATGTATGGAATGTGGAAAGAGCTTCAGTCAGAGTGGAGACCTTAGAAAACATCAACGGATTCACACAGGGGAGAAACCATTTCAATGTATGGAGTGTGGAAAAAGCTTCAGTCGGAGTGGACACTTAAGTTCACATCAACAGACTCACATGGGTGAAAAACCATATAAATGTATAGAGTGTGGAAAGAGCTTCAGTCGGAGTGGAAACCTCAATAAACATCACCAGACTCACACAGGGGAGAAACCATATAAATGTATGGAGTGTGGAAAGAGCTTCAGTCAGAGTGGACACCTCAATAAACATCACCAGACTCACACAGGGGAGAAACCATATGAATGCAGGGAGTGTGGAAAGAGCTTCAGTCAGAGAGATAAACTTAGAATGCATCAACGGACTCACACGGGTGAAAAACCATATAAATGTATGGAGTGTGGAAAGAGCTTCAGTCAGATTGGAAACCGCAATATGCATCAACGGACTCATACAAGGGAGAAACCATATAAATGTATGGAGTGTGGAAAGAGCTTCAGTCAGAATGGAGACCTTAGAATACATCAAAGGACTCACACAGGGGAAAAACCATTTAAATGCATTGAGTGCGGAAAGAGCTTCAGTCAAAATGGATACCTTAAAACACATCAACGGACTCACACAGGGGAAAAACCATTTAAATGCATTGAGTGCGGAAAGAGCTTCAGTCAAAATGGATACCTTAAAACACATCAACAGAGTCACACAGGGGAGAAACCATATAAATGTATAGAATGTGGAAAGAGCTTCAGTTACGATTCAGGCCTTAGATCACATCAACGGACTCACACAGGCAAGGGAAAACCATATGAATGTATGGCATGCGGGAAGAGCTTCAGTCAAAAAGGAGACCTTAAATTACACCAGCAGACTCACACAGGGGAGAATCCATTTAATGCATGGAATGTGGAAAGAGCTTCAGTTTCAATGCAAGCCTTAGAAGACATCAACTGGCTCACACAGGGGGAAAACCATTTAAATGCATTGAGTGCGGAAAGAGCTTCAGTCAGAATGGAGACCTTAAAACACATCAACGGATTTACACAGGGGAGAAACCATATAAATGTGTGGAGTGCGGAAAGAGCTTCATTCAGATTGGAAACCTTAGAAAACATCAACGGACACACAGGGAAGAAACCATTTAAATGTATGGAGTTTGGAAGGAGCTTCAGTCAGAGTGGAACCCTTGATTTACATCAACAAACTCCCACAAGAGAGAAACCGTATAAATGTCATGTAGACAGAGGTTCAGTCCTAGTGGAAGTCCTACATCAACAGACTCATGGACAGGAAGAACTTTAACAGTTGACACCCTACAAACCCATCAACCCTCAAAGAGGAGAAGCTGTTTAAAGGGAAAGATTGCAGAAAGTGCTTTAGTTATAATGGAGTGTTTAAGGAACATCTAAGGACTCAGAGGGGAGAACCCATTTAGATGTATGGAGTGAGGAACGTGTTCCTTTCAGAGTCCACTCTTTTGTTCACTGCAATGAACTCAACTCAGCAGAAAATCCATTTTAAAAGCATGTCATGTATTTGAAGTTCTGGTGTTTATATGTAAAATTGTATAGTAATGCAATAATGAAGGTAACGTCTCACAATAGTGAGTATAATTTTAGATGTAAGGTACCTTTTGATAGTGAGGGGGAGTTGGTGAATCTGGATTTCTGGTGGTGAGTGAGGATTAGGGCTGGGCGATCTATTAATCTCATCCTATACCAGTTTCTAGACCACGTTGTGATAACTTTTCAAAAACAACTGATATGGCAACACACCACAGATCACAGTGCGTTTTTCTGGGATGCTGATTTGCCTGGAAGCAGCCGGCAGAAAGCTTTTCTTCGTGAAGCCCCTGCAGATTCCGAGTTGCTGACTTCCCTCCCAGACGACAGGAAGCGAAAGACACACATCCATTGCCCTGTGTCCTTCCAGCCTCTTTCCTCCCTTGCTCCCTTCTGCCGGTTTGTGTGCCTGACTTAGATATCCTGTGTGCTGTATTTTTCTATTGCTGAAACTGGATTTGCTCTCAGGAGCTAAGTTTTGTGCCTCACTGGGGACCCATTGAGAATGTATGCTTTGAAAGCTCAGTAAACTATTGCTGAAGAAGTCCTGCTGCCTCTGGGTGTGTTTTTGACCTCAGTGTGGGACTTGCTCTACATGTGGCCCCTACCCTGCTGCTACTTGGCTCATGCCCTGGAGTTGCTCTACTCAAGACGGTTCTTGCTCTATGCAAGACGGTTTTTGCACCAAACTCTGTCATCCCCCCACCGCATGATCTCCAAGCACTGATTCTTCACCCAAACTTCATCCCTGCCTCCTAAGCGTTCTGAAGAAAACTGATAATACTGTAAGTTAATGGGTGATTCCCCCCCAAGCCTAATTGCAAGAGGGGAACGGAGGGACTGCAGGGACCAGGGAAGTCTCCTGATGGGCCCATCTTCACTCTTGAACCCCATGGGGCAACCCCAGAGCTCCTCCTTATTCTGGGGTTTGGGGAAGGTAGTATTTTTCCATAGTCCCAGAAGTTTTTATTCAGTCATGCTGCTAGGGAGTTTTCCTACCAGAGCCCCACAGTTCATATTGCTATCATACTGATTTTACTGTTTGTTACGGCTAAAATCTGGGTGCGGGGCTACTCTGCCACCCAGCTCATCGGACTAAGTCCGTGGGTCCCTGCGGAAGAAAATGAGCTCAGCCGGACAGGAGCAAATTGCAGAAGATCCAAGTTTATTGCGCAACAGGTTCAAGGCAAGATTGAACAGCGAGAAAGGGGTGACATGAACTTTTGAAACTCCCCCCATGTCCCAGAATACAGTGCAAAACACATCCCAGTTACATCATGAATACATTAAGGAAAGGTTGGGTTACACAGATTACATCATGAATACATTAAGGAGAGGTTGGGTTACACCGGATTAACATATGGAGGAGGGAGGGGGGAATATGCAGAGCTGGAGATATGCGCAGATAAGCACATCCTGAGTGCCGGTGATGAGAAGACAATGGTCCATGTATGCATAGTCTGCCACCTGGCATTGCCCGGAGGAAAGGCTTGGCAGAGTGATTTGACAGGATTAGGGTCTTGACACCTTGCTTGAGGGATTATGGAGGACAGGGGAGGTGTGATGGAGTCCTAGAGAAATTGAGCAAATTGGCACGTTGATTTTCTATGAATTTTATAAATTTTAGTCCCTTTTGACATTGACAATTGGAAATAAATTGATATATTGTAGCGAAGAAGAAGGTGAAGAAGACATGCCCCCCCCCTTTCCGTAACAGTCCCCCATTCGGAGATAGATTTGCATTAAAGTTCTGTAAGAACTTGCAAATCTTTTCTCCGCACCCTAAATCTCGGTGAAGGTAGGGGTGCCCTGTGAGTGGGAATAGGCTTTAATGGAAAAGGAGGTGGGTTGAGCAGGGCAGCAAAGGAGGGAGCAACACGGACCAATACAATAATGTACGTGTATGTTATATAGATATGCACTAATAACTTGGTATCCACCGTACTAGATGTGTGGGTTTGTGCAAACCTGAAGGGGACTTGCAAGCCATGCCTCTTAAGGTCATTTGCAAGTATAGTAGTGCAGATAGCTGGATATAGGATATCACATAAAAGAACACCTGTTGTATTTTGTTCAATAGTGGTCTATGCTTTACATTTAGCAGGAAGGTCCGCTACTGACTGAAAAAAAATGCAGTTTGGTTTTTTTTTTTTTTTTAGCTCCACCGTTTTTGTGTTCTCAGGTGCGAAGGTAGCTCTTCTGTGGTCTCACACCGGCATGGTGTCATAGTAGTGGCAATCCCTGGTGAATCCACTTAGGGCTTTCATATTAACCATGTTGCCTGGCACTCACCCCAGCTGGCACAGGTTTGGGCACGTCATGAGGGAAATGTCCTTGCCTTGGCCATTCTATGGGATTTTATTATTATAGGCTCTGGTCTTGCAGTCATGGGAAGTTGCTCACTTGCACTTTAAGGACCAAAAAGCTAATTGCAGCCTGGATACACTTGCCCAATTCAAAATGAGTCCAATTTGAATTTATCTTGCCCCATGGTTCCCAACTTCTCAAACCAATCTGTTAGAATAAAACCATTCTTAGAGGGCATTTGTCCAAATAAGTCAATTTAACTCTATAAGGGATTATTCCTGCTAAACCAAAGCATATGCACTTTCATGAAGCTCTTCCTTGGTAGAGTGAGTTTTAGCACATTTTAAAATGGGTAGGGAAGTTGGCAGAGTGCCAGGTGAAACAACTAAATGTGGTTATAAATTTATCTAGTTCTAAACATTGGACTACATAATAGCCTGGTCTGTTAAAAGCATAAAATGTATGAGAATCCTCCACTGGGTTGTAAGGAATAAGACATTAAACATAAAAACAATTACACACAAAAATAGCCACAAAATAGCCCCCCCCCATTTGTGGAAATAACACACTGTCAGACACATTTCAACATTCCTACGCAATAACACATAATACAAAACAAACTAATTAAGTATCAGTTGCATATCTTGAGACAATTGTGATATTTTTACGCATGTATCTTCTCAATGCCGGAGCACAGTCTTGAGGTTCAAAAGTGAGAAAATGTCCTTGCAATTCAACTCCTCCCCCCTTTGTCAGGCCCACTCCCCCGGCAGTCTATATCCTTTGAAAGAGATAGCTGTGGCCACTTTGAAAACTTTGGTGTCTGTTGTTGTTGCAGGTCTTGTGGTGGCGAAGCTTTTCATTGGATCTGTAGTAACACATTTGTAGAAGTGATATCCTGTAAGGGGCAGAAAGGGAAAAATAGAAAAGGGAAGGGGCGAAAGGCAAAAGGGATGTCCTCAGTTTCCGTGGGAAGCTGCAAATAATAAAAATCTTAGCGGATTAAGCTTTTTATTCATTACAATATTATTATCACATTTCCATATAATTACTGTTATTATCTGCTAAGTTTGTTTGCTTTCCTTCACTTTGGTTTTTTATCGTCTCCCTCCCATATTATTAAATAAAAAATTACTCCATATGTAGAGAAAGAGAACTGTAAAAAAAATACAAGGTCAAAATAATAATAACACACACACACACACACACACACACACACACACAATGACCTATGAGGAACCATAAATAAATGCTAAGACACACAATTTTAAGAAATCTGAAGTAACAATGAAAATAAAAGAGTGTTTCTTGATGTGACAATATCGGCTAGGATGTTAATAGCAAAATACTGGGAAATGACTTAATACCAAGAAAATGAATGGCAATTTAAAGTTGTGTAAGTACCTTGAACTAGCCAAAATGACAGAATTAATAAGAAATGCTCAGGCAAAAGGTAAACAAATACCATTCCACAAACAATGTTTGGTTGTGCTTCAATTAATTTCATAGACATAAATAAATGAAAACAGATTACTTGTAACTTAAAGTGTCAAAGCCGCAAAGAGATGGAAGTCACTAATATAGCAGGGATTCAGACTTGTTTCACAGAACAGAAAGAAAGTTGCTGTGGGAGAAAAGAAGGGACAAACACTTTGTTATCGGGGTCCACATATCCTGTTAAAAGGGAAAATTATTTCATGTGAGAAGCCTGTCAGGAAATGCTGTTCCTAAAATGCACACAAACAAAGTCTGTGATTTACATCCCATTGAGGGGGGGGAATGCTTTGATATTTACCTGTGAAAAGAATTTGGCATGTTAAGATTTGAAACTTGGCAACCTCCTGACTTTGACGGTCCAGTACTTAACTCTTTTGTCTTACGTAGCCCCTGGAGCAAAGGACACATTAAGGGTGATTTCCCTCAATGGTTCCAAGTTTTACATAAGGAAATTTGGATAAGTTTCTCCCTGCAGCCCAAGCTCTCCAAACCTCCTCTCCCCTTCCTCTCTCTCTCTTTTTCTTTTCCTTTTTTTTAGCTGATCTAGTCTCTGTGCATGTGCAGAGTTCATGTCTCAGCAAACCTTTTATACTATTGAAAATGTCGAATATTTTGGCTAAATTACCATTTGAATAAAGGAAATGAAGGGTAAGGAGTAGATTTTAAAAATAGGGTTAGATTTAAAACAAAACAAGAAACTCCGCAATTCAAGCATTTACCAAAGTTAGAAATTTTCTAAGGGATCATATTTCCTTCCTTTATTTACAGGAAAGGGCTATCATTTTGTGTGATTTCCCTCTGGTCATTCGCGGAACAATGCCACGCCCTTATATATGGGAAAAAATGGCCAGAGAGTCAGAATTCATAGGATTTTTTTTTTTTTTTTTAAACATTTCAGCCTTACCATTTGCAGACAAAAAAATTTTCCTGCCCTTTATTTACAGGATTGGTCAAGGCCCATATGTATTTGTATGTGCTTAAACTTTGAATTGATTTTGAAGTCTGATTTTTAAATAGTAGACAAAATGATAAACACTGTAATCACTCAAATGCTTGATATTACCAGTTGTGCTTCAAAACATCACAGCTTCACCTCTCACCTTTTAAAACTAAAGAGCAAAGCTAGGCTGAATTTCAACTCCATCACCACACCAGAATTTAAGAATTACCCTCCAATGCTTGCGGACACATGTCCTTCCACACAGCCACAAATTGGGAGTTGAAAGGGACCCTGGGGTCATCTAGTCCAACCCTCCAAAATATAGGATTCACAGCAAGATTTCACAGCAAGATTTGTACTACCAAAGAGACACACACATACTTATGTACACAGGCACTACTGGGGAAGAGAGCACAATCAATGCTCCTATCATGTACTAAGGAAGATAGATAGGGAGAGGATCTTTTATTAAGCATAATTAAAACAGCCATAGATTTGATTTAACGGGAATACAAAAGTGAACAATTTTTCCTGAACTTGCAGAGGAATAGTAAGCCTAATTTAGATTATTATTATTATTACTACTACTATTATTTTTAATAACTACACATAGGAAAGTGAGATGCAGGGTACCTTAGGAAAGATTGCTCCCCCCTCTTTGCAGTTTCCCTTAAAGGAAGCTTACTCGGGAGTAAATTTACCTGGCACAGAAGTAAGAAGGGAGGAAAAAACAAAAAACTGAAAGAGACAGAATGAAACGGGGGGGGGGGCATTTTCTGAGAAAAGAGGCCAGGAAGTCTTATAGAGACTGATATCAGGAGCCTTACAATAACTCTTCTGTCCAACCAAATCAAAGTTAAAACTGGACTCACATATTTTCTTAGAAGGAACACCATACTTTCATAGGCATATGCTTAGTGAAATACATACGCTGCATTTTAGCTAGAGAGAGCAATTGTGCTCAACTAGGCTTTTGCAGCAGAAACATTAGTTTCTTCACAGCACATTTCAAAATACTGGAAAAAAGACTGGAACACGGATGTAGAATCACAAACTCAACATAACATTATCTACCATCAGCTTAAAATCATACCCTCACTTAAGCTACTCGGAGGAAGACTCTTTGTAGCCTCTCTCAAATAACAAACATTTGCACCCTTCATTCTCATTTTGTTTTTGTTTTTTTTTTCTGTTTTAAGATTGATAAGGTCCAGCATGGCTTCCCTAGGTTTAAATTTTGAAGCAAGCTTGTAGTTTAAACCATGCACACTTAAGAAAGGCAGTCTGTCAGAGACAGAAGGAACAGACAACACACATAACAGACAACATGTAAACATACATATTCTCATATATGTATTAACAGACAACACACATAACAGACAACATGTAAACATATATATTCTCATTCTTTAGTTGGTTATCGCAAGGAGTTGGGCCGCTTCCTTTGGCTTCATTAAGTGAAATTAGTAGGAAGGTCCCACATGGTTTTATGAGCTTCCTTGCCTCTTCAAACACACCACCAGTTAATCAAACTGGCAGGGCTCACAACGCTTGGTTGACTGGGTACCCCTTTATATATGCATGCATTGCTGTTGTTGCTTTTTTTTGTTTTTCTGTTTTTGGGGGGGTGTCTGGGATAGAGAAGGGAGAAAGAGAGAGGTTGATTAGGATTTGGGTAACTTGTACAGGGGGCTATTTAGGGTTTTCCTTTTCCTTGTTGCTTGGCAACTTCCTAACAGGGTTTCCTTTTAGAGAGCTCTTCTACCTAATTCCTTATTTCTTCCTTTCTCACTTATTTTCTTCCTTCCTTACTTATCTATTTCCTGGGGTTTTCCTTTCCACTCTGCCAAATCCCGCCCAATTCCTCTTGAGCTATCCCTCCTGGCAACCTCCTACCTATCGTTACAATCTCAGGAAAAGGGGCCCTACTGGACGCCCGCGCCGTGCGGTGCCAGATTGGGTGATCCCTGGATAGAGTTTTGAACCGAAAATCCCCCTTGCTTTTGGAAGCGGGCTCACGCACGATACACGTGTTACGTGGCACCGACCAGTGCGGCTGGGATTGAGACAGAAAGCAAGACCCCTTCCTGCCCCCTCCGTAAGGGCGCTCGGGAAGTTCGGAAGAAGAACTCCAGCCCCTTGCTTTCAACTGAGATGCCCGTTGCAGAGAGTCGGCTGTCTTTCCAAGCCGGGTCTCTCCGTCTTACTTTCGGACTCTCAATTGGTGCGGCTGACTGGAGGGTTTGAGAGGAGAAAGAGATAGAGCTCAGAACCCCCTTTTGGGTCGAGCAGCAGTCCACGGTCTCTCTCACCAATTGGACCAAGAGACAGGCGAGAAGGAGCGATAGAGAGGAGGGCAGAGAATTCAGTTGCCAGGAGATTCCACCCCCTTCCCACCAGTGCACTGGGTTTTTTCCTTTTCCTTATACTCACGTGTCTCCTATGATGATCCCGGGATCGATGAATAAGCCGGCTGGATCCCTCTTTGCTCCCCGGCTGAACTCCTGGGGCTTTTGATTACCGCCCGGAGGATGGCCGAGGGTCCAAAGGATCTTCCCAGGCAAAATGGCCCGGTGCCGGCTGAAGATTTCGGGGCCCCCGGTCAGCAACGCGGGAGAACCGCATGCCCCACGTTGGGCGGCCAACTGTTACGGCTAAAATCTGGGTGCGGGGCTACTCTGCCACCCAGCTCATCGGACTAAGTCCGTGGGTCCCTGCGGAAGAAAATGAGCTCAGCCGGACAGGAGCAAATTGCAGAAGATCCAAGTTTATTGCGCAACAGGTTCAAGGCAAGATTGAACAGCGAGAAAGGGGTGACATGAACTTTTGAAACTCCCCCCATGTCCCAGAATACAGTGCAAAACACATCCCAGTTACATCATGAATACATTAAGGAAAGGTTGGGTTACACAGATTACATCATGAATACATTAAGGAGAGGTTGGGTTACACCGGATTAACATATGGAGGAGGGAGGGGGGAATATGCAGAGCTGGAGATATGCGCAGATAAGCACATCCTGAGTGCCGATGATGAGAAGACAATGGTCCATGTATGCATAGTCTGCCACCTGGCATTGCCCGGAGGAAAGGCTTGGCAGAGTGATTTGACAGGATTAGGGTCTTGACACCTTGCTTGAGGGATTATGGAGGACAGGGGAGGTGTGATGGAGTCCTAGAGAAATTGAGCAAATTGGCACGTTGATTTTCTATGAATTTTATAAATTTTAGTCCCTTTTGACATTGACAATTGGAAATAAATTGATATATTGTAGCGAAGAAGAAGGTGAAGAAGACATGCCCCCCCCCCTTTCCGTAACACTGTTGTTTCTGCTTTTGCTGTCATGGAACAGCTGGGTGCAGGGGGGGGAGGCGCCAGTTGGGGGACCCACAAGGGAAGAAGGCTTAGATCCTGGGGACTTGTGGTGGGATGGCAGTGAGCAGAAAGAGGGAGAAAAGGAAGCAGAAGGGGAGGGGAGGTGTTGCAAGCTGAGGAGGAAACAGGGTTTGGTGAGCAGGAAGAGTCTGCGGCAGAGAGCAGTTTAGGCTCAGAGGGAGGAGAGGAGGGGGCCAGGAGACCCAGAGGAGGCCGGCTGCTGAAGCATCCAGGGAGACTCCCCCTCCTGCTGTGACCAGCTCCCCTCTCCCCTGGTCTCCCAGAGCACACAGAGAAAGCCAGTTCAGAGCCATGAACCTGTACATTATATTAATGGGCGTAGGGTTTTTTTGTCCCAACATGCATCACTTTAATCTCATTGACAATGAACTGTATTTCTGGCCCATTCACCCCGTTTGGAGAAGTCCCTTTGGAGCTCCTTGCAATCTCTCTTTGTTTGAACAACCATGGACAATTTGCTGCCATCAGCAAACTTTGCCCCCTCCCTGCTCCCTCCTAAGTCTAGATCATTTATGAACAAGTTGAAAAGCCACAGGTCCCAATACTGATCTTGAGGGGACTCTGCTTTCTGCCCCTCTCCATTCAGAGTACTGTCCCTTTCTTAGTACGTGTTCCCCCCTCCCTCCTTCCTTCTGCGCAGTGAAGGGAACCCTGCAGAAAAGATCTGGGGTGAATTTTGCTTCCCCACACATCCAACACTGCTCAGCATTCAGGGAAATGGAAGAGGAAAGCTGGCCACAATCCAAGAGACTGAGGTCAGCAGAAAGCGAAGCAAAGCCTACTCAAAGGGAAACCTCTTCAGCTTCCAGCCCGTCTGCTCCCACCATGGCTGAAGAAGAATTGCCATTTGGGAACGGCACAGCTGAATGGAATCCCCACAATCCCTCCTGCTGGAGGAATAGGGGCATTGACCCCTATAATCAAAGGGGATGGCCAGTGATAAGGAAAATCCCGGTTGAGAGGGCCCAGCTCGTTGGGGTGCAAGTCCCCCCATGAGTCTGTGAGGTCAGTGAAAGAAGGAAGTTCCAGCCAAGTACAGTGGTACCTCGAATTACAAACGGCTCATGTTACAAACGCTTCAGGTTACAAACTCTGCTAACCTTGAAGAGTTACAGACCTCCGGAACGAATTAAGTTCGTAACTAGAGGTACCACTGTAATCTGGAGCAAACCGGCGATCAGTAGACCACGATCTTTATTGTTGCGCAAGAGATTCCCACACAGAGCAAGAACCCTGAGCCTGGGGTGACATCAACCTTTTAAACTCCCCCCCCTTCACCCAGAATACATTTTGAGCAGCATCTTCGCTAGTATGTCACAAGTGGGGAGGGGTATCAAAGGGTTACACAAGTTCGTCCTTCTATCAGATACGTCTCCGGACACCTCTCAAGTACCCACCACCCAGAGAACAATAAAACTATCGACATACATCCTGGCCCTCAGGGCTTCTCCTGAGATGGGCTGAGATGGCTTGGTCAGCTGCCTCTGTGAAAGTCTATTGTCGCCCCTTGGTCACTCCCTGTATACATATTTGCCTCTTTACAACGGATGTTTTCGCTTAGCCCCGTTTCCTCAATGAATCCACCCATTTCTTGATGAAATAGAACTTCTGCCAGGAAAACCTGAGCTGAAATAGTAAGGAGAGCAAAACAGCAGCCCTGTCTGACCCCAGTCACGTGGCAGGAGAATCTTCCTGAGCCCCACCCCCCGTGAGGTGGGTATGACATCATGGATGATCCACTGATGATCCACATGATCCAAGCAGACTCGTCCAAAGAGCAGATCTCTATGCCTGAATGAAACGGGTCTGCGGTGATGGATTCTGGAGTCAAGAAATCCGCCCTTTCCAGTGATCTCTCAGGCTGGCCAGGAAAAGGCAGGGAGCAGGAATCGTCAGGCATCCCGGTTGACAGACAGACTTGTCATGTTGCCAAAACACGAACTCGGAGTCAGATCTGATTTCCGTGCAAAACTCATTTTATGACTTCGCTGTTGGATTGCCGGGATCAGCCCCTCCCCCGCTCTCCTGATCCCCAGAAGAAAGACGGGGGGGGGGGATTTCTACGCCTCCTCCTTCTCCCCCCCCACTAGCTCAAAACTTTCCCTCCCCTCTCGGAACATCCTCCTCTCACCCCGCCCCCACCATCCCAGATCCCGCCCCCAATAAATTGCTCCTCCTCCTCCTCCTCCAATCCGGCTTCTGCTCCGGGAATGGGGTGGGAGCCCCCCTCCCACCCTGCCTGCTTCTCCCGGAAGTGGAGCTTCCACTCCGGATTGCTGCTCCGCCCCACAGCTCTAGGGGGGGCGCTTTCGGAAAGGAGAGGGATGAGGCAGGGGACCCCCCCGTGGATGTTGCAGGAAAGGAAAGGAGAATCGGGAGCGAGGACAAAGAGGTAAAGGGGTCGCGGGGGGGGGGAGGACCCAGAGACCCCTCCAGCTCCCCCAAGCGCCTTCCGTGGGGCCCGGATCCCTGCACGCGTGCTGCGAAGGGGGCTTTTCTCGGCCCCTCAGGCACCTTGGCGGGGGCGGGCATGGGGCCCGCCTCCAGGGGGTCCCCATGAGGACCCCATCGCCCCGTGTCCCCCGCGCAGGCATCCCTGGGACCCTGTGGGCTCCGCGCAGAGAGAGGTGGGCCACGAAAGGCTTAACGGGCACGAGGAATAGAGACCCCCCTGTCCCTCCCCTTCTTCTCATGGGGGGGCGCCTCGGCTGGAGAGATGGGGGCGCAGGGCTTGGGGTGAGCGGCGCCAAGGGAGCCTCTGTATGCAGGGGAGACTCCGGGAGAGAGGGAGGGGGTCAAGGAAATTGGGGGGGGGGGGCGGGAGGGAGCATTGGCGGCGGGGGGGGGGGAGAGATATAGGAAGGACAGTCTGGGTGGGGCAGGCGTCTCCATTGTGGCAGCTGCGGGGATTCTCTGGTGGAACAGCCTTGACTTCTCTCTCCCGCCCAGTAATCGCCCCCCCTTCAAGGCGACCAGAGAGGGATCCCTGGAAAGTGGGGGGTCCTGTCCCCCCACCCTTCCTTCCTGCAATCTCCACCCCATAAGCCCCTGCCCTGTCCAGACACAGCGATTCTGCCCAGTCCAACCATTGGTCCCCTGGAGACGAGAGGAAATCCAGAGGAAGAGATGTCAGTGTTTGTAAAAAGAAAAGAAAAGGTTCTGGCCTCCCTTTGTCGCCTCAGCCTGCTCCTTGGACCCTTGTCAGCATAGAAGAGTCCACCAGAAGAGCATCCTTGCAGAGTACTTTCTGCTTTTACAGTGGTACCTCGGGTTACATACGCTTCAGGTTACAGATGCTTCAGGTTACAGACTCCACTAACCCAGAAATAGTACCTCAGGTTAAGAACTTTGCTTCAGGATGAGAACAGAAATTGCGCTCTGGCGGCGCGGCAGGAGGCCCCATTAGCTAAAGTGGTGCTTCAGGTTAAGAACGGTTTCAGGTTACGTATGGAACTCCGGAACGAATTAAGTACTTAACCTGAGGTACCACTGTATTCTAAAAAGTCTTTCTGCAAAAGCGACTGACCAACTGTACACACATCAACACTACCAGCTTTCACCAACCAACCAACCAAACACCAAACTAACATTTCTCACTCCATAAGCATTAAAGAAACAGCAGCCAATTTTTTGCCGTGACAAGAGAGGAGGGGAGAGGCCTTCTCAGAAGCGGCTCTTGGTTTCCGCAATCCCACCCAGGAAGCAGCCAGAAACCTTTTCCTCTCTCTCAGGCTTCCATCTTTATTGTCTTTTCCACTGAGGATGAGGATAATGTACACCTGTCATCAGAAACGGGTGCAGAGTCCATGGAATGGCTCTCAGGGCTGATAGAGAAGTTGCACCTCGAAAACATTTCTGTTCCTCTTATTCTTTGTAGGCAATGTCAGAGTGATTGACAAGCTGAGATACAACCCATCAGCATCCAGTGACAGCGACTGCATGAATCTTTTGTCACGTGACAAAGACACATGAGAGCAGAAGCAGCAAAGCAGGCTGGGAAGTGCAGGGACAGCACAGTCATTTGGACCTACTAAATTTATTCAGGCCTAACTGCTAACTGTTGAGTCATTCTGAGATGTGACGTAGTAGCCAGTTGCACTTTGTGCTCTCTGTAAGATTTCAGCAAGAGTCTGTCTGTCTCAGCCGTGAGCAGAGTCTGTATGCAATCTCAGTCAAACTGTTTGGAACCATGTTGTTTATGAAGAAGTTTATTTTAATTCAGTAAAGCTTTTATTCTTTAAAACTCTGCATTATTAATTTACGCTGCGTGTCATCTTCCCAGTCAAAGGACCCATTTTCATGATAGACAGTGCCTGGGGCTGGAGGCTCTACACACAGGGTGTGCCTGTGGAGGCCAAAGACTGCCATTTTTAGCACAGGTGAGGTGTGTGACCTCCCCAAATTTACAGACTGGATGTGAATGAGATTTCCTGGGTGGGATTATAGTTTACGGCAACCCTGTGAATTTCTCCACCCATAACATTTTGTGAGCTGATATAGCAGTACGAATTCCAAAATAACTTTTAAAAACTCCACAGGATCATCATCATCATCACATTTATACCCCCAGGCCTTAGTTTGCCTCCCCAGGATCTAGAGAAAACACCAGCTTTGAATCATACAGAGTAAAACTACCAGAACCTTCTTGAACCAATAGGTTAGGAATTATCGCTATACATTAGATCTGTACTTTTCTATGCCTGAAAAAATGCAACCATGACACTGTGGGAATGTTCAGGAATGCAGGAGAGGATATATTGTTTGATTATATCCTTTCCAACTTGTGTTAACAAGTTGTACAATTTAGCAGAGTAACATTCCCCCTTTTAAACTTACAGCGGATGCATTTGCTCAGGCTCGCTAAAGCCTCTAAAATAAGTTTCCTTGGTAATTTCCACTTTAGTCCCTCATACAAAGATAGACACGACACAATCTTCTATAAAAGTATAAAAAGAGTTTACTCACACATTCTGTTCAAAATGGATCCCAGAAGGTGGTGACCTACAGGCTGCACACCTGGTCCTTCAGGGGCACAGTTACCCCATCAGGAATGCCCCCCCTCCCCTAGGGACAGTATTTCTGTCTTGTCAGGATTCAACCTCAATGTGTTAGCCGCCATCCATCCTACAACCACCTCCAAACAGACACACAGGGCATTCACCATCTTCACTAGTTCCAATTTAAAAGAAAGGAAGAGCTGGGCATCATTCACATACTGGTGAACACCCAGCCCAAACCCCCTGATGATCTTTCCCAGCAGCTTCATATAGATAGTAAAAAGCATGGGGGAGAGAATGGAGTCCTGAGGCACCCCACAAGTAAGCACCCAGGGGTCTGAACACTCATCCCCCAACACCACTTTCTGGACATGGCCCAGGAGGAAGGAGGGGAACCACTGCATAGCAGGGTCCCCAGCACCCCTAGAGGGTCCAGAAGGACACCATGGCCAAACGTCTCCAAAGCCGCTGAGAGATCCAGCAGAACCAGGAAAGAGCTTCCCCCTCAACCTCTGGCCCGTTGGAGATCATCAACCAGTACAACCAGGGCAATTTCAGTCCCATGATGAGGCCTGAATCCCAATTGGAAAGATCATGGTGGCAGGAGCTTTCTTGGTCCTGCACCCCCAAAAGCTCCAGCCACAAGACTTTCATTAGCTTTGAAGGAGCCACATGATACATTGTGGTCTTTTCTTTGAAAAACAAATATTTTGAATACTTTTACAGTGCCGTATGATGTAAATATGGGATCCGGGTGGCGCTGTGGGTTAAACCACAGAGCGTAGGACTTGCCAATCAGAAGGTCGGCGGTTCGAATCCCCGTGATGCGGTGAGCTCCCATTGCTCGGTCCCTGCTCCTGCCAACCTAGCAGTTCGAAAGCACGTCAAAGTGCAGGTAGATAAATAGGTACCACTCCGGCGGGAAGGTAAAAGGCGTTTCCATGTGCTGCTCTGGTTCGCCAGAAGCGGCTCAGTCATGCTGGCCACGTGACCCAGAAGCTGTATGCCACTGGCTCCCTCGGCCAATAAAGCAAGATGAGCGCCGCAACCCCAGAGTTGGCCATGACTGGACCTAATAGTCAGTGGTCTCTTTACCTTTACCTTTATGATGTAAATTTTGTTTCTGTTTCCCTTGTTCCACATCGGAGAGACTTTGATACACAGCTCTGAGCTCATCTCTCTGCCTGAAACTGCTGTGTTAGCAGTACTGCCAGCCTGGACAGTGTGTTTGGGGGTCCTGGGCTGCCTAGACAACAAGACCCCCTTCTCAGCCCGGCTGATATGGTCCCAAGGAAAGCAGAGCAGTATGTTTGGCACCAGCTTGGCTGCAGGAGTTGAATGAAGAAGGTGTGCAGGACACCATCCAACCATCTTAGAGACTCCACTCTGGATTTGTGTGAGTTTCCCTCCATAGCCTTTTCTTCTCCTGAACATAACTCACGAGGCAGTGAAGGTTTAGGACCAGAGTTTTCCTTCTCGATGGGCTTCCTTCCCCGGTTGACGATCCCATCGGCCCTTCACTTTCCTCTTCCGCACGGGCAGAATCCGCCTTCTAGACTGTGGGATTCACTGTTCTTCTCTTCCTCTCCATCCACCAGGGCTTGACTTCAGGTGCAGCAGAATTCCCCAGCCCCCCAAGGATTTGAGACCTATCAGATATCCTCACCTGGTTTTGCCAGCCGGTTGAAGCCATTCCTGGGATTGTGGCCCCTGATTCATCCTGACAGCTTCTGGAAGGCACAGGTGAGAGCATAGTGCAGGGTGGGGACCACCAAAGGTACCACCGCTCCCATGACACCTCATGACATCATAGAATAGCTATATTTGAGACAGAACCGGAATAAATTCATGTCTCTAGAAATAACATAACTTCAGGCCATCAATAATTCAACACTACATATTCAAGGTTGAAGTTTTCACTAGTACAGTTATCCATTTGCCTTTAATATGCAGCTTTTTCAGTGTCACTTTAGGATGGGCTCGAGATCAGGCAGCACATCATTATTATAAGGAACGGGGGTCTGGAATTCCGATGTGCCAGCTGCTTTCCTTCTGCTTCTCCTGCTCTCTCCATGCAATGTGAGGCATGTAGATGGAGGTCCATCTCCAAGAACAGGAGCTTCCCTGAGCACCCATTCAGCTGACCCCAAGCACCAAGCCTTGTCACTAGTTCTCTGACTGACCCAGACCACAGTCCCTGGAGAAGATGTAGACCTGGGTCTCCCAAAATGGTCCACTTGGACCTCTTGAGGCCATTGGGACTGTGCAGGTGATTCATAAAGATCTAGAGGTGGATGGAGGATTATGATGCAGAGGATGGGGAATGTCCAAAGGAACGATGGACCAGAGAAAGAGAGGGCCTGTTCACAGACAGAGAGCAGCTGCCTTTCCTGTGAGGAAACAATTGATTTGAAAAGGCTGTATTCCAAGATCATGCTGCTTTATTAACGATGATTGAGGATTATGAAAGGTGGTGATGCATTACTATCATTTGATGACATTGCTTTTTCATTTCCAAAAAATTGGGAACATGGGTAGGAGGCGGGGGAATGTAGGAGATGTTTATATAAGACAGTGCTAATGGCGCTTGATGTGTTCTCTTTCCCTTTGCTCTCTTTCTTGTAACCCAAACAGGATTTCCTTTCCTCCCACTCTGAAGAAGGTGATGGAGAAGACATTCAGAATTCCAGGGGATGGGGCACCTTTCGTTTCATGAGGAATAGAAATTAAAATGTGTGAAATGTGGGATATGCTTCATTGAATGAGGACACATAGCTCACATCAATGACTCCGAGAGGAGAAACCATTTAAAGGTATGGAGTGTGGGAAAAGTTTCACTGATAGTGGAAAACTTAGAACACATCAGCGGATTTACATGGACAAGAAAGGATTCCAATGCAGGGAGTGTGGAAAGAGCTTCAGTCACAGTGGAGACCTTAGAAAACATCAACGGATTCACACAGGGGAGAAACCATATAAATGTATAGAGTGCGGAAAGAGCTTCAGTCACAGTGGATCCCTTAGAGAACATCAACGGATTCACACAGGGGAGAAACCATTTCAATGTATGGAGTGTGGAAAAAGCTTCTGTCGGAGTGGACAGTTACGTTCACATCTACGGATTCACACGGGTGAAAAACCTTTTAAATGCATGGAGTGTGGGAAGAGCTTCAGTCGGAATGGAGAACTTAAATTACACCAGCGAAATCACACTGGTGAAAAACCATATAAATGTATGGAGTGTGGAAGGAGCTTCATTCAGAGTGGACACCGCAATATACATCAACGGACTCACACAGGGGAGAAACCATATAAATGTATAGAGTGCGGAAAGAGCTGTAGTAATAGTGGAGACCTTAGAAAACATCAACGGATTCACACAGGGGAGAAACCATTTCAATGTATAGAGTGCGGAAAGAGCTTCAGTCACAGTGGAGACCTTAGAAGACATCAACGGATTCACACAGGGGAGAAACCATATAAATGTATGGAGTGTGGAAAAAGCTTCTGTCGGAGTGGACACTTAAGTTCACATCAACAGACTCACACGGGTGAAAAACCATATAAATGTATGGAGTGTGGAAAGAGCTTCAGTCGGAGTGGACACCTCAATAAACATCACCAGACTCACACAGGGGAGAAACCATATACATGTATGGAGTGCGGAAAGAGCTTCAGTCAGAGTGGACACCTCAATAAACATCACCAGACTCACACAGGGGAGAAACCATATAAATGCAGGGAGTGTGGAAAGAGCTTCAGTCAGAGTGATACACTTAGAAGACATCAACGGACTCACACAGGGGAGAAACCATTTAAATGTATGGAGTGTGGAAAGAGCTTCAGTCATATTGGAAACCGCAATATGCATCAATGGACTCACACAGGGGAAAAACCATTTAAATGCATTGAGTGCGGAAAGAGCTTCAGTCAAAATGGATACCTTAAAACACATCAACGGACTCACACAGGGGAGAAACCATATAAATGTATAGAATGTGGAAAGAGCTTCAGTTTCAATGCAAGCCTTAGAAGACATCAACAGACTCACACAGGCAGGGGGAAACCATATGAATGTATGGCACGCGGGAAGAGCTTCAGTCAAAAAGGAAACCTTAAATTACACCAGCAGACTCACACATGGGAGAATCCATTTAATGCATGGAATGTGGAAAGAGCTTCAGTTTCAATGCAAGCCTTAGAAGACATCAACTGGCTCACACAGGGGGAAAACCATTTAAATGCATTGAGTGCGGAAAGAGCTTCAGTCAGAATGGAGACCTTAAAACACATCAACGGATTTACACAGGGGAGAAACCATATAAATGTGTGGACTGTGGAAAGAGCTTCATTCAGATTGGAAACCTTAGAAAACATCAACGGACTCACACAGGGAAGAAACCATATAAATGTATGGAGTTTGGAAGGAGCTTCAGTCTGAGTGGAACCCTTGATTTACATCAACAAACTCCCACATGAGAGAAACCATATAAATGTCAAGTAGACAGAGGTTCAGTCCTTGTGGAAGTCCTACATCAACAGACTCATGGACAGGAAGAACTTTAACAGTTGACACCCTACAAACCCATCAACCCTCAAAGAGGAGAAGCTGTTTAAAGGGAAAGATTGCAGAAAGTGCTTTAGTTATAATGGAGTGTTTAAAGAACATCTAAGGACTCAGAGGGGAGAACCCATTGAGATGTATGGAGTGAGGAACGTGTTCCTTTCAGAGTCCACTCTTTTGTTCACTGCAATGAACTCAACTCAGCAGAAAATCCATTTTAAAAGCATGTCATGTATTTGAAGTTCTGGTGTTTATATGTAAAATTGTATAGTAATGAAATAATGAAGGTAACGTCTCACACTAGTGAGTATAATTTTAGATGTAAGGTACCTTTTGATAGTGAGGGGGAGTTGGTGAATCTGGATTTCTGGTGGTGAATGAGGATTAGGGCTGGGCATCTATTGATCTCATCCTATACCAGTTTCTAGACCACATTGTGATAACTTTTCAAAAACAATTGATATGGCAACACACCACAGATCACAGTGTGTGTTTCTGGGATGCCCATTTGCCTGGAAGCAGGCAGCAGAAAGCTTTGCTTTGTGAAGCCCCTGAATATGCTGAGTTGCTGACTAACCTCCCAGATGACAGGAAGCGATATACACACCTCCATTGCCCTGTCTCCTTCCAGCCTCTTTCCTCCCTTGCTCCCTTCTGATGGTTTTTTTTAAAAATGATATTTATTGAAGTTTCAGAAACAAAAGATTTCATAGATAAAAAGAAAGGAAACAAGAGAAAGAATAAAAAAGAGAAAAAATACAAAATACAGAAAATAAAATAAAAAACACTTAAAAACAAATCAATCTTTCCGTACCTTACATTTCATTTCCTTGCTTCCCTGACCTCCTCTCACCTCCCTTTTTTCTATTCCAGTTCAATTGGTTAATTCAGCAATTCCTTTCCCTCTTTGTTTTTATCTTAATCCTTTAACTTAATATATTATAGCTTTGGATTCTCATCTATTAACAATCCATTTTTACATACACCTTTATAACATTGCTGCTAAAACCACTTAACTTCATTCTGACATCATTCTAACATTCATTAATTTTGCATTATTTCTGTAAATAGTATTTAAATTTCTTCCAATCTTCTTCCACCGACTCTTCTCCCTGGTCTCAGATTCTGCCAGTCATTTCCACCAATTCCATATAGTCCATCACCTTCATCTGCCATTCTTCCAAAGTGGGTAGTTCTTGTGTCTTCCCTTTCTGCCGGTGTGTGTGCCTGACTTAGATATCCTGTGTGCTGTATTTTTCTATTGCTGAAACTGGATTTGCTCTCAGGAGCTAAGTTTTGTGCCTCACTGGGGACCCAGTGAGAACTGTATGCTTTGAAAGCTCAGTAAACTATCACTGAAGAAGTCCTGCTGCCTCTGTGTGTGTTTTTGACCTCAGTGTGGGACTTGCTCTACACGTGGCCCCTACCCTGCTGCTACTTGGCTCATGCCCTGGACTTGCTCTACTCAAGCATGCAAGACGGTTTTTGCACCAAACTCTGTCATCCCCCCACCGCATGATCTCCAAGCACTGATTCTTCACCCAAACTTCACCCCTGCCTCCTAAGCATTCTGAAGAAAACTGATAATACTGTAAGTTAATGGGTGATTTCCCCGCAAGCCTAATTGCAAGAGGGGAGCGGAGGGACTGCAGGGACCAGGGAAGTCTCCTGATGGGCCCATCTTCACTCTTGAACCCCATGGGGCAACCCCAGAGCTCCTCCTTATTCTGGGGTTTGGGGAAGGTAGTATTTTTCATAGTCCCAGAAGTTTTTATTCAGTCATGCTGCTAGGGAGTTTTCCTACCAGAGGACCACAGTTCATATTGCTATCATACTGATTTTACTGTTGTTTCTGCTTTTGCTGTCATGGAACAGCTGGGTGCAGGGGGGGGAGGCGCCAGTTGGGGGACCCACAAGGGAAGAAGGCTTAGATCCTGGGGACTTGTGGTGGGATGGCAGTGAGCCGAAAGAGGGAGAAAAGGAAGCAGAAGGGGAGGGGAGGTGTTGCAAGCTGAGGGGGAAACAGGGTTTGGTGAGCAGGAAGAGGCTGGGGCAGAGAGCAGTTTAGGCTCAGAGGGAGGAGAGGAGGGGGCTAGGAGACCTAGAGGAGGCCGACTCCTGAAGCATCCAGGGAGACTCCCCCTCCTGCTGTGACCAGCTCCCCTCTCCCCTGGTCTCCTAGAGCACACAGAGAAATCCAATTCAGACCCCATGAGCCTGTACATGATATTAATGGGCGTAGGGTTTTTTTGTCCCAACATGTATCACTTTAATCTCATTGATAATGAACTGTATTTTCTGCCCATTCACCCCGTTTGGAGAGGTCCTTTTGGAGCTCCTTGCAATATCTCTTTGTTTGAACAACCCTGGACAATTTGCTGCCATGAGCAAACTTTGCCCCTCCCTGCTCCCTCCTAACTCTAGATCATTTATGAACAAGTTGAAAAGCCACAGGTCCCAATACTGATCTTGAGGGGACTCTGCTTTCTGCCCCTCTCCATTCAGAGTACTGTCCCTTTCTTAGTACGTGTTCCCCCCTCCCTCCTTCCTTCTGTGCAGCGAAGGGAACCCTGCAGAAAAGATCTGGGGTGAATTTTGCTTCCCCACACATCCAACACTGCTCAGCATTCAGGGAAATGGAAGAGGAAAGCTGGCCACAATCCAAGAGACTGAGGTCAGCAGAAAGCGAAGCAAAGCCTACTCAAAGGGAAACCTCTTCAGCTTCCAGCCCGTCTGCTCCCACCATGGCTGAGGAAGAATTGCCATTTGGGAACGGCACAGCTGAATGGAATCCCCACAATCCCTCCTGCTGGAGGAATAGGGGCATTGACCCCTATAATCAAAGGGGATGGCCAGTGATAAGGAAAATCCCGGGTTGAGAGGGCCTAGCTCGTTGGGGTGCAAGTCCCCCCGAGTCTGTGAGGTCAGTGAAAGAAGGAAGTTCCAGCCAAGTACAGTGGTACCTCGAATTACAAACGGCTCATGTTACAAACGCTTCAGGTTACAAACTCTGCTAACCTTGAAGAGTTACAGACCTCCGGAACGAATTAAGTTCGTAACTAGAGGTACCACTGTAATCTGGAGCAAACCGGCGATCAGTAGACCACGATCTTTATTGTTGCGCAAGAGATTCCCACACAGAGCAAGAACCCTGAGCCTGGGGTGACATCAACCTTTTTAACTCCCCCCCCTTCACCCAGAATACATTTTGAGCAGCATCTTCGCTAGTATGTCACAAGTGGGGAGGGGTATCAAAGGGTTACCCAAGTTCGTCCTTCTATCAGATACGTCTCCGGACACCTCTCAAGTACCCACCACCCAGAGAACAATAAAACTATCCACATACATCCTGGCCCTCAGGGCTTCTCCTGAGATGGGCTGAGATGGCTTGGTCAGCTGCCTCTGTGAAAGTCTATTGTCGCCCCTTGGTCACTCCCTGTATACATATTTGCCTCTTTACAACGGATGTTTTCGCTTAGCCCCGTTTCCTCAGTGAATCCACCCATTTCTTGATGAAATAGAACTTCTGCCAGGAAAACCTGAGCTGAAATAGTAAGGAGAGCAAAACAGCAGCCCTGTCTGACCCCAGTCACGTGGCAGGAGAATCTT
The DNA here is from genome assembly GCF_964270895.1 of Podarcis filfolensis. Taxonomy (NCBI): domain Eukaryota; kingdom Metazoa; phylum Chordata; class Lepidosauria; order Squamata; family Lacertidae; genus Podarcis; species Podarcis filfolensis. The sequence continues at coordinate 74,302,483 of NC_139612.1, forward strand.
CCTGAGCCCCACCCCCCGTGAGGTGGGTATGACATCATGGATGATCCACTGATGATCCACATGATCCAAGCAGACTCGTCCAAAGAGCAGGTCTCTAGGCCTGAATGAAACGGGTCTGCGGTGATGGATTCTGGAGTCAAGAAATGCGCCCTTTCCAGTGATCTCTCAGGCTGGCCGGGAAAAGGCAGGGAGCAGGAATCGCCAGGCATCCCGACGGACAGACTTGTAACGTTGCCCAAACACGAACTCGGAGTCAGATCTGATTTCCATGCAGAACTCATTTTGTGACTTCGCTGTTGGATTGCCGGGATCAGCCCCTCCCCCGCTCTCCTGATCCCCAGAAGAAAGACGGGGGGGGGATTTCTACGCCTCCTCCTTCTCCCCCCCCACTAGCTCAAAACTTTCCCTCCCCTCTCGGAACATCCTCCTCTCACCCCGCCCCCACCATCCCAGATCCCGCCCCCAATAAATTGCTCCTCCTCCTCCTCCTCCAATCCGGCTTCTGCTCCGGGAATGGGGTGGGAGCCCCCCTCCCACCCTGCCTGCTTCTCCCGGAAGTGGAGCTTCCACTCCGGATTGCTGCTCCTCCCCACAGCTCTAGGGGGGGCGCTTTCGGAAAGGAGAGGGATGAGGCAGGGGACCCCCCCGTGGATGTTGCAGGAAAGGAAAGGAGAATCGGGAGCGAGGACAAAGAGGTAAAGGGGTCGCGGGGGGGGGAGGACCCAGAGACCCCTCCAGCTCCCCCAAGCGCCTTCCGTGGGGCCTGGATCCCTGCACGCGTGCTGCGAAGGGGGCTTTTCTCGGCCCCTCAGGCACCTTGGCGGGGGCGGGCATGGGGCCCGCCTCCAGGGGGTCCCCATGAGGACCCCATCGCCCCGTGTCCCCCGCGCAGGCATCCCTGGGACCCTGTGGGCTCCGCGCAGAGAGAGGTGGGCCACGAAAGGCTTAACGGGCACGAGGAATAGAGACCCCCCTGTCCCTCCCCTTCTTCTCATGGGGGGGCGCCTCGGCTGGAGAGATGGGGGCGCAGGGCTTGGGGTGAGCGGCGCCAAGGGAGCCTCTGTATGCAGGGGAGACTCCGGGAGAGAGGGAGGGGGTCAAGGAAATTGGGGGGGGGCGGGAGGGAGCATTGGCGGCGGGGGGGGGGAGAGATATAGGAAGGACAGTCTGGGTGGGGCAGGCGTCTCCATTGTGGCAGCTGCGGGGATTCCCTGGTGGAACAGCCTTGACTTCTCTCTCCCGCCCAGTAATCGCCCCCCCTTCAAGGCGACCAGAGAGGGATCCCTGGAAAGTGGGGGGTCCTGTCCCCCCACCCTTCCTTCCTGCAATCTCCACCCCATAAGCCCCTGCCCTGTCCAGACACAGCGATTCTGCCCAGTCCAACCATTGGTCCCCTGGAGAGGAGAGGAAATCCAGAGGAAGAGATGTCAGTGTTTGTAAAAAGAAAAGAAAAGGTTCTGGCCTCCCTTTGTCGCCTCAGCCTGCTCCTTGGACCCTTGTCAGCATAGAAGAGTCCACCAGAAGAGCATCCTTGCAGAGTACTTTCTGCTTTTACAGTGGTACCTCGGGTTACATACGCTTCAGGTTACAGATGCTTCAGGTTACAGACTCCACTAACCCAGAAATAGTACCTCAGGTTAAGAACTTTGCTTCAGGATGAGAACAGAAATTGCGCTCTGGCGGCGCGGCAGGAGGCCCCATTAGCTAAAGTGGTGCTTCAGGTTAAGAACGGTTTCAGGTTACGTATGGAACTCCGGAACGAATTAAGTACTTAACCTGAGGTACCACTGTATTCTAAAAAGTCTTTCTGCAAAAGCGACTGACCAACTGTACACACATCAACACTACCAGCTTTCACCAACCAACCAACCCAACACCAAACTAACATTTCTCACTCCATAAGCATTAAAGAAACAGCAGCCAATTTTTTGCCGTGACAAGAGAGGAGGGGAGAGGCCTTCTCAGAAACGGCTCTTGGTTTCCGCAATCCCACCCAGGAAGCAGCCAGAATCCTTTTCCTCTCTCTCAGGCTTCCATCTTTATTGTCTTTTCCACTGAGGATGAGGATAATGTACACCTGTCATCAGAAACGGGTGCAGAGTCCATGGAATGGCTCTCAGGGCTGATAGAGAAGTTGCACCTCGAAAACATTTCTGTTCCTCTTATTCTTTGTAGGCAGTGTCAGAGTGACTGACAAGCTGAGATACAACCCATCAGCATCCGGTGACAGCGACTGCATGAATCTTTTGTCACGTGACAAAGACACATGAGAGCAGAAGCAGCAAAGCAGGCTGGGAAGTGCAGGGACAGCACAGTCATTTGGACCTACTAAATTTATTCAGGCCTAACTGCTAACTGTTGAGTCATTCTGACATGTGACGTAGTAGCCAGTTGCACTTTGTGCTCTCTGTAAGATTTCAGCAAGAGTCTGTCTGTCTCAGCCGTGAGCAGAGTCTGTATGCAATCTCAGTCAAACTGTTTGGAACCATGTTGTTTATGAAGAAGTTTATTTTAATTCAGTAAAGCTTTTATTCTTTAAAACTCTGCATTATTAATTTACGCTGCGTGTCATCTTCCCAGTCAAAGGACCCATTTTCATGATAGACAGTGCCTGGGGCTGGAGGCTCTACACACAGGGTGTGCCTGTGGAGGCCAAAGACTGCCAGTATTAGCACAGGTGAGGTGTGTGACCTCCCCAAATTTACAGACTGGATGTGAATGAGATTTCCTGGGTGGGATTATAGTTTACGGCAACCCTGTGATTTTCCCCACCCATAACATTTTGTGAGCTGATATAGCAGTACGAATTCCAAAATAACTTTTAAAAACTCCACAGGATCATCATCATCATCACATTTATACCCCCAGGCCTTAGTTTGCCTCCCCAGGATCTAGAGAAAACACCAGCTTTGAATCATACAGAGTAAAACTACCAGAACCTTCTTGAACCAATAGGTTAGGAATTATCGCTATACATTAGATCTGTACTTTTCTATGCCTGAAAAAATGCAACCATGACACTGTGGGAATGTTCAGGAATGCAGGAGAGGATATATTGTTTGATTATATCCTTTCCAACTTGTGTTAACAAGTTGTACAATTTAGCAGAGTAACATTCCCCCTTTTAAACTTACAGCGGATGCATTTGCTCAGGCTCGCTAAAGCCTCTAAAATAAGTTTCCTTGGTAATTTCCACTTTAGTCCCTCATACAAAGATAGACACGACACAATCTTCTATAAAAGTATAAAAAGAGTTTACTCACACATTCTGTTCAAAATGGATCCCAGAAGGTGGTGACCTACAGGCTGCACACCTGGTCCTTCAGGGGCACAGTTACCCCATCAGGAATGCCCCCCCTCCCCTAGGGACAGTATTTCTGTCTTGTCAGGATTCAACCTCAATGTGTTAGCCGCCATCCATCCTACAACCACCTCCAAACAGACACACAGGGCATTCACCATCTTCACTAGTTCCAATTTAAAAGAAAGGAAGAGCTGGGCATCATTCACATACTGGTGAACACCCAGCCCAAACCCCCTGATGATCTTTCCCAGCAGCTTCATATAGATAGTAAAAAGCATGGGGGAGAGAATGGAGTCCTGAGGCACCCCACAAGTAAGCACCCAGGGGTCTGAACACTCATCCCCCAACACCACTTTCTGGACATGGCCCAGGAGGAAGGAGGGGAACCACTGCATAGCAGGGTCCCCAGCACCCCTAGAGGGTCCAGAAGGACACCATGGCCAAACGTCTCCAAAGCCGCTGAGAGATCCAGCAGAACCAGGAAAGAGCTTCCCCCTCAACCTCTGGCCCGTTGGAGATCATCAACCAGTACAACCAGGGCAATTTCAGTCCCATGATGAGGCCTGAATCCCAATTGGAAAGATCATGGTGGCAGGAGCTTTCTTGGTCCTGCACCCCCAAAAGCTCCAGCCACAAGACTTTCATTAGCTTTGAAGGAGCCACATGATACATTGTGGTCTTTTCTTTGAAAAACAAATATTTTGAATACTTTTACAGTGCCGTATGATGTAAATATGGGATCCGGGTGGCGCTGTGGGTTAAACCACAGAGCGTAGGACTTGCCAATCAGAAGGTCGGCGGTTCGAATCCCCGTGATGCGGTGAGCTCCCATTGCTCGGTCCCTGCTCCTGCCAACCTAGCAGTTCGAAAGCACGTCAAAGTGCAGGTAGATAAATAGGTACCACTCCGGCGGGAAGGTAAAAGGCGTTTCCATGTGCTGCTCTGGTTCGCCAGAAGCGGCTCAGTCATGCTGGCCACGTGACCCAGAAGCTGTATGCCACTGGCTCCCTCGGCCAATAAAGCAAGATGAGCGCCGCAACCCCAGAGTTGGCCATGACTGGACCTAATAGTCAGTGGTCTCTTTACCTTTACCTTTATGATGTAAATTTTGTTTCTGTTTCCCTTGTTCCACATCGGAGAGACTTTGATACACAGCTCTGAGCTCATCTCTCTGCCTGAAACTGCTGTGTTAGCAGTACTGCCAGCCTGGACAGTGTGTTTGGGGGTCCTGGGCTGCCTAGCCAACAAGACCCCCTTCTCAGCCCGGCTGATATGGTCCCAAGGAAAGCAGAGCAGTATGTTTGGCACCAGCTTGGCTGCAGGAGTTGAATGAAGAAGGTGTGCAGGACACCATCCAACCATCTTAGAGACTCCACTCTGGATTTGTGTGAGTTTCCCTCCATAGCCTTTTCTTCTCCTGAACATAACTCACGAGGCAGTGAAGGTTTAGGACCAGAGTTTTCCTTCTCGATGGGCTTCCTTCCCCGGTTGACGATCCCATCGGCCCTTCACTTTCCTCTTCCGCACGGGCAGAATCCGCCTTCTAGACTGTGGGATTCACTGTTCTTCTCTTCCTCTCCATCCACCAGGGCTTGACTTCAGGTGCAGCAGAATTCCCCAGCCCCCCAAGGATTTGAGACCCATCAGCTATCCTCACCTGGTTTTGCCAGCCGGTTGAAGCCATTCCTGGGATTGTGGCCCCTGATTCATCCTGACAGCTTCTGGAAGGCACAGGTGAGAGCATAGTGCAGGGTGGGGACCACCAAAGGTACCACCGCTCCCATGACACCTCATGACATCATAGAATAGCTATATTTGAGACAGAACCGGAATAAATTCATGTCTCTAGAAATAACATAACTTCAGGCCATCAATAATTCAACACTACATATTCAAGGTTGAAGTTTTCACTAGTACAGTTATCCATTTGCCTTTAATATGCAGCTTTTTCAGTGTCACTTTAGGATGGGCTCGAGATCAGGCAGCACATCATTATTATAAGGAACGGGGGTCTGGAATTCCGATGTGCCAGCTGCTTTCCTTCTGCTTCTCCTGCTCTCTCCATGCAATGTGAGGCATGTAGATGGAGGTCCATCTCCAAGAACAGGAGCTTCCCTGAGCACCCATTCAGCTGACCCCAAGCACCAAGCCTTGTCACATGTTCTCTGACTGACCCAGACCACAGTCCCTGGAGAAGATGTAGACCTGGGTCTCCCAAAATGGTCCACTTGGACCTCTTGAGGCCATTGGGACTGTGCAGGTGATTCATAAAGATCTAGAGGTGGATGCAGGATTATGATGCAGAGGATGGGGAATGTCCAAAGGAACGATGGAGCGGAGAAAGAGAGGGTCTGTTCACAGACAGAGAGCAGCTGCCTTTCCTGTGAGGAAACAATTGATTTGAAAAGGCTGTATTCCAAGATCATGCTGCTTTATTAACAATGATTGAGGATTATGAAAGGTGGTGATGCATTACTATCATTTGATGACATTGCTTTTTCATTTCCAAAAAATTGGGAACATGGGTAGGAGGCGGGGGAATGTAGGAGATGTTTATATAAGACAGTGCTAATGGCGCTTGATGTGTTCTCTTTCCCTTTGCTCTCTTTCTTGTAACCCAAACAGGATTTCCTTTCCTCCCACTCTGAAGAAGGTGATGGAGAAGACATTCAGAATTCCAGGGGATGGGGCACCTTTCGTTTCATTAGGAATAGAAATTAAAATGTGTGAAATGTGGGATATGCTTCATTGAATGAGGACACATAGCTCACATCAATGACTCCGAGAGGAGAAACCATTTAAAGGTATGGAGTGTGGGAAAAGTTTCACTGATAGTGGAAAACTTAGAACACATCAGCGGATTTACATGGACAAGAAAGGATTCCAATGCAGGGAGTGTGGAAAGAGCTTCAGTCACAGTGGAGACCTTAGAAAACATCAACGGATTCACACAGGGGAGAAACCATATAAATGTATAGAGTGCGGAAAGAGCTTCAGTCACAGTGGATCCCTTAGAGAACATCAACGGATTCACACAGGGGAGAAACCATTTCAATGTATGGAGTGTGGAAAAAGCTTCTGTCGGAGTGGACAGTTACGTTCACATCTACGGATTCACACGGGTGAAAAACCTTTTAAATGCATGGAGTGTGGGAAGAGCTTCAGTCGGAATGGAGAACTTAAATTACACCAGCGAAATCACACTGGTGAAAAACCATATAAATGTATGGAGTGTGGAAGGAGCTTCATTCAGAGTGGACACCGCAATATACATCAACGGACTCACACAGGGGAGAAACCATATAAATGTATAGAGTGCGGAAAGAGCTGTAGTAATAGTGGAGACCTTAGAAAACATCAACGGATTCACACAGGGGAGAAACCATTTCAATGTATAGAGTGCGGAAAGAGCTTCAGTCACAGTGGAGACCTTAGAAAACATCAACGGATTCACACAGGGGAGAAACCATATAAATGTATGGAGTGTGGAAAAAGCTTCTGTCGGAGTGGACACTTAAGTTCACATCAACAGACTCACACGGGTGAAAAACCATATAAATGTATGGAGTGTGGAAAGAGCTTCAGTCGGAGTGGACACCTCAATAAACATCACCAGACTCACACAGGGGAGAAACCATATACATGTATGGAGTGTGGAAAGAGCTTCAGTCAGAGTGGACACCTCAATAAACATCACCAGACTCACACAGGGGAGAAACCATATAAATGCAGGGAGTGTGGAAAGAGCTTCAGTCAGAGTGATACACTTAGAAGACATCAACGGACTCACACAGGGGAGAAACCATTTAAATGTATGGAGTGTGGAAAGAGCTTCAGTCATATTGGAAACCGCAATATGCATCAATGGACTCACACAGGGGAAAAACCATTTAAATGCATTGAGTGCGGAAAGAGCTTCAGTCAAAATGGATACCTTAAAACACATCAACGGACTCACACAGGGGAGAAACCATATAAATGTATAGAATGTGGAAAGAGCTTCAGTTTCAATGCAAGCCTTAGAAGACATCAACAGACTCACACAGGCAGGGGGAAACCATATGAATGTATGGCACGCGGGAAGAGCTTCAGTCAAAAAGGAAACCTTAAATTACACCAGCAGACTCACACATGGGAGAATCCATTTAATGCATGGAATGTGGAAAGAGCTTCAGTTTCAATGCAAGCCTTAGAAGACATCAACTGGCTCACACAGGGGGAAAACCATTTAAATGCATTGAGTGCGGAAAGAGCTTCAGTCAGAATGGAGACCTTAAAACACATCAACGGATTTACACAGGGGAGAAACCATATAAATGTGTGGACTGTGGAAAGAGCTTCATTCAGATTGGAAACCTTAGAAAACATCAACGGACTCACACAGGGAAGAAACCATATAAATGTATGGAGTTTGGAAGGAGCTTCAGTCTGAGTGGAACCCTTGATTTACATCAACAAACTCCCACATGAGAGAAACCATATAAATGTCAAGTAGACAGAGGTTCAGTCCTTGTGGAAGTCCTACATCAACAGACTCATGGACAGGAAGAACTTTAACAGTTGACACCCTACAAACCCATCAACCCTCAAAGAGGAGAAGCTGTTTAAAGGGAAAGATTGCAGAAAGTGCTTTAGTTATAATGGAGTGTTTAAAGAACATCTAAGGACTCAGAGGGGAGAACCCATTGAGATGTATGGAGTGAGGAACGTGTTCCTTTCAGAGTCCACTCTTTTCTTCACAGCAATGAACTCAACTCAGCAGAAAATCCATTTTAAAAGCATGTCATGTATTTGAAGTTCTGGTGTTTATATGTAAAATTGTATAGTAATGAAATAATGAAGGTAACGTCTCACACTAGTGAGTATAATTTTAGATGTAAGGTACCTTTTGATAGTGAGGGGGAGTTGGTGAATCTGGATTTCTGGTGGTGAATGAGGATTAGGGCTGGGCATCTATTGATCTCATCCTATACCAGTTTCTAGACCACATTGTGATAACTTTTCAAAAACAATTGATATGGCAACACACCACAGATCACAGTGTGTGTTTCTGGGATGCCCATTTGCCTGGAAGCAGGCAGCAGAAAGCTTTGCTTTGTGAAGTCCCTGAATATGCTGAGTTGCTGACTAACCTCCCAGATGACAGGAAGCGATAGACACACCTCCATTGCCCTGTCTCCTTCCAGCCTCTTTCCTCCCTTGCTCCCTTCTGATGGTTTTTTTTAAAAATGATATTTATTGAAGTTTCAGAAACAAAAGATTTCATAGATAAAAAGAAAGGAAACAAGAGAAAGAATAAAAAAGAGAAAAAATACAAAATACAAAATACAGAAAATAAAATAAAAAACACTTAAAAACAAATCAATCTTTCCGTACCTTACATTTCATTTCCTTGCTTCCCTGACCTCCTCTCACCTCCCTTTTTTCTATTCCAGTTCAATTGGTTAATTCAGCAATTCCTTTCCCTCTTTGTTTTTATCTTAATCCTTTAACTTAATATATTATAGCTTTGGATTCTCATCTATTAACAATCCATTTTTACATACACCTTTATAACATTGCTGCTAAAACCACTTAACTTCATTCTGACATCATTCTAACATTCATTAATTTTGCAGTATTTCTGTAAATAGTATTTAAATTTCTTCCAATCTTCTTCCACCGACTCTTCTCCCTGGTCTCAGATTCTGCCAGTCATTTCCACCAATTCCATATAGTCCATCACCTTCATCTGCCATTCTTCCAAAGTGGGTAGTTCTTGTGTCTTCCCTTTCTGCCGGTGTGTGTGCCTGACTTAGATATCCTGTGTGCTCTATTTTTCTATTGCTGAAACTGGATTTGCTCTCAGGAGCTAAGTTTTGTGCCTCACTGGGGACCCAGTGAGAACTGTATGCTTTGAAAGCTCAGTAAACTATCACTGAAGAAGTCCTGCTGCCTCTGTGTGTGTTTTTGACCTCAGTGTGGGACTTGCTCTACACGTGGCCCCTACCCTGCTGCTACTTGGCTCATGCCCTGGACTTGCTCTACTCAAGCATGCAAGACGGTTTTTGCACCAAACTCTGTCATCCCCCCACCGCATGATCTCCAAGCACTGATTCTTCACCCAAACTTCACCCCTGCCTCCTAAGCATTCTGAAGAAAACTGATAATACTGTAAGTTAATGGGTGATTTCCCCGCAAGCCTAATTGCAAGAGGGGAGCGGAGGGACTGCAGGGACCAGGGAAGTCTCCTGATGGGCCCATCTTCACTCTTGAACCCCATGGGGCAACCCCAGAGCTCCTCCTTATTCTGGGGTTTGGGGAAGGTAGTATTTTTCATAGTCCCAGAAGTTTTTATTCAGTCATGCTGCTAGGGAGTTTTCCTACCAGAGGACCACAGTTCATATTGCTATCATACTGATTTTACTGTTGTTTCTGCTTTTGCTGTCATGGAACAGCTGGGTGCAGGGGGGGGGAGGCGCCAGTTGGGGGACCCACAAGGGAAGAAGGCTTAGATCCTGGGGACTTGTGGTGGGATGGCAGTGAGCCGAAAGAGGGAGAAAAGGAAGCAGAAGGGGAGGGGAGGTGTTGCAAGCTGAGGGGGAAACAGGGTTTGGTGAGCAGGAAGAGGCTGGGGCAGAGAGCAGTTTAGGCTCAGAGGGAGGAGAGGAGGGGGCTAGGAGACCTAGAGGAGGCCGACTCCTGAAGCATCCAGGGAGACTCCCCCTCCTGCTGTGACCAGCTCCCCTCTCCCCTGGTCTCCTAGAGCACACAGAGAAATCCAATTCAGACCCCATGAGCCTGTACATGATATTAATGGGCGTAGGGTTTTTTTGTCCCAACATGTATCACTTTAATCTCATTGATAATGAACTGTATTTTCTGCCCATTCACCCCGTTTGGAGAGGTCCTTTTGGAGCTCCTTGCAATATCTCTTTGTTTGAACAACCCTGGACAATTTGCTGCCATGAGCAAACTTTGCCCCTCCCTGCTCCCTCCTAACTCTAGATCATTTATGAACAAGTTGAAAAGCCACAGGTCCCAATACTGATCTTGAGGGGACTCTGCTTTCTGCCCCTCTCCATTCAGAGTACTGTCCCTTTCTTAGTACGTGTTCCCCCCTCCCTCCTTCCTTCTGTGCAGCGAAGGGAACCCTGCAGAAAAGATCTGGGGTGAATTTTGCTTCCCCACACATCCAACACTGGTCAGCATTCAGGGAAATGGAAGAGGAAAGCTGGCCACAATCCAAGAGACTGAGGTCAGCAGAAAGCGAAGCAAAGCCTACTCAAAGGGAAACCTCTTCAGCTTCTAGCCTTTCTGCTCCCACAATGGCTGAAGAAGAATTGCCATTTGGGAACGGCACAGCTGAATGGAATCCCCACAATCGCTCCTGCTGGAGGAATAGGGGCATTGACCCCTATAATCAAAGGGGATGGCCAGTGATAAGGAAAATCCCGGGTTGAGAGGGCCTAGCTCGTTGGGGTGCAAGTCCCCCCATGAGTCTGTGAGGTCAGTGAAAGAAGGAAGTTCCAGCCAAGTACAGTGGTACCTCGAATTACAAACGGCTCATGTTACAAACGCTTCAGGTTACAAACTCTGCTAACCTTGAAGAGTTACAGACCTCCGGAACGAATTAAGTTCGTAACTAGAGGTACCACTGTAATCTGGAGCAAACCGGCGATCAGTAGACCATGATCTTTATTGTTGCGCAACAGATTCCCACACAGAGCAAGAACCCTGAGCCTGGGGTGACATCAACCTTTTTAACTCCCCCCCCTTCACCCAGAATACATTTTGAGCAGCATCTTCACTAGTATGTCACAAGTGGGGAGGGGTATCAAAGGGTTACCCAAGTTCGTCCTTCTATCAGATACGTCTCCGGACACCTCTCAAGTACCCACCACCCAGAGAACAATAAAACTATCGACATACATCCTGGCCCTCAGGGCTTCTCCTGAGATGGGCTTTCAGAAGACCTGGCTTGGTCAGCTGCCTCTGTGGAAGTCTATTGTCGCCCCTTGGTCACTCCCTGGGTGGGGCGAAGTGTACATGCTCTCACGCTCAGGGGAATATGGCAGGAGGCCCTGTTCTCGCTGCCTACGTGACTATCCGCTTCAAGGGTCATGGAGGAGGTGAAGCCTACATTTACATTTTCTTAAGAGTTAAAATGGGATGTGGGTGGCACTGTCGGCTAAACGAAAGAGCCTAGGGCTTGCCGATCGGAAGGCCGGCGGTTCGAATCCCTGCGACGGGGTGAGCTCCCGTTGCTCGGTCCCAGCCAACCTAGCAGTTCAAAAGCATGTCAAAGTGCAAGTAGATAAACAGGTACCACTCCAGCGGGAAGGTAAACGACATTTCCGTGCGCTGCTCTGGTTCGCCAGAAGCAGCTTAGTCATGCTGGCCACACGACCCGGAAGCTGTACGCCGGCTCCCTCGGCCAGTAAAGCGAGATGAGCACCGCAACCCCAGAGTCGGTGACTGCACCTAATGGTCAGGGGTCCCTTTACCTTTACCTTAAACATTGGGGAGACGACCACTGGCGGAGGAAGAGGGGTGTGCCACGCCCCCGGAACACGCACCAACCATGCCCCCGCCTGCTACCCCCCCACCCCGTGCCAGAGCATGAAGCATATGTGGGCTTACGGTTTTGGTGCTTCTGGATCTCATGGGATTTAATGTCTTGCCATTATAAATGCACGGGGATAAGTGCATTTACACAGACACATTTCCACAAAAAGACCAGTACTCCGGCAAGTAGCCGCAGGTGATACAATACGAGCCTTTCTGCAAATGGCCTTTGCAACACAACTCACTGGGTGGTTACAAAGTATACAGATTTGCCTCTGTGCAACGGATGTTTTCGCTTAGCCCCGTTTCCTCAATGAATCCACCCATTTCTTGATGAAATAGAACTTCTGCCAGGAAAACCTGAGCTGAAATAGTAAGGAGAGCAAAACAGCAGCCTTGTCTGACCCCCGTCAGCCTCCAGACTCCCCCAGTCACGTGGCAGGAGATTCTTCCTGAGCCCCCCCCCCCCGTGAGATGGGTATGACATCATGGATGATTCATATGATCCATTGGTGATCCACATGATCCAAGCAGACTCGTCCAAAGAGCAGATCTCTAGGCCTGAATGAAACGGGTCTGCGATGATGGATTCTGGAGTCAAGAAATCCACCCTTTCCAATGATTTCTCAGGCTGGCCAGGAAAAGGCAGGGAGCAGGAATCGCCAGGCATCCCGACGGACAGACAGACTTGTCATGTTGCCAAAACACGAACTCGGAGTCTGATCTGATTTAAATGCAGAACTCATTTTGTGACTTCGCTGTTGGATCTCCGCGATCAGCCACTCCCCCCTCTCCTGATCCAGAAGGAAGACGGAAGGGGGGGGATTTCTACTCCTCCTCCTCCTCCTCCTCCCCCCCCAACCCGCTCAAAACTTTCCCTCCCCTCCCGGCACATCCTTCTCTCATCCCGCCCCCACCATCCCAAATCAGGCCCCCAATACATTGCTCCTCCTCCTCCTCCAATCCGGCTTCTGCTCCAGAAATGTGGTGGGGGGAGCCCCCCTCCCACCCTGCCTGCTTCTCCCGGAAGTGGAGCTTCCACTCCGGATTGCTGCTCTGCGGCGCAGCTCTAGGGGGGGCGCTTTCGGAAAGGGGAGGGAGGAGGCAGGGGGACCCCCCCCGTGGATGTTGCAGGAAAGGAGAATCGGGAGCGAGGACAAAGAGGTAAAGGGGTCGCGGGGGGAGAGGGGGGAGAAAAGGACCCAGAGACCCCGCCAGCTCCCCCAAGCGCCTTCCGTGGGGCCTGGATCCCGGCACGCGTGCTGCGAAGGGGGCTTTTCTCGGCCCCTCAGGCGCCTTGGCATCCCCGGAGCGCTGGGGGCTCCGCGCAGAGAGAGGTGGGCCACGAAAGGGTTAACGGGCATGAGCATCCTCCGGCTGGAGAGATGGGGGCGCAGGGCGTGGGGTGAGCCGTGCCAAGGGCGCCTCTGGATGCAGGGGAGACTCCGGGAGAGAGGGAGGGGGTCAAGGAAATTGGGGGGGAGGGAGGGGAGCATCCCTGGGGCAGGGAAGGGCAGCATTGGCGGCGGGGGGGGGGGGAGAGATATAGGAAGGACAGTCTGGGTGGGGCGCGCGTCTCCATTGTGGCAGCTGCGGGGATTCCCTGGTGGAACAGCCTTGACGTCTCTCTCCCGCCCAGCAATCGCCCCCCCTTCAAGGCGACCAGAGAGGGATCCCTGGAAAGTGGGGGGTCCTGTCCCCCCACCCTTCCTTCCTGCAATCTCCATCCCATTAGCCCCTGCCCTGTGCAGACACAGCGATTCTGCCCAGTCCAACCATTGGTCCCCTGGAGAGGAGAGGAAATCCAGAGGAAGAGATGTCAGTGTTTGTAAAAAGAAAAGAAAAGGTTCTGGCCTCCCTTTGTCGCCTCAGCCTGCTCCTTGGACCCTTGTCAGCATAGAAGAGTCCACGAGAAGAGCATTCTTGCAGAGTACTTTCTGCTTTTACAGTGGTACCTCGGGTTACATACGCTTCAGGTTACAGACGCTTCGGGTTACATACGCTTCAGGTTACAGACTCCACTAACCCAGAAATAGTACCTCAGGTTAAGAACTTTGCTTCAGGATGAGAACAGAAATTGCGCTCTGGCGGCAGCAGGAGGCCCCATTAGCTAAAGTGGTGCTTCAGGTTAAGAACAGTTTCAGGTTACGTATGGAACTCCAGAACGAATTAAGTACTTAACCCGAGGTACCACTGTATTCTAAAAAGTCTTTCTGCAAAAGCGACTGACCAACTGTACACACATCAACACTACCAGCTTTCACCAACCAACCAACCCAACACCAAACTAACATTTCTCACTCTATATGTACAACCCGCAGCTTTTTAAGCATTAAAGAAACAGCGGCCAATTTTTAGCCGTGACAAGAGAGGAGGGGAGAGGCCTTCTCAGAAGCGGCTCTTGGTTTCCGCAATCCCACCCAGGAAGCAGCCAGAAACCTTTTCCTCTCTCTCAGGCTTCCATCTTTATTGTCTTTTCCACTGAGGATGAGGACAATGTACACCTGTCATCAGAAACGGGTGCGGAGTCCATGGAATGGCTCTCAGGATTGATACGGAAGTTGCACCTCAAAAGCATTTCTGTTCCTCTTATTCTTTGTAGGCAATGTCAGAGTGATTGACAAGCTGAGATACAACCCATCAGCATCCAGTGACAGCGACTGCATGAATCTTTTGTCACGTGACAAAGACACATGAGAGCAGAAGCAGCAAAGCAGGCTGGGAAGTGCAGGGACAGCACAGTCATTTGGACCTACTAAATTTATTCAGGCCTAACTGCTAACTGTTGAGTCATTCTGAGATGTGACGTAGTAGCCAGTTGCACTTTGTGCTCTCTGTAAGATTTCAGCAAGAGTCTGTCTGTCTCAGCCGTGAGCAGAGTCTGTATGCAGTCTCAGTCAAACTGTTTGGAACCATGTTGTTTATGAAGAAGTTTATTTTAATTCAGTAAAGCTTTTATTCTTTAAAACTCTGCATTATTAATTTACGCTGCGTGTCATCTTCCCAGTCAAAGGACCCATTTTCATGATAGACAGTGCCTGGGGCTGGAGGCTCTACACACAGGGTGTGCCTGTGGAGGCCAAAGACTGCCAGTATTAGCACAGGTGAGGTGTGTGACCTCCCCAAATTTACAGACTGGATGTGAATGAGATTTCCTGGGTGGGATTATAGTTTACGGCAACCCTGTGATTTTCCCCACCCATAACATTTTGTGAGCTGATATAGCAGTACGAATTCCAAAATAACTTTTAAAAACTCCACAGGATCATCATCATCATCACATTTATACCCCCAGGCCTTAGTTTGCCTCCCCAGGATCTAGAGAAAACACCAGCTTTGAATCATACAGAGTAAAACTACCAGAACCTTCTTGAACCAATAGGTTAGGAATTATCGCTATACATTAGATCTGTACTTTTCTATGCCTGAAAAAATGCAACCATGACACTGTGGGAATGTTCAGGAATGCAGGAGAGGATATATTGTTTGATTATATCCTTTCCAACTTGTGTTAACAAGTTGTACAATTTAGCAGAGTAACATTCCCCCTTTTAAACTTACAGCGGATGCATTTGCTCAGGCTCGCTAAAGCCTCTAAAATAAGTTTCCTTGGTAATTTCCACTTTAGTCCCTCATACAAAGATAGACACGACACAATCTTCTATAAAAGTATAAAAAGAGTTTACTCACACATTCTGTTCAAAATGGATCCCAGAAGGTGGTGACCTACAGGCTGCACACCTGGTCCTTCAGGGGCACAGTTACCCCATCAGGAATGCCCCCCCTCCCCTAGGGACAGTATTTCTGTCTTGTCAGGATTCAACCTCAATGTGTTAGCCGCCATCCATCCTACAACCACCTCCAAACAGACACACAGGGCATTCACCATCTTCACTAGTTCCAATTTAAAAGAAAGGAAGAGCTGGGCATCATTCACATACTGGTGAACACCCAGCCCAAACCCCCTGATGATCTTTCCCAGCAGCTTCATATAGATAGTAAAAAGCATGGGGGAGAGAATGGAGTCCTGAGGCACCCCACAAGTAAGCACCCAGGGGTCTGAACACTCATCCCCCAACACCACTTTCTGGACATGGCCCAGGAGGAAGGAGGGGAACCACTGCATAGCAGGGTCCCCAGCACCCCTAGAGGGTCCAGAAGGACACCATGGCCAAACGTCTCCAAAGCCGCTGAGAGATCCAGCAGAACCAGGAAAGAGCTTCCCCCTCAACCTCTGGCCCGTTGGAGATCATCAACCAGTACAACCAGGGCAATTTCAGTCCCATGATGAGGCCTGAATCCCAATTGGAAAGATCATGGTGGCAGGAGCTTTCTTGGTCCTGCACCCCCAAAAGCTCCAGCCACAAGACTTTCATTAGCTTTGAAGGAGCCACATGATACATTGTGGTCTTTTCTTTGAAAAACAAATATTTTGAATACTTTTACAGTGCCGTATGATGTAAATATGGGATCCGGGTGGCGCTGTGGGTTAAACCACAGAGCGTAGGACTTGCCAATCAGAAGGTCGGCGGTTCGAATCCCCGTGATGCGGTGAGCTCCCATTGCTCGGTCCCTGCTCCTGCCAACCTAGCAGTTCGAAAGCACGTCAAAGTGCAGGTAGATAAATAGGTACCACTCCGGCGGGAAGGTAAAAGGCGTTTCCATGTGCTGCTCTGGTTCGCCAGAAGCGGCTCAGTCATGCTGGCCACGTGACCCAGAAGCTGTATGCCACTGGCTCCCTCGGCCAATAAAGCAAGATGAGCGCCGCAACCCCAGAGTTGGCCATGACTGGACCTAATAGTCAGTGGTCTCTTTACCTTTACCTTTATGATGTAAATTTTGTTTATGTTTCCCTTGTTCCACATCGGAGAGACTTTGATACACAGCTCTGAGCTCATCTCTCTGCCTGAAACTGCTGTGTTAGCAGTACTGCCAGCCTGGACAGTGTGTTTGGGGGTCCTGGGCTGCCTAGCCAACAAGACCCCCTTCTCAGCCCGGCTGATATGGTCCCAAGGAAAGCAGAGCAGTATGTTTGGCACCAGCTTGGCTGCAGGAGTTGAATGAAGAAGGTGTGCAGGACACCATCCAACCATCTTAGAGACTCCACTCTGGATTTGTGTGAGTTTCCCTCCATAGCCTTTTCTTCTCCTGAACATAACTCACGAGGCAGTGAAGGTTTAGGACCAGAGTTTTCCTTCTCGATGGGCTTCCTTCCCCGGTTGACGATCCCATCGGCCCTTCACTTTCCTCTTCCGCACGGGCAGAATCCGCCTTCTAGACTGTGGGATTCACTGTTCTTCTCTTCCTCTCCATCCACCAGGGCTTGACTTCAGGTGCAGCAGAATTCCCCAGCCCCCCAAGGATTTGAGACCTATCAGATATCCTCACCTGGTTTTGCCAGCCGGTTGAAGCCATTCCTGGGATTGTGGCCCCTGATTCATCCTGACAGCTTCTGGAAGGCACAGGTGAGAGCATAGTGCAGGGTGGGGACCACCAAAGGTACCACCGCTCCCATGACACCTCATGACATCATAGAATAGCTATATTTGAGACAGAACCGGAATAAATTCATGTCTCTAGAAATAACATAACTTCAGGCCATCAATAATTCAACACTACATATTCAAGGTTGAAGTTTTCACTAGTACAGTTATCCATTTGCCTTTAATATGCAGCTTTTTCAGTGTCACTTTAGGATGGGCTCGAGATCAGGCAGCACATCATTATTATAAGGAACGGGGGTCTGGAATTCCGATGTGCCAGCTGCTTTCCTTCTGCTTCTCCTGCTCTCTCCATGCAATGTGAGGCATGTAGATGGAGGTCCATCTCCAAGAACAGGAGCTTCCCTGAGCACCCATTCAGCTGACCCCAAGCACCAAGCCTTGTCACTAGTTCTCTGACTGACCCAGACCACAGTCCCTGGAGAAGATGTAGACCTGGGTCTCCCAAAATGGTCCACTTGGACCTCTTGAGGCCATTGGGACTGTGCAGGTGATTCATAAAGATCTAGAGGTGGATGCAGGATTATGATGCAGAGGATGGGGAATGTCCAAAGGAACGATGGAGCGGAGAAAGAGAGGGTCTGTTCACAGACAGAGAGCAGCTGCCTTTCCTGTGAGGAAACAATTGATTTGAAAAGGCTGTATTCCAAGATCATGCTGCTTTATTAACAATGATTGAGGATTATGAAAGGTGGTGATGCATTACTATCATTTGATGACATTGCTTTTTCATTTCCAAAAAATTGGGAACATGGGTAGGAGGCGGGGGAATGTAGGAGATGTTTATATAAGACAGTGCTAATGGCGCTTGATGTGTTCTCTTTCCCTTTGCTCTCTTTCTTGTAACCCAAACAGGATTTCCTTTCCTCCCACTCTGAAGAAGGTGATGGAGAAGACATTCAGAATTCCAGGGGATGGGGCACCTTTCGTTTCATTAGGAATAGAAATTAAAATGTGTGAAATGTGGGATATGCTTCATTGAATGAGGACACATAGCTCACATCAATGACTCCGAGAGGAGAAACCATTTAAAGGTATGGAGTGTGGGAAAAGTTTCACTGATAGTGGAAAACTTAGAACACATCAGCGGATTTACATGGACAAGAAAGGATTCCAATGCAGGGAGTGTGGAAAGAGCTTCAGTCACAGTGGAGACCTTAGAAAACATCAACGGATTCACACAGGGGAGAAACCATATAAATGTATAGAGTGCGGAAAGAGCTTCAGTCACAGTGGATCCCTTAGAGAACATCAACGGATTCACACAGGGGAGAAACCATTTCAATGTATGGAGTGTGGAAAAAGCTTCTGTCGGAGTGGACAGTTACGTTCACATCTACGGATTCACACGGGTGAAAAACCTTTTAAATGCATGGAGTGTGGGAAGAGCTTCAGTCGGAATGGAGAACTTAAATTACACCAGCGAAATCACACTGGTGAAAAACCATATAAATGTATGGAGTGTGGAAGGAGCTTCATTCAGAGTGGACACCGCAATATACATCAACGGACTCACACAGGGGAGAAACCATATAAATGTATAGAGTGCGGAAAGAGCTGTAGTAATAGTGGAGACCTTAGAAAACATCAACGGATTCACACAGGGGAGAAACCATTTCAATGTATAGAGTGCGGAAAGAGCTTCAGTCACAGTGGAGACCTTAGAAAACATCAACGGATTCACACAGGGGAGAAACCATATAAATGTATGGAGTGTGGAAAAAGCTTCTGTCGGAGTGGACACTTAAGTTCACATCAACAGACTCACACGGGTGAAAAACCATATAAATGTATGGAGTGTGGAAAGAGCTTCAGTCGGAGTGGACACCTCAATAAACATCACCAGACTCACACAGGGGAGAAACCATATACATGTATGGAGTGTGGAAAGAGCTTCAGTCAGAGTGGACACCTCAATAAACATCACCAGACTCACACAGGGGAGAAACCATATAAATGCAGGGAGTGTGGAAAGAGCTTCAGTCAGAGTGATACACTTAGAAGACATCAACGGACTCACACAGGGGAGAAACCATTTAAATGTATGGAGTGTGGAAAGAGCTTCAGTCATATTGGAAACCGCAATATGCATCAATGGACTCACACAGGGGAAAAACCATTTAAATGCATTGAGTGCGGAAAGAGCTTCAGTCAAAATGGATACCTTAAAACACATCAACGGACTCACACAGGGGAGAAACCATATAAATGTATAGAATGTGGAAAGAGCTTCAGTCTCAATGCAAGCCTTAGAAGACATCAACAGACTCACACAGGCAGGGGGAAACCATATGAATGTATGGCACGCGGGAAGAGCTTCAGTCAAAAAGGAAACCTTAAATTACACCAGCAGACTCACACATGGGAGAATCCATTTAATGCATGGAATGTGGAAAGAGCTTCAGTTTCAATGCAAGCCTTAGAAGACATCAACTGGCTCACACAGGGGGAAAACCATTTAAATGCATTGAGTGCGGAAAGAGCTTCAGTCAGAATGGAGACCTTAAAACACATCAACGGATTTACACAGGGGAGAAACCATATAAATGTGTGGACTGTGGAAAGAGCTTCATTCAGATTGGAAACCTTAGAAAACATCAACGGACTCACACAGGGAAGAAACCATATAAATGTATGGAGTTTGGAAGGAGCTTCAGTCTGAGTGGAACCCTTGATTTACATCAACAAACTCCCACATGAGAGAAACCATATAAATGTCAAGTAGACAGAGGTTCAGTCCTTGTGGAAGTCCTACATCAACAGACTCATGGACAGGAAGAACTTTAACAGTTGACACCCTACAAACCCATCAACCCTCAAAGAGGAGAAGCTGTTTAAAGGGAAAGATTGCAGAAAGTGCTTTAGTTATAATGGAGTGTTTAAAGAACATCTAAGGACTCAGAGGGGAGAACCCATTGAGATGTATGGAGTGAGGAACGTGTTCCTTTCAGAGTCCACTCTTTTCTTCACAGCAATGAACTCAACTCAGCAGAAAATCCATTTTAAAAGCATGTCATGTATTTGAAGTTCTGGTGTTTATATGTAAAATTGTATAGTAATGAAATAATGAAGGTAACGTCTCACACTAGTGAGTATAATTTTAGATGTAAGGTACCTTTTGATAGTGAGGGGGAGTTGGTGAATCTGGATTTCTGGTGGTGAATGAGGATTAGGGCTGGGCATCTATTGATCTCATCCTATACCAGTTTCTAGACCACATTGTGATAACTTTTCAAAAACAATTGATATGGCAACACACCACAGATCACAGTGTGTGTTTCTGGGATGCCCATTTGCCTGGAAGCAGGCAGCAGAAAGCTTTGCTTTGTGAAGTCCCTGAATATGCTGAGTTGCTGACTAACCTCCCAGATGACAGGAAGCGATAGACACACCTCCATTGCCCTGTCTCCTTCCAGCCTCTTTCCTCCCTTGCTCCCTTCTGATGGTTTTTTTTAAAAATGATATTTATTGAAGTTTCAGAAACAAAAGATTTCATAGATAAAAAGAAAGGAAACAAGAGAAAGAATAAAAAAGAGAAAAAATACAAAATACAAAATACAGAAAATAAAATAAAAAACACTTAAAAACAAATCAATCTTTCCGTACCTTACATTTCATTTCCTTGCTTCCCTGACCTCCTCTCACCTCCCTTTTTTCTATTCCAGTTCAATTGGTTAATTCAGCAATTCCTTTCCCTCTTTGTTTTTATCTTAATCCTTTAACTTAATATATTATAGCTTTGGATTCTCATCTATTAACAATCCATTTTTACATACACCTTTATAACATTGCTGCTAAAACCACTTAACTTCATTCTGACATCATTCTAACATTCATTAATTTTGCAGTAT
Organism: Podarcis filfolensis; assembly: GCF_964270895.1. NCBI lineage: Eukaryota > Metazoa > Chordata > Lepidosauria > Squamata > Lacertidae > Podarcis > Podarcis filfolensis. The sequence goes on from NC_139612.1 coordinate 74,323,686, forward strand.
TTCTGTAAATAGTATTTAAATTTCTTCCAATCTTCTTCCACCGACTCTTCTCCCTGGTCTCAGATTCTGCCAGTCATTTCCACCAATTCCATATAGTCCATCACCTTCATCTGCCATTCTTCCAAAGTGGGTAGTTCTTGTGTCTTCCCTTTCTGCCGGTGTGTGTGCCTGACTTAGATATCCTGTGTGCTCTATTTTTCTATTGCTGAAACTGGATTTGCTCTCAGGAGCTAAGTTTTGTGCCTCACTGGGGACCCAGTGAGAACTGTATGCTTTGAAAGCTCAGTAAACTATCACTGAAGAAGTCCTGCTGCCTCTGTGTGTGTTTTTGACCTCAGTGTGGGACTTGCTCTACACGTGGCCCCTACCCTGCTGCTACTTGGCTCATGCCCTGGACTTGCTCTACTCAAGCATGCAAGACGGTTTTTGCACCAAACTCTGTCATCCCCCCACCGCATGATCTCCAAGCACTGATTCTTCACCCAAACTTCACCCCTGCCTCCTAAGCATTCTGAAGAAAACTGATAATACTGTAAGTTAATGGGTGATTTCCCCGCAAGCCTAATTGCAAGAGGGGAGCGGAGGGACTGCAGGGACCAGGGAAGTCTCCTGATGGGCCCATCTTCACTCTTGAACCCCATGGGGCAACCCCAGAGCTCCTCCTTATTCTGGGGTTTGGGGAAGGTAGTATTTTTCATAGTCCCAGAAGTTTTTATTCAGTCATGCTGCTAGGGAGTTTTCCTACCAGAGGACCACAGTTCATATTGCTATCATACTGATTTTACTGTTGTTTCTGCTTTTGCTGTCATGGAACAGCTGGGTGCAGGGGGGGGAGGCGCCAGTTGGGGGACCCACAAGGGAAGAAGGCTTAGATCCTGGGGACTTGTGGTGGGATGGCAGTGAGCCGAAAGAGGGAGAAAAGGAAGCAGAAGGGGAGGGGAGGTGTTGCAAGCTGAGGGGGAAACAGGGTTTGGTGAGCAGGAAGAGGCTGGGGCAGAGAGCAGTTTAGGCTCAGAGGGAGGAGAGGAGGGGGCTAGGAGACCTAGAGGAGGCCGACTCCTGAAGCATCCAGGGAGACTCCCCCTCCTGCTGTGACCAGCTCCCCTCTCCCCTGGTCTCCTAGAGCACACAGAGAAATCCAATTCAGACCCCATGAGCCTGTACATGATATTAATGGGCGTAGGGTTTTTTTGTCCAAACATGTATCACTTTAATCTCATTGATAATGAACTGTATTTTCTGCCCATTCACCCCGTTTGGAGAGGTCCTTTTGGAGCTCCTTGCAATATCTCTTTGTTTGAACAACCCTGGACAATTTGCTGCCATGAGCAAACTTTGCCCCTCCCTGCTCCCTCCTAACTCTAGATCATTTATGAACAAGTTGAAAAGCCACAGGTCCCAATACTGATCTTGAGGGGACTCTGCTTTCTGCCCCTCTCCATTCAGAGTACTGTCCCTTTCTTAGTACGTGTTCCCCCCTCCCTCCTTCCTTCTGTGCAGCGAAGGGAACCCTGCAGAAAAGATCTGGGGTGAATTTTGCTTCCCCACACATCCAACACTGGTCAGCATTCAGGGAAATGGAAGAGGAAAGCTGGCCACAATCCAAGAGACTGAGGTCAGCAGAAAGCGAAGCAAAGCTTACTCAAAGGGAAACCTCTTCAGCTTCTAGCCTTTCTGCTCCCACAATGGCTGAAGAAGAATTGCCATTTGGGAACGGCGGAGCTGAATGGAATCCCCACAATCGCTCCTGCTGAAGGAATAGGGGCATTGACCCCTATACTCAAAGGGGATGGCCAGTGATGAGGAAAATCCCGGGTTGAGAGGCTACTCAACAGCCCAGCTCGTTGGGGTGCAAGTCCCCCATGAGTCTGTGAGGTCAGTGAAAGAAGGAAGTTCCAGCCAAGTACAGTGGTACCTCGAATTACAAACGGCTCATGTTACAAACGCTTCAGGTTACAAACTCTGCTAACCTTGAAGAGTTACAGACCTCCGGAACGAATTAAGTTCGTAACTAGAGGTACCACTGTAATCTGGAGCAAACCGGCGATCAGTAGACCATGATCTTTATTGTTGCGCAACAGATTCCCACACAGAGCAAGAACCCTGAGCCTGGGGTGACATCAACCTTTTTAACTCCCCCCCCTTCACCCAGAATACATTTTGAGCAGCATCTTCGCTAGTATGTCACAAGTGGGGAGGGGTATCAAAGGGTTACACAAGTTCAGCATTTCGTCCTTCTATCAGGTACGTCTCCGGACACCTCTCAAGTACCCACCACCCAGAGAACAATAAAACTATCCACATACATCCTTGCGCTCAGGGCTTCTCCTGAGATGGGCTTTCAGAAGACCTGGCTTGGTCAGCTGCCTCTGTGGAAGTCTTTTGTCGCCCCTTGGTCACTCCCTGGGTGGGGCGAAGTGTACGTTCTCTCACGCTCAGGGGATTATGGCAGGAGGCCCTGTTCTCGCTGCCTACGTGACTATCCGCTTCCAGGGTCATGGAGGAGGGTGAAGCCTAAATTCACCTTAAAATGGCGTTGGAATGGGAAGAATTGGTTAAAGAATGGATATTATGTGAATTTACAAAGTTAGGTATCTTTCCCTGAGCTGTCAAGCTGAAAGGATACATTCAGACACAATCTTTGTAACATTCTAGCAACTTTAGACAATCGAAACCAAAATGGATACATTTCATATACGTTGCCCATAGTCTGAGCAGCAGGAGGGCGCTGAGACAACCGTGCAAAGGCTGAGCTGAATGGCTGGTTTGCAGAGATTTTCAGCCGCCTATGGATTCCCCCATTGGCTAGCTGTCAAAACATAGCACTCTTGATTGGTGAGCTTCAGTTATTCATAAATCCCATTCATAAAACACAGAGTCCATAAATTCCATTCATAAAATGCAGAGACCGTGTTTTCCTGTATTTATACGATGTGTGTGTTGTTCTTGTGCGACTGAGGGGAGAGGGGTTTTGGACCCAGGGGATAATGTCAGATGGTAAACACACACCCCCTTGTATTTTCCATGTCACCAGGACGGAATTCCCCCACTCTTGTCACACGCAGCTGGGCTCACTTGCCAGAGCCACCTGGAGATCCTGATGGCAATAGCCATCATCCCTGACCACTGGTCTTGCTAGCTCAGGGTGATGGGAGCTGTAGTCCAAAAGCAGCTGGAGACCCAAGTTTGGGAAACCCTGTTCTCCCGGAAGGACAAAGGGGGGTTCACTTGCATCAGAGCGTTAGGTGAGCCCTGCAGGATCAGACACATTTCTTCTAGGGACACGTTTCTGGGGTCCCCACGGTGCGCCCCAGCCTGGCTCCACTCTGCCAGGGCAGCTGGTTTTTGTTTCGCTGCAGGTGAGCCTGCCCCGTGCAACGTGGGGCTCTTAAAGGAACTTCGGGGGGGGCGGAGGGGCTGCAGCGCCAAGACCTAAAACACGGAGGGATCTAAGCTCGTGGGGTGGGGGAGGGGAGCATTTTGCAATGCAAACCTTGTAGGCGGGACGGGACCCACTTTGCCGCTGGAGCTCAGGGATCAGCCCCTCCCCGCTCTCCTGATCCACAAAAGGAAAAAGGGAGGGAGAAACCTTCCTCTTCCTCCCCCCCCCTCAATTCTTTCCCTCCCCTCCCGGCTTATCCTCCTCTCACCCCGCCCCACAACCCCAGATCCCGCCCCCAAACGTCCCATCCCTTCCTCCTCCTCCTCCTCCAATCCGGCTTCTGCTCCAGGACTGGGGAGTGTGAGCCCCCTCCCAAGCTGCCTGCTTCTCCCGCAAGTGGAGCTTCTACTCTACGACGTAGCTCTAGAGGCGCTTTCGGAAAGGGGAGGGAGGAGGCAGGGGACCCCCCCCCCCGTGGATGTTGCAGGAAAGGAGAATCGGGAGCGAGGACAAAGAGGTAAAGGGCTCGCGGGGGAGAGGGGGAGAAAAGGACCCAGAGATCCCCTCCAGCTCCCCCAAGCGCCTTCCGTGGGGCCTGGATCCCGGCACGCGTGCTGCGAAGGGGCGGAGATGGGGCGCCCACCCACGAGGACTCCCTGGCCCCGTTTCCCCCGCGCAGGCATCCCTGGGGCACGGAGAAGCGGGCCAGGAAAGGGTTAAGGGGTGCGGGAGGCGCCTGGATAGAGACCCCCCTATCCCTCCCCATGTCGTCTTGGGGGGCCCCTCCAAATGGAGAGATGGGGGCGCATGGCGAGGGGTGAGCCAAGGGGGCCTCTGGGTGCAGGGGGCGCCAAGGGCGAAGGTAGAAGGGGGGCACCCCCAGGGCAAGGAAGCACAGCATTGGGGGAGGGGGAGATAGCCCGAGGGGCCGCCTTGGCTTCTCGCTCCCGCCCAGCAATCGACTCTCCCTTCAAGGCGACCAGAGAGGGATCCCTGGAAAGTGGGGGTCCTGTCCCCCCACCCTTCCATCCTGCAATCTCCATCCTCTTCCCACCCCATAAGCCCCTGCCCTGTCCAGACACAGCCATTCTGCCCAGTCCATTCCTTGGTCCCCTGGAGAGGAGAGGAAATCCTGAAAGGAGGGGAGAGGCCTTCTCAGAAGCGGCTCTTGGTTTCCGCAATCCCACCCAGGAAGCAGCCAGAAACCTTTTCCTCTCTCTCAGGCTTCCATCTTTATTGTCTTTTCCGCTGAGGATGAGGATAATGTACACCTGTCATCGGAAACAGGGGTGCAGAGTCCATGGAATGGCTCTCAGGATTGATACAGAAGTTGCACCTCAAAAGCATTTCTGTTCCCCCTATTCTTTGTAGGCAATGTCAGAGTGACTGACAAGCTGAGATACAACCCATCAGCATCTGATGACAGCGATTGCATGAATCTTCCCAGTCAAAGGACCCATTTTCTTGATAGACAGTGCCTGGGGCTGGAGGCTCTACACACCAGGTGTGCCTGTGCAGGCCAAAGACTGCCAGTATTAGCACAGGTGAGGTGTGTGACCTCCCCAAATTTATACACTATATGTGAATGAGAGTTTGTGGGTGGGATTATAGTTTACAGCAACCCTGTGATTTTCTCCACCCATAACATTTCGTGAGCTGATATTGCAGTATGAATTCCAAAGTAACTACAAAAAATATCATAATAATAATAATAGTACAGTGGTACCTCGGGTTAAGAACTGGATTCGTTCTGGAGGTCCGTTCTTAACCTGAAACTGTTCTTAACCTGTGGTACCACTTTAGCTAATGGGGTCTCCTGCTGCCGCCGTGTGATTTCTGTTCTCATACTGAAGCAAAGTTCTTAACCCAAGGTAATATTTCTGGGTTAGCAGAGTCTGTAACCTGAAGCGCCTGTAACCTGAGGTACCACTCTAGAAGTTATAGTATTAGTATTTTCCCCCAGCCACTCTGGGCAGCTTACAGTACATATAGGTAAAGGTAAAGGGACCCCTGACCATTAGGTCCAGTCGTGGCCGACTCTGGGGTTGCGGTGCTCATCTGGCTTTATTGGCCGAGGGAGCCGGCGTACAGCTTCCGGGTCATGTGGCCAGCAGGACTAAGCCGCTTCTGGAGAACTAGGGCAGTGCACGGAAAGCCCGTTTCCCTTCCCGCCAGAGTGGTACCTACTTATCTACTTGCACTTTGACGTGCTTTCGAACTGCTGCTAGGTTGGCAGGAGCAGGGGCCGAGCAACGGGAGCTCATCCTGTTGCGGGGATTCGAACCGCCAACCTTCTGATCTAGGCTCTGAGGTGTAACCCACAACGCCACCCGCGTCCCTACAGTACATATACAAGACAGTAAAACACCCAACATTAAAAACCTCTTGAGACAGCTGTCTTCTAAATGTCAGATGGTTGCCTACTTCCTTGCCCTCTGAAGGGAGGGCATTCCATGGGGCAGGAGGCCCTCTGCCTGGTTCCCTGGAACTTCACTTCTAACAGCAAGGGAACCAGCAGAAGACCCTCGGAGGAGGACCTCCCTGTCCAGACTGAGCGATGGGGGTGAAGATGCTCCTTCAGGTCCACAGGGCCGAGGCTGTTGAGGGCTTGAAGTTGCAGATCTTGCTCCTCCATAATGATCGATGTATAGTTAGCAGCGTAGGAAAAAAACACAGAGGCAGCAAAAAAGTAATTCAGCTGAGAAATTTATTACTGAAGACAGATAAGCATAACAGGACCCAAAATTAGCAAAAATGTAACTCACAGTAAAACCCTGACTTAGCATACCAAAACAGCACTCAAGTAAGAAACAGACAAGCAGAGTAGAGTAATAGCAGAATATGAAGTGGGAGCAGGCGCATTTCAATACTGTAATTCATATATAATTCAGTGTCAGAGTAACCCTGGGACTAGATAACAAGCCTCCAGGTGGACGTGCCCCACCTGCCCTTCACGTTCCTCTTCCGCACGGGCAGAATCTGCCTTCTGGACTGTGGGATTCACGGTTGTTCTCCTCCTCTCCATCCACCAGGGCTTGACTTCAGGTGCAGCAGAATTCCCAGCCCCCCAAGGATTTGAGACCCATCAGCTTTCCTCACCTGGGTTAGCCGGCCGGTTGAAGCCGTTCCTTGAACACCTGTTGCCTCCTAACAGCTTCTGGAAGCCACAGGTGAGAGCTGAGTGCAGGGTGGGCACCAAGGGTGGAAAAATGACACCAGAATGTGCAGGACATGTCCCCCACCAAAGGAACTACTGCTCCCCAACACCCCATGACATCTAGATTCAGGTAGGTAGCCGTGTTGGTCTGACGCAGTTGAAATAAAAAATTAAAAAATAGTCCAGTAGCACCTATGATTGTTCTAGATTTAAGCTTCCGTGTGCATGCACACTTCTTCAGATACACTGAGACAGATGTCACCAGACCCTTGTATATTGTGGGAGTGTGTGGTGGGTTTTTTCCTCAGAAGTGTACTCCTACTACCATCTCCTACTACCCTTCACTATATGAAGAAGTGTGCATGCACACGAAAACTTATACCTAGAACAAACTTAGTTGGTCCCTAAGGTGCTGCTGCTGCTGTTGTTGTTTATTCGTTTAGTCGTGTCCGACTCTTCGTGACCCCATGGACCAGAGCACGCCAGGCACTCCTGTCTTCCACTGCCTCCCGCAGTTTGGTCAAACTCATGCTGGTCGCTTCAAGAACACTGTCCCACCATCTCCTCCTCCGTCGTCCCCTTCTCCTTGGGCCCTCCATCTTTTCCAACATCAGGGTCTTTTCCAGGGAGTCTTCTCTTCTCTTGAGGTGGCCAAAGTCTTGGAGCCTCAGCTTCACGATCTGTCCTTCCAGTGAGCACTCAGGGCTGATTTCCTTCAGAATGGAGAGGTTTGATCTTCTTGCAGTCTATGGGACTCTCAAGAGTCTTCTCTAGCACCCGAATTCAAAAGCATCAATTCTTTGGCGATCAGCCTTCTTTATGGTCCAGCTCTCACTTCCATACTTCACTACTGGGAAAACAATAGCTTTAACTATACGGACCTTTGTTGGCAAGGTGATGTCTCTCCTTTTTAAGACACTGTCCAGGTTTGTCTTTTTTTTTTCTCCCAAGACACCTGGCTTGAGAGCAGTACATGTGAAAAGGATCTAGGAGTCTTGGTTGACCACAAACTTGACATGAGCAAACAGTGTGACGCGGCAGCTAAAAAAGCCAATGCAATGCTGGGCTGCATCAATAGGAGTATAGCATCTAGATCAAGGGAAGTAATAGTGCCACTGTATTCTGCTCTGGTCAGACCTCACCTGGAGTACTGTGTCCAGTTCTGGGCACCACAGTTCAAGAAGGACACTGACAAACTGGAACGTGTCCAGAGGAGGGCAACCAAAATGGTCAAAGGCCTGGAAACGATGCCTTATGAGGAACGGCTAAGGGAGCTGGGCATGTTTAGCCTGGAGAAGAGGAGGTTAAGGGGTGATATGATAGCCGTGTTCAAATATATAAAAGGATGTCACATAGAGGAGGGAGAAAGGTTGTTTTCTGCTGCTGCACAGAAGTGGACACGGAGCAATGGATCCAAACTGCAGGCAAGAAGATTCCACCTAAACATTAGGAAGAACTTCCTGACAGTAAGAGCTGTTTGACAGTGGAATTTGCTGCCAAGGAGTGTGGTGGAGTCTCCTTCTTTGGAGGTCTTTAAGCAGAGGCTTGACAACCATATGTCAGGAGAGCTCTGATGGTGTTTCCTGCTTGGCAGGGGGTTGGACTCGATGGCCCTTGTGGTCTCTTCCAACTCTATGATTCTATGATTCTATGAACTGTATCAGACCAATATGGCTACCTACCATTAACTACAGTTACCTCCTTGCCTTGAATATCCTGCTTTTCAGTACCAGATTAGGATAGTCCTCTGTCAGAAGACAAGCAGAGGATCAGGCAGCACACCATCATTATAAAGAACCATTGGGGTGGGTGTTTCCATCTGGGATTCCCATGTGCCAGCTGCTTTCTTTCCGCTTTTCCTGCTCTCTCCATACAATGTGAGGCATGTAGACAGAGGTCCATCTCCAAGAACAGGAGGTTCCCTGAGCACCCATTCAGCTGACCCCTAGTACCAAGCCTTGTCACTAGTTCTTTGACTGACCCTGACCACAGTCCCTGGAAGGGATGTAGGCCTGAGCCTTCCAAAATGGTCCATATGGAGCTCCTGAGGTCAGTGAGACTGTGCAGGTGATTCATGAAGATCTAGAGGTGGAAACGGGGGCAACCACTTGATTTGAAAGGCAGTCCCACAGGACAACAGTATTCCAAGATCATGCTGTGTTATTAAAGATGATTGAGGATTATAAAAGGTTGCTGATGAATTACTATCATTAGACATGGGTAGGACATGGGAGAATGTAGGAGATGTTGAAATAAGAGAATGTGCTAATGGCGGTTGATGTGCCCTTTTTTTTCTGTGTTCTCTTTCTTGAAACCCAAACAGGATTTCCTTTCTGCCCACTCTGAAAAAGGTGATGGAAAAGACAGAATTGCAGGGGACAGGACACCTTTTGTTTCATTAGGAATAGCCATTAAAATATGTGAAACGTGGAATATGCTTCACTGAACGAGCACACATAGTTCACATCAACGAACACAAAAAGGAAAGAACCCATTTAAAGGTATGGAGTGCGGAAAGAGCTTCTCTTTCAATGCAAAACTTAGAACACACCAGAGGACTCACAAAGAGAGAAAATCTTTTAAGTGCAGGGAGTGTGGGAAGAATTTCAGTCAGAGTGGAAACCTTAAATTGCACAAATGGACTCACACAGGGGAGAAACCATATAAATGTATTGAGTGTGGAAAGGACTTTAGTGATAGTGGAAGCCTTAGGAAACATCAACGGACTCACACAGGAGAGAAACCATTTAAATGTGTGCAGTGTGGGAAGTGCTTCAGTTTCAGTGCAAGCCTTAGATTACATCAACGGACTCACACAGGGGAGAAACCATTTAAATGCATGGAGTGTGGAAAGAGTTTTAGTGATAGTGGAAGCCTTAGGAAACATCAACGGACTCACACAGGGGAGAAACCCTATGAATGTATGGAGTGTGGAAAGGACTTTATTACGAGTTCACAACTTAGATCACATCAACGGACTCACACAGGGGAGAAACCATTTAAATGTATGGAGTGTGGAAAGAGTTTTAGTGATAGTGGAAGCCTTAGGAAACATCAACGGACTCATACAGGAGAGAAACCATTTAAATGCATGGAGTGTGGAAAGAGTTTTAGTGATAGTGGAAGCCTTAGGAAACATCAACGGACTCATACAGGAGAGAAACCATTTACATGTGTGGAGTGTGGAAAGGACTTTATTAGGAGTTCACAACTTAGATCACATCAACGGACTCACACAGGGGAGAAACCATTTAAATGTATGGAGTGTGGAAAGAGTTTTAGTGATAGTGGAAGCCTTAGGAAACATCAACGGACTCATACAGGAGAGAAACCATTTACATGTGTGGAGTGTGGAAAGGACTTTATTACGAGTTCACAACTTAGATCACATCAACGGACTCACACAGGGGAGAAACCATTTAAATGCATGGAGTGTGGAAAGAGTTTTAGTGATAGTGGAAGCCTTAGGAAACATCAACGGACTCACACAGGGGAGAAACCATTTAAATGCATGGAGTGTGGAAAGAGTTTTAGTGATAGTGGAAGCCTTAGGAAACATCAACGGACTCATACAGGAGAGAAACCATTTAAATGCATGGAGTGTGGAAAGAGCTTCAGTCATAGTGGAAACCTGAGAGTACATCAACAGACTCACATAGGTAAGAAACTATTTAAATGTATGGAGTGCGGAAAGACCTTTGGTGATAATGGAAAGCTTAGAACACATCAACGGACTCACACACGGGAGAAACCACTTCAATGTATGGAGTGTGAAAAGAGTTTTAGTAATAGTGGATGTCTTAGGAAACATCAACAGACTCACACAGGGGAGAAACCATTTTAATGTATGGAGTACAGTAAATACTTCACTCAGAGTGGAAATCTTAGAAAACATCAGCAGATACACAGGGGAGAAACTGTTTAAATGTATGGACTGTGGAAGGAGCTTCAGTCAGAGTGGAACCCTTGATTTATGTCAACAAACTCACACAAAAGACAAACCGTGTAAATATCAGGAAAGTAGATAGAGGTTCACTCTTAGTGGAAGTTCAAAATCAACAGACTCATGGACAGGAAGAACTTTAAGAGTTGAAACCCTTCAAAAAATCAACAAACTCAAAGGGGAGAAGCAGTTTAAATGAAAAGACTGCAAAAAGTGCTTTATTTATAATAGAGTGATCAAGGAACCTCTAGGGACTCTCAAATGGGGGAACCCATTTAGATGTATGGAGTGTGGGACGTCTTCCTCTCAGAGTCAACTCTGAGCAATGAACTCAGCAGGAAAGCATTCCTTTTTTTTAATAAATATTTATTGAAGTTTTACATAGTAGTGAAGAGAATAAAAAAACAAAGTTAGAAAAAAAGAATCCAAAAAGTAACAGTACAAAATGCAAAATACAGTAGAAGTAACTAAAAAAAGTTAAAGAAAAAAAAGATACAAAAAAGAAAAGAAAAATCTTAAATTTCATGTCTCAAATTTCAATTACTTATTTCCCTGACCTCCTCACACCTCCCTTTTTTGTATTCCCGTTTAGATGTTCCATTCAGCAAATCCTTATCCTCTTTCAGTTATCTTAACTCTATATCTCAACATAGCATAATATTATAGTTTCATCCATTATCCATTATCAATCCATTTTTACATGTTCTTAGTAGCTTTATTACTAAAACCACTTAATTTCAATCCAACATCATTTTAACATTCATTAATTTTACAGTATTTCTGCAGATAGTCTTTAAATTTCTTCCAATCTTCTTCCACCAACTCTTCTCCCAGGTCTCGGATTCTGCCAGTCATTTCCGCCAATTCCATATAGTCCATCACTTTCATCTGCCACTCTTCCAGGGTGGGTAGATCTTGTGTCTTCCAATACTTTGCGATGAGTATTCTTGCTGCTGTTGTTGCATACATGAAAAAGGTTCTATCCTTCTTTGGCACCAATTGGCCAACTAAGCCCAGGAGAAAGGCCTCTGGTTTCTTCAAGAAGGTATATTTAAATACCTTTTTCATTTCATTATATATCATCTCCCAGAAAGCCTTAATCATTGGGCACGTCCACCAAAGGTGAAAGAATGTACCTTCATTTTCTTTACATTTCCAACATTTATTATCGGGCAAGTGATAGATTTTTGCGAGCTTGACTGGCGTCATGTACCATCTGTATATCATTTTCATAATACTCTCTCTTAAGGCGTTACATGCCGTAAATTTCATACCTGTGGTCCACAACTGTTCCCAGTCAGCGAGCATAATGTTATGACCAACATCTTGTGCCCATTTAATCATAGCAGATTTAACCGTTTCATCCTGTGTATTCCATTTTAACAGCAAGTTGTACATTCTTGACAATATCTTTGTTTTGGGTTCTAACAGTTCTGTCTCCAATTTTGATTTTTCCACCTGGAAGCCAATTTTTTTATCCAAATTGTATGCCTCCCTAATTTGATAGTAATGAAGCCAATCACGCACTCTATCTTTTAGTTTCTCAAAACTCTGCAATTTTGATTTGTCCCCTTCCTGTTCCAAAATTTCCCAATATTTCGGCCATTTGGCCTCCATATTGAGCTTTTTCTGGGCCTTTGCTTCCATCGGTGACAACCACCTTGGGGTTTTGTTCTCTAATAGGTCTTTATATTTTATCCAGACATTAATCAATGCTTTCCTGACAATCTGGTTTTTAAAAGCTTTATGAGCTTTAACCTTGTCGTACCATAAGTATGCATGCCACCCAAAAACATTATTAAAACCTTCTAGATCCAAAATGTCTGTGTTTTCAAGAAGTAGCCATTCTTTCAACCAGCAGAATGCTGCTGATTCATAATAAAGTTTAAGGTCTGGCAGGGCAAATCCACCTCTTTCCATTACATCAGTTAGTATTTTAAATTTTATTCTGGGCTTCTTGCCCTGCCAGACAAATCTAGAAATGTCTCTTTGCCACTTCTTAAAACAATCCATCTTGTCCAAGATTTGCAATGATTGAAACAGAAACAACATTCTTGGCAATACATTCATCTTTATAACAGCGATTCAACCCAACAAGGAAAGCTTCAAATTTGACCAGATTTTTAGGTCCTTTTTCACTTCTGACCAACATTTCTCATAGTTGTCTTTAAATAGGTTTAAGTTCTTAGCGGTCATGTTTACCCCCAAGTATTTTACTTTCTTAACCAGTGTTAAGCCTGTCTCCTTCTGAAACCTCTCTTTCTCTAACGGTGTTAAATTTTTCTCAAGAACTTTGGTTTTTAATTTGTTCAACTTAAATCCTGCCACTTGACCAAATGCTTGAATCAGTTCTAATACTCTGTTAGTACTAGATTCTGGCTCCTGTAACGTCAATACTAAGTCATCTGCAAAAGCTTTCAATTTATACTGTTTGGCTCCGACCTGTATACCTTTAATCAGACGGTCCCTTCTAATCATATTTAGCAAAACTTCCAGGACCAAAATAAAAAGTAGCGGGGAAATTGGGCAGCCTTGTCGTGTACCTTTCTCTATCTTTAGTTCCTCTGACACCACATTGTTAACTATTAGTTTAGCCGTTTGTTCTGAGTAAATTGCACTTATACCATTTTCAAACCCTTGACCAACCCCCATCCCCTGAAGATTTTTCTTCATAAAACTCCAAGAAATATTATCAAAGGCTTTCTCCGCATCCACAAAAATCAAAACTGCTTTAGTATTAATGTTCACTTGCAACTTCTCCAAAATATTAATTATATTCCTTGTATTGTCAGACAGGTGTCTACCTGGGAGAAAGCCAGCTTGGTCTTTATGTATCTCTTCCACTAATACTTTTTTTAATCTTTTAGCCAATATATCAGCAAATATTTTATAATCCACATTAAGTAGGGATATGGGGCGGTAGTTCTTAAGTTGTGTCTTTTCAGACTCAGTTTTTGGTATAAGCGTAATATAAGCTTCCTTCCACGACTCTGGCGCTTTTCCCCCCTCCAGAATTTCATTACAAACCTCCTTAAGTGGTTGAATTATCCAGTCCTTCAAGGATCTATAATATTTTGAGGTTAAACCATCCGGCCCTGGAGATTTGCCCAGCTGCATATTCTGAATGGCACCTTCCACCTCCTGTTCTGTTATTTTATTGTTCAGCATTAGCTTGTTTTCTTGAGAGATTTTTTGTAGTCCATTTGTTTTTAAAAATTGGTCTATATCAAATTCTTTCTGTGGCTCTTGTGTATATAACTGTTTAAAGTACCTCTGGAAGCATTTTCTAATTTCCACTGGATTCTGAATGTTCTTTCCTTCCACTTCCAAGTTTGTAAAGGTATTAAGCTTTTGTCTTTTTTTCATTTGCCAGGCTAACAATTTTCCACATTTATTAGCCGATTCAAATGTCCTTTGTCTCATTTGTTTAATTTTCCATTCAATTTCCTGATTCATCATCTTCATGTATTGCACTTGGTATAACTTTATATCTCTCAGAATCTCTTGTGACTTTGGTTTCGCTCTCAGTTTCTTCTCCCCCTCTTTTATTTTTTTTCCAAAATTTTGTCTTTTTTCTCATTTTGAGATCTCTTCTTCATTGCATTCTGTTGAATCAGAAACCCTCCCCATAACTGCTTTACTTGCATCCCAGATTACTCTTTTTTCAATGGTAGTGTTCAAATTTATCTCAAAGTAGTCTCTCAATGTTTTTTGGGCCTTCTTAGTGACCTCTTGATCTCTAAACAAGGTGTCATTCATCCTCCACCTGAAGGAACCGGTTGGTGTTACTCTCATCTCCATTTTCACAGCATTATGGTTGGAGCAAATTTTTGGGCAAATTTCCACTTTTTGAGTCTTAGGTGCCAGGCCTCTAGTTATCCAAATTTGGTCAATTCTTGTCCATGTCATTTGGGCTTCAGAGAAGAAGGTTCCCTCTCTACCCAGGGGATTCTTTATTCTCCAAATGTCAATCAAGTCCATATTGTCAGTCATCTCAAAAAAAGTTTTTGGTAGTCTGCCATCATTAGTAATTACCTGTCTCTGCGACTTATCCATGTTTGTAGATACCACTCCCTTCATGTCTCCCATCATAATCATGTTATAATCCATATAGTCCAACAATGTCTCATGCAACTTCTTAAAAAATTCAGATTTCCCCTCATTTGGTGCATATACTCCTATTATTAAAAAAATTTCTCCTTGTGTTTGAATTTCAATTGCCACATATCTTCCTTGTTCATCTTTAAAAACAAATTTCGGTGATAGGCTCTCTTTTGCATAGATCACCACTCCTCTCTTCTTAACCTTGTCCAATGAAATAAACTCTTGGCCCAGTCTTTTGTTAATCAATACTTTCCTATGTAGCATTATCACATGTGTTTCCTGTAAACAGATTAAGTCCAATTGTTCCTTTTTCAGTATATGAAAGACTTTTTTCCTTTTCTCCGGGAAATTAAATCCACGAATGTTCCAACTTAATAGTTGCAGAGACATAGTGTATTTACTTTACTTTCCTCCAACTGCTCCCAATAATTGTTCTTGCTCTGACGGTGGTATCACTTTCTCTAGCTTATCCAATCCCAAAGGTGGTGGTATGATGTCCTGTAATCCTGATTTTAAAGCTCTCAGCTCTTCTTCAGCTTCTTTTTGCAGGTCTTCTCCGTGCTCTCTCAAATTTTTTTCCTTGTCTTCCACTGATCTTATTTTATACTTTCTCCCTTTAAAAGTAAAGGATAGGCCTTGGGGGAATTCCCACCTAAAGATGATTTTACTTCCTCTCAGCAGGGCCACTAGATCTCCATAATTGGACCTAAGGTCCAAAAGATGTTTCGGGATATCCTTGAATATCTCCACTCTTGTATCGTTTATTTCCAAGGTCGTCTGAAAATGCAGACTCAGTATTCTGTCTCCCTCCTCTTTTGATCGGAGGGTAATCAAACAGTCTCTCACCCTGTTCTTTCTCCCCCCTCTTCCAAGTCTAAAGGCACTCACTATCTTGAAGTCTAACTTGTCCAAATCTAGGTTCCAAGAGCCTGCAAATTCCTGCGTAAGAAAGTCACTCAAATTGTCCTTCTCAAGTTCGGGTACAACCCTGATCCTTAGATTTGTCTGCTTTTCTTTCAGTTCAATCATAGACAACACTGACTTATGGTCCTCAAGCTGCCTGGATATTGGTGGTAGCTTTTCCTCAATGGCCAGAACTTTTTCCTTTGCTTCCTCGGCTATCTTTCGAGTCGCAGTAGATTCCTGCAGCAGTTTCTCAATAGATTCTGTGTTTGTGCTCACCTTCTGCCCCAAGTTATTAATGCTTGAAGTGTTTTGGTCAATTTTATTTGATGCTTCAGCAACTTGTTTGCTTAATTTTTCCAAAGATTCAAAAATGTTATCCAATGCTGGAGCCAAGCCCTCTTCCGTTGCCATTCCTTTAGGCCCAGCTTGGGATGGATCTTCCCCTGATGGGGCAGAAGGGCCAGATGCTGATGCTCTACGCTGCTGCAGTCTAGTTCTGCCCTGTCTCGTTCTTTTCTCTTGAGTCAAGTTTGCCATAACACTTTATCTAAGGATCAAGGTCAATCCCACGGTTGGAGCTTGTTTTGTAGTGGGAAATTCCCCTAGCCAGTTTAAAGTGGGAAATTCCCAGGCCAGTTGTAACAGTTGTAACAGTTTCAAAGTTCCTCTAGGGGGACACAGCAACAGTCCAAACTTGTAACAATAAAGTAACTTTTTCAACTTTCATAAGTCCCCCCTTTGGCAAAGAAAGCAACAGTTTCAAAGTCAAGTCTCTCTTACAGAGCTAGCTGTCAAAAAGTTGCATTGTCTTTAAACAGCGCAATTCACAGTACGGCAGTTCTATTGCCCCTTGGCAGTCCGTTCCCAGGCGTTAAGTGGTGGTCTTTGTTCCCTTTCTCTCTTGTTTTTCTTTGCAGGGAAAATACACTTCCCCTTCTCCCTCCCCTCTCCTGCACCTCAGGGAGGGAGTTCTCCTTCTTGATGTTAAGATTTAAGTCTTTTCCAAAGCGACTTTCAAGGTATTTAGTTAAAACAGTCTTTGCTTTGATCTGCTTACAAAGAACGGAAGGAGGACTTCCTGTTTACACCTTCCCGTTTCGGTACCAAATTTAAATCCCCCCCCTTAATCCCCGATCTTTGAGCTTGACCTACTCACGGGTAGTTGTTTAATAGCCGAATTGTCACAGGAAAAAGGTCGGCGCTCTCCGGCAGCAGCTGTGCAGCTTCACCCCACAGAAGAAGCAGTTAACTCTCAGCACTGCGCCAGACAGCCCCGTTGCGCTCCGGAGCTCGTAGCCGGGCTCCTTTGCAGTTCGGGGGGGGGCGCAAATGGTGCCCACCGAGTCCCACGTTCACAGGCTTCAACTGCCTGTGATTTCAGAAGGGTCCCCACTTCGCCGTAGCGGCAAGACCCAATTTCCGTGGAGCTGTGTCCCTCCAAGTCAGAGGGATTCCGCCATTGCCAATGGCGCCGCGTCTGGAAGTGGGAAAGTAGATAGAGGTTCACTCTTAGTGGAAGTTCAAAATCAACAGACTCATGGACAGGAAGAACTTTAAGAGTTGAAACACTTTAAATGAAAAGAAAGTAGATAGAGGTTCACTCTTAGTGGAAGTTCAAAATCAACAGACTCATGGACAGGAAGAACTTTAAGAGTTGAAACAGTTTAAATGAAAAGACTGCAAAAAGTGCTTTATTTATAATAGAGTGATCAAGGAACATCCCAGGACTCTCAGATGGGAGAACCCATTTAGATGTATGGAGTGTGGGACGTCTTCCTCTCAGAGTCCACTCTGAGCAATGAACTCAGCAGGAAATCATTCCTAAAAGCATGAGGTATATGTGAAGTTCCGGTGTTTATATGTAAAACTGTATAATAATGAAATAATGAAGGCAACATCTCACAATTGTGAGTATAATTTTAGATGAAAGTACCTTTGGTTTTTGCACCAAACTCTGTCACACACACCCCACCGCATGATCTCCAAGCACTGCTTCTTCACCAGAACTTCATTGCTGCCTCCTGCCCTGCGCATTCTGAAGAAACTTGAAATACTGAAATTGAATGGGAGATTTCCCCCCAAGCCTAATTTCAAGAGGGGAAAAGAGGGGCTGCAGGTACCAGGGAAGTCTCCTGGGGGGCTCATCTTCACTCATGAACCCCATGGGGCAACCCCAGAGCTCCTGCTCATTCTGGGGTTTGAGGAAGATAGTATTTTTCCATAGTCCCAGAATTTTTGATTCAGTCATGTGCTCAGGAGTTTTCCCACCAGAGGACCACAGTGCTGTAGCTGCTGCTGTTGTCATGGACTGGCTGGTGGGGGGGGGGGGAGGCACCAGCTGGGGGACCCACAAGGGAAGAAGGCTCAGAGCCCAGGGACGGGTGGGGGGATGAGCCAAAAGAGGGAGAAAGGGGAGCAGACCGGAAGGGGAGATATTGCAAGCTGAGGAGGAAACAGGGTTTGGTGAGCTGGAAGAGTCTGTGGCAGAGAGCAGTTCAGACTCAGAGGGAGGAGAGGAGGGGGCCAGGAGACCCAGAGAAGGTCGTCAGCTGAAGCATCCATGGAGATTCCCCCTCCTGCTGCAACCAGCTCCCCTCTCCCCTGGTCTAGAGCACACAGGGAAATCCAGTTCAGACCCCATGAGCCTGTACATGATATTAACAGGTGTTTGGTTTTTTGTCCCAACATGCATCCCTTTAATCTTATTGATAATGAACTGTATTTTCTGCCCATTCACCCCGTTTGGAGAAGTCCCTTTGGAGCTCCTTGCAATCTCTCTTTCTTTGAACAACCCTGGACAATTTGCTGCCATCAGCAAACTTTGCCCCCTCCCTGCTCCCTCCTAAGTCTAGATCATTTATGAACAAGTTGAAAAGCCGCAGGTCCCAATACTGATCTTGAGAGGACTCCGCTTTCTGCTCCTCTCCATTCAGAGAACTGTCAGTTTACTCTCTTGGTGTTTCAGAAGGAGGGCTGCCTTCCTGGTGGTGGGGTGGCAATGAGCCGAAAGAGGGAGAAAGGGGAGCAGAATGGGAGGGGAGATGTTGCAAGCTGAGGAGGAAACAGGGTTAGGTGAGTGGGAAGAGTCTGTGGCAGAGAGCAGTTCAGACTCAGAGGGAGGAGAGGAGGGGGCCAGGAGACCCAGAGAAGGCCGTCAGCTGAAGCATCCATAGAGATTCCCCCTCCTGCTGCGACCAGCACATGTCTTTGCGTCTGGCGGTTAGAACTCTGAGAATGTGGGGATCCCATTTTTCAACCAAAGCAAAAACCCGCCAGCCTTTTCCCAGGTCTTTCCTGACCTGACAGTCGTTCGTCTTCTCTACGAAGGACGCTACAAAGTCCTTCTCCCTCCCTTTACTTACCATGGGGTCCCAGCAACCTTTTCTGCCTCTTACATGCTAGGGAAAAGAGTCCCTTTCCATTGGACGCCTGACAGCCCAGTGCCAAATCCGGCTGCTCCAGAGAGAATGGAAAGGAGCTGTAAACGCCCTTGCGCTCTGACGCGCACCAGTAACTTCCTCCCGGATCTTGGTGCTGCCGGTGCAGCTGCATTTACGAGAAAAAGAGAAATTGGAAACCGAGCCCAAGTCCCTTGCTATCCAAAGTGGCCATTGGACCAGCCTTGGGGCGTCTTCCTTGGGGAAAAGGAAAAGTTTCAGATCTCAGGTTCCCCGACAGGGAATGAGAGCTTTGATTGGCGTTCTCCCCTTGCAGTTAATTGCCTCTCTAATTGCAGAACCCCAAGTCTCCCGTTCTCCCCTCCCCCTCCTCGCTACCTCTTGCCAGGAAGACTGGGAGTGAAGACCGTAAGCAAAAGAGACAGCAAAGGATGAGAATCTGGGTTGCTGGGTGTTTCAGAGAATCCCGCCCACAATCTTCTCCATTCCTAGACTCACGTCCGCATGCGCTGCTCCTGGCCACCCCGGGGTCTTTTGCTAGATTAATTTATGGCCGGCCTGGGGCTGAAAATAAGCTACCAAAAAACTAAATTACTGACAAAAAGCCTCACAATGGAAGAAAAAAAAGAACTTCAAGAAGAAACAGGCCTGGAAATTAAAAATAAGGTTAAATACCTAGGGATCTGGATTTCAAATAAAAGTTTAAATATATATGAGGATGATTCTAGTAAAGTATGGAAAGAATTTTTTAAAAAAATATATGGAAACCTAGACCAAACTCCATCTCTCACTCTGGGGAAGAGTCTCGGTTGTGAAAATGAATATCCTCCCCAAAATGATTTTCTTATTCCAAACAAGGCCCATCTTAGGAGAAATGAATTGGTTTCAGGAGTGGAAAAGGGAAATATCTAGATTTATATGGAGTAGAAAGAAACCGAGAATTGTTTCTCGGTCCCTGCTCCTGCCAACCTAGCAGTTCAAAAGCGCGTCAACGTGCAAGTAGATAAATAGGTAGCGCTCTGGTCAGGGGTCCCTTTACCCTTTACCTTATTAACAGATCAAAAGGAGAGAGGAGGTTTTGCATTGTGTTACGGCTAAAATCTGGGTGCGGGGCTACTCTGCCACCCAGCTCATCGGACTAAGTCCGTGGGTCCCTGCGGAAGAAAATGAGCTCAGCCGGACAGGAGCAAATTGCAGAAGATCCAAGTTTATTGCGCAACAGGTTCAAGGCAAGATTGAACAGCGAGAAAGGGGTGACATGAACTTTTGAAACTCCCCCCATGTCCCAGAATACAGTGCAAAACACATCCCAGTTACATCATGAATACATTAAGGAAAGGTTGGGTTACACAGATTACATCATGAATACATTAAGGAGAGGTTGGGTTACACCGGATTAACATATGGAGGAGGGAGGGGGGAATATGCAGAGCTGGAGATATGCGCAGATAAGCACATCCTGAGTGCCGATGATGAGAAGACAATGGTCCATGTATGCATAGTCTGCCACCTGGCATTGCCCGGAGGAAAGGCTTGGCAGAGTGATTTGACAGGATTAGGGTCTTGACACCTTGCTTGAGGGATTATGGAGGACAGGGGAGGTGTGATGGAGTCCTAGAGAAATTGAGCAAATTGGCACGTTGATTTTCTATGAATTTTATAAATTTTAGTCCCTTTTGACATTGACAATTGGAAATAAATTGATATATTGTAGCGAAGAAGAAGGTGAAGAAGACATGCCCCCCCCTTTCCGTAACACATTGCCAGATTTGGAATTCTACCATGCGGCGGCAGGATTGGTTTGGATAAAAGACTGGATTACACTAAAAGATATGGACCTATTAGACTTGGAAGGCCACGAGAATTGGTCTGGATGGCACTCTTCTTTAATATACGAAAAAGTGAAGGTCCACAGGGGATTTTTGAGCCATGTGATAAGGAAATTGTTATATAAAATCTGGAGTAAATATAGAGGAATACTTGAGCCAAAAATACCCTTGTGGACATCACCAAGAGAAGCCTTATACTCATGTCAGAATATTTACAACTAGCAAAACTGACGGGAAGAGTTAGAGGAGTATTGAACCGGAAAATACTTGGAGAAGGGAGAATATTTAAGGATTATATAAGATCATATTGTGCCAACCACACCATATTAGCAGAACTTGAGTGATACTTGTAAACACAACAAATAGTGTTTGTGGAGTAGACCGGAACAATATTAAAGAATATAAACCTGTGTGGGAAAAACAACGGCAGTATAAACAGTACAATGAGAATGATTGGAAGACTCATTTTGTCAGAAGTCTTTTTTATTTAATTAGGAAGATTAAGGTTTTTTATGCACTTAAATCTGCTTTTTCTTCTTTCTTTTTCTCTATTTTCTTCTTTCCTTTTTTCTATTTTTTTAAAAAAAAATTTTTTGCAGTATGAGATTGTAAATTCTTTGTATATGTGTGTAATTTAAATCAATAAAGATTATTTTAAAAAATTAATCAATTTGTGGCAGGCGTGATCAAGCGTTGCTTCCTCTGGAACTCCAGTTCTTTCCAGACCCTGGGGTCACTAGAGGACTGGTGGCTCCTCCTGGCAAATGGCCTGCTGCGCGCTGGATCACCAGTCCTTCCTTGCCCCCAGAATCCGGCCAACCGAAAGTCCCATCTGGGGTGCCATCTGTGGTAAACAAAAGCTGCCCTTCTTCCCTTATGGGGGACACAAGAGCCCTTTATAGAGTCCCTTGTAGGTTCTCCATCGGTAGGAGGAAATAACAGACACTAACCAGAGAATACTGAGAAGCAAAGCAGCTAGTAAGCCTCATCTTTATTGATCTTTATTGATCAACAGGGTGCTCCTCTGAGGAGGACCCCGAACCAAGGCGTGCCTGCCCTTATATAGACATTTTAAATTCCCTGCCCTGGAGCTCCATAGTTGCCATAGTTTGCTGTGTTCAACACAGTCACAAGGATGTTGTGTAGTCAATGAAGCAGAAGTAAATGTTTTCTAGCTTTCTCCATAATCCAGCGCATGTTTGCAATCTGGTCTCTGGTTCCTCTGCCCCTTCGAAATCCAGCTTGCACTTCTGGGAGTTCTCGGTCCACATACTGCTTAAGCCTGCCTTGTAGCATTTTAGGCATAACCTTGCTAGCGTGTGAAATGAGTGCAATTGTGTGGTAGTTGGAGCATTCTTTGGCACTGCCCTTCTTTGGGATTGGGATTCATGTGTTGCAGGCAGGACCCCCCCCCCCCCCAATCATTCAGTTTGTACAAACACAACACACACTCACACACGACATACGCAATGCTTCTGTTACAAATTGATAGAAAATCAGCCATACATCGGATCTGCACCGTTCAACTTTTATTTTACACCATGAGCGAAGGACTATCAAGGGGGGGGGGGCTTGGCACAAGGCAGCCAACCTGTCCGCAGCGTGCCCTACCCAGTTGGCATGCCAACCTTGATGGTCCTGGACAGAAGATCATTCCACTCACAAAGGACCTGCATATGGAAGTGCATTCAGTAGGGACTGAAACACAGGACAGTGACCAGCCCTTCCCTCTGGGGGCAGAAAACAGTGAACTCCCCTTTGTCCTCAGGAATGTAATCATGGGGAGGGGAAAGGAGGAACCGGACAGGTGAGAAGACCCTCAGGTTACCACCACAACTCCTCCTCCTTCAGAGAAGTCACACTTCTCTGAGGTCTCTCAGCCCCACTCACCTCACAGAGTGTTTGTTGGGGGGGAGGAAGGGAAAGGAGAATGTGAGCCGCTTTGAGACTCCTGAAAGGGAGTGATAAAGCAGGATATCAAATCCAAACTCCTCCTCCTCCTCCTCTTCTTCTTCTTCTTCTTCTTCTTCTTCTTCTTCTCCCTGAACCCCTCCTCTGTGTGATGTGTCAATGATGTAGTCTTGGGGGTGTAGCATGGGGGATTAGCAGCTAATAAAAGTTGGGGTCTTCTTTTGTTGGGGGCTTCCATCTTGTTCCACCTGGTGGCAATCGACTCTCCCTTCAAGGCGACCAGAGAGGGATCCCTGGAAAGTGGGGGTCCTGTCCCCCCACCCCTTCCTTCCTGCAAGCTCCATCCTCTTCCCACCCCATAAGCCCCTGCCCTGTCCAGACGCAGCCATTCTGCCCAGTCCAACCACTGGTCCCCTGGAGAGGAGAGGAAATCCGAGAGGAAGAGGGGAGGGGGGAGGCCTTCTCAGAACCGGCTCTTGGTTTCCGCAATCCCACCCAGGAAGCAGCCAGAAACCTTTTCCTCTCTCTCAGGCTTCCATCTTTATTGTCTTTTCCACTGAGGATAATGTACACCTGTCATCAGAAACAGGGGTGTAGAGTTCATGGAATGGCTCTCAGGATTGATACAGAAGTTGCACCTCAAAAGCATTTCTGTTCCCCCTATTCTTTGTAGGCAATGTCAGAGTGACTGACAAGCTGAGATACAACCCATCATCATCCAATGAAAGTGACTGCATGAATCTTCCCAGTCAAAGGACCTATTTTCATGATAGACAGTGCCTGTGGCTGGAGGCTCTACACACCGGGTGTGCCTGTGCAGGCCAAAGACTGCCTGTATTAGCATAGGTGAGATGTATGACACCCCCCCCCCAGATTTACATACTGTATATAAATGAGAGTTTGTGGGTGGGATTATAGTTTACAGCAACCATGTGATTTTCTCCACCCATGACATTTTGTGAGCTGATATTGCAGTACGAATTCCAAAATAACTACAAAAAATCACATGATAATAATAATAGTACAGTGGTACCTCGGGTTAAGAACTGAATTTGTTCTGCAGGTCCGTTCTTAACCTGAAACTGTTCTTAACCTGAAGCACCACTTTAGCTAATGGGGCCTCCAGCTGCCGCCATGCGATTTCTGTTCTCATCCTGAAGCAAAGTTCTTAACAAAAGGTACTATTTCTGGGTTAGCAGAGTCTGTAACCTGAAGCGTCTGTAACACGAGGTTACAGACTCTGCCTGGTTCCCTGGAACTTCACTTCTAACAGCAAGGGAACCAGCAGAAGACCCTCGGAGGCGGACCTCCCTGTCCGGACTGAGCGATGGGGGTCAAGATGCTCCTTCAGGTCCACAGGGCCAAGGCAGGGGCCCAAACAGCACTCAAGTAAGAGACAGACAAGCAGAGTAGAGTAATATCAGAATATGAAGTGGGAGCAGGCGCATTTCAATACTGTAATTCATATATAATTCAATGTCAGAGTAACCCTGGGACTAGATAACAAGCCTCCAGGTGGACGTGCCTCACCTGCCCTTCACTTTCCTCTTCCGCACGGGCAGAATCTGTCTTCTGGACTGTGGGATTCACGGTTGTTCTCCTCCTCTCCATCCACCAGGGCTCGACTTCAGGTGCAGCAGAATTCCCCAGCCCCCCAAGGATTTGAGACCCATCCGCTTTCCTCACCTGGGTTAGCCGGCCGGTTGAAGCCGTTGCTTGAACCCCTGTTGCATGCTGACAGCTTCTGGAAGCCACAGGTGAGAGCTGAGTGCAGGGTGGGGACCTAGGGTGGAAAAATGACCCCAGAAGGTGCAGGACATGTACCCCACCAAAGGAACTACTTATCCCCAACACCCCATGATATCTAGATTCAGGTAGGTAGCCGTGTTGGTCTGACGCAGTTGAAATAAAAAATTAAAAAATAGTCCAGTAGCACCTTAGGGACCAGCTAATTTTGTTCTAGATATAAGCTTTGGTGTGCATGCACACTTCTTCAGATACACTGAGACAGATGTCACCAGACCCTTGTATATCGTGGGAGGGTGGGCTGGGGTTTTTCTCAGAAGGGTACTCCTACTACCATCTCCTACTACCCATCACTATATGAAGAAGTGTGCATGCACACAAAAGCTTATGCCTAGAACAAACTTAGTTGGTCCCTAAGTTGCTGTTGTTGTTGTTGTCGATTAGTGTTGTCCGCCTCTTCGTGACCCCCTGGACCAGAGCATGCCAGGCACTTCTGTCTTCCACTGCCTCCCGCAGTTTGGTCAAACTCATGCTGGTAGCTTCGAGAACACTGTCCCACCATCTCGTCTTCTGTCGTCCCCTTCTCTTTGTGCCCTCCATCTTTCCAACATTAGGATCTTTTCCAGGGGGTCTTCTATTCTTTTGAGGTGGCCAAAGTCTTGGAGCCTCAGGTTCAGGATCTGTCCTTCCAGTGAGCACTCAGGGCTGATTTCCTTAAGAATGGAGAGGTTTGATATTCTTGCAGTCCATGGGACTCTCCAGAGTCTCCTCCAGCACCAGAATTCAAAAGCATCAATTCTTTGGCGATCAGCCTTCTTTATGGTCCAGCTCTCACTTCCATACATCACCACTGGGAAAACCATGGCTTTAATTATATGGACCTTTATTGGCAAGGTGAGGTCTCTGCTTTTTAAGATGCTGTCTAGGTTTCTCATTGCTTTTCTCCCAAGACCGTAAGGTGCTACTGGACTATTTTTGTTAATTTTTTACTTCAACTGTGTCAGACCAATATGGCTACCTACCTACCATGAAGTACAGTTATCTCCTTGCCTTGAATATCCTGCCTTTCAGTGCCAGATTAGGATAGTCCTCTGTCAGAAGACAAGCACAGGATCAGGCAGCACATCATCCATATAAAGAACCATTGGGGTGGGTGTTTCCGCCTGGGATTCCCATGTGCCATCTGCTTTCCTTCTGCTTCTCCTGCTCTCTCCATGCAATGTGAGGCATGTAGACAGAGGTCCATCTCCAAGAACAGGAGCTTCCCTGAGCACCCATTCAGCTGACCCCAAGCACCAAGCCTTGTCACTAGTTCTCTGACTGACCCAGACCACAGTCCCCAGAAAAGACGTAGACCTTGGTCTCCCAAAATGGTCCATATGGACCTCCTGAGGTCAGTGGGACTGTGCAGGTGATTCTTGAAGATCTAAAGGTGGAAATGGGGCAATCACTTGATTTGAAAGGCAGTCTCAGAGGACAACAGTATTCCAAGATCATGCTGTGTTATTAAAGATGATTGAGGATTATGAAAGGTTGCTGATGCATTACTACCATTTGACATCATACCTTTTTCATTTCCTAAAAATTGGGAACATGGGGAGGACATGGGAGAATGTAGGAGATGTTGAAATAAGAGAAGGTGCTAATGGCAGTTGATGTGCCCTTTTTTCTGTGTTCTCTTTCCTGAAACCCAAACAGGATTTCCTTTCTGCCCACTCTGAAGGAGGTGATGGAGAAGACAGAATTGCGGGGGACAGGGCACCTTTCGTTTCATTAGGAATAGCCATTAAAATGTGTGAAATGTGGAATATGCTTCACTGAATGAGCACACATAGTTCACATCAACGAACAGAAAAAGGAAAGAACCCACTTAAAGGTATGGAGTGCGGAAAGAGCTTCTCTTTCAATGCAAAACTTAGATCACACCAGTGGACTAACACAGAGAGAAAACTCACACAGAGAGAAAACTCACACAGAGAGTATGGGAAGAACTTCAGTCAGAGTGGAAAACTTAAATTGCACAAACGGACTCACACAGGCGGGAAACCATATGAATGTATGGAGTGTGGAAAGAAATTTAGTAATAGTGGAAACCTTGGAAGACATCAACGGGCACACACAGGGGAGAAACTTTATAAATGTATCGAGTGTGGAAAGAGCTTTAGTGATAATGGAAACCTTAGAAGACATCAATGGACTCACACAGAGGAGAAACCATTTAAATGTATAAAGTGTGGAAATGTCTACAGTCAGAGTGGACATCTGAGAAGACATCAACGTACTCACACAGGGGAGAAACCATTTCAATGTATGGAGTGTGAAAAGAGCTTTAGTGATAGTGGAAGTCTTAGAAGACATCAATGGATTCACACAGAGGAGAAACCATTTAAATGTATGGAGTTTGGAAAGCGCTTTAGTGATAGTGGAAGCCTTAGCAGACATCAACAGACTCACACAGGGATGAAACCTTTTAAATGTATGAAGTGTGGAAAGAGCTTCAGTTATAGTGGAAACCTTAGAAGACATCAACATGCTCGACTTCCGGTCAGCGCCGGCGCTTAATGGCGGATCTCAACCGGAGCTCCGGGAGAGATCTGCTTCGTGGGTTCGGGTCCTGTCAGCTACGGCGAAGCGGGGACCCTTAAAAATCACAGGCGCGTTGCCTGTGAACTGGAGACTCGGCGGGCACCTTTGCGCCCCCCCGACGCTGCGAAATAGCCTTTTTAAAGGCTCCGGAGGAGCGGAGGGGTCTTGGAGCGGTGCTGAGAGTCGTCTTCACCCAGCCTGCGAAGCGAAGCCACGTCGCCATTAGCGGAGAGCGCTGACTTCTTCCCGGGAAATTGGATTAAAAGAACAACTATCCGTGAGTAGGATTGACCGCTAAAATATAATTGGACACTAAAAGTAAAGAAATTGGGCACCGAGACGGACAAGCACTAAAAAGGAAGTCTGCTTTCCGTTCTGTAGCAAGATCAAAGCGAAAGGCACTCTAGCTGTAACTGCTTGAGAGGAAATTTGCGGGATTTAAGAAATCCACCACCAAAGCAAAGAACTCCCCCCCCCGAAGGCAGGAGGAGGGGGAAGAAGATTTTAAAAGTGTTTCCCTGCCAATTTAAAAGAATTGGATTAAGTATCGCTGCTCTTTAACCTGGGATCGGACTGCCGGAGAAAAGGAACCGGCTAAGGACTGTTGCTATAAGAAGCTAAAAAATATCTCAAATTGACTTTGGTTACTTTCAATTTGAAACACTGTTTCTGTGGCATTACAAAGTTACTTATAGGACACTATTGACTGGGATCCCCTTGAAAAAGGAAAGAAAAATTGAAAGGGACTAGGAAACTTTTATTCCTTCTTTTTTGAAGAGTGTGGGATTACTTTGAGAAGTATAGAACTGACTCTACGCCCCCTAGAGGACCTACAAATTGTTTCAGCAACAAGTGGAGTTTAAAATTTGAGAACTTTGTTTGTGAGTTTCAAAGTCTGGGAATGACCTTGACTAAAAGACTTTGTTATGGCAGATGGTAAAGAGAAAGGGGAGTTACAAGAAACAACCTTGAGATCTGGCAGACAATACAAAATTGACACTTACATGCAAAGAAGGGCTTCTGTAACAGGAGCCTCTGGAACTATAGTGGCTGCAAAGCCAAAAGCGAAAGCAATGTCTACAGAAGAATCATTTGCCAAGGTATTGGAGAAGATAAATGACTCTTTGGAGGAACTAAAAAAGCAAGGTGCGGAGACTAAATTGCAAGTTGCTGAAACTAAAGTACAAGTTGCTGAAACAAATAAAAAAATTGAAGAAATCTCTGGGAAAATTGACCTAAATACTAAAAGTATAACTGACCTAGGGAATAAAGTGAACTCAAATGCAGAAGCAATTGGGAAATTATTGGAAGATTCATCTACAACACGAAAGATAGCCGAGGAAGCTAAGGAAATTGCAACTGCTGCGGAGGAAAAATTTCCACCAGTTTACAAGAAATTGGATGAATATGAACTGGCACTCTCTATGCAGGATTTGCAACGCAAGGAGAGGAACCTGAGGATCAGACTTGTGCCGGAAAAGGAAGGAGAGAACTTGGTGGATGATTTGACAAAAGAATTTTCTGACTTTTGGAAGCAGGAGCTGAAGAAAGAAGATTTTAAGATAGAAAGTGCATTTAGATTGGGAATAAGACAGAAGAGAAATCGACCCAGAGATTGTCTTATTACCTTAAGATCAAAGGAGGAGCGAGATAAAATATTGAACCTGCACTACCAAACAGCCCTTCGAATTGAAGACTTTTTTATTGAGATCTTTAAAGACATCCCTAAGAGTATCTTGGACGCAAGAGGACATTATAAAGACCTGGTGACACTGCTGAAGAAGAACTACATACCATTCAGGTGGGAATTTCCCCAAGGCTTGTCTTTTAAATATAAGGGAAAGAAGAGAAGAATAAAGACTGTAAGTGATAAAGACAAGTTCTTGGGAGAACACGAAGAAGACCTACAGAAAGAGACATTTCCAGGACAAGGGCATCCATCACTGGACACGAACACGGTACCACCGACAGACGAGGAACAAAAACAGGGAGCTGTAGGAGGAAGGAGTAAATAATCCCATCATGGCTCTGCAACTTCTAACCTGGAATTGTAATGGCTTAAATATTCCCAGGAAGAGAAAAAATATATTTCATGCCTTAAAGAAAGACCAATTGGACTTGATTTGCCTACAAGAGACCCACGTGACAAGAGCACACAGAAAATTATTAATAAATAAAAGACTGGGACAGGAATTTATATCTTCAGACAGAGTAAAAAAGAGAGGAGTGGTGATCTATGCAAAAGAAAAATTGCAACCGAAACAAATTTTTAAAGATGATCAAGGAAGATATTTGGCAATTGAAATTCAATCCCAAGGAGAGAAGTATTTGATAGTGGGAATCTATGCACCAAACGAAGGGAAAGCTGAATTTTTTAAGAAGTTGCATGAAATCTTGATGGACCATATGGATTACAACTTAATCTTGATGGGAGATATGAATGGAGTGGTTTCAACAAATATGGACAAGGCACAAAGACAGGTAATAACAAAAGATGGAAGACTACCAAAGACTTTTTTTGAAATGACTGACAATATGGACTTGATTGACATTTGGAGAACAAAACACCCATTAGAAAGAGAGGGAACCTTCTTTTCTGAAGCCAAAATGACATGGACAAGGATTGACCAAATCTGGGTGACTAGCAGTATGGCTCCGAATATAAAAAAAGTAGAAATCTGCCCAAAAACTTTCTCCGACCATAATGCTGTAAAGATGGTGATGAGGCAAACAACAACTGGTTCCTTCAGATGGAGAATGAATGACACCTTATTTAGAGACGAGGAGATCTGTAAGAAGGCCCAAAAAACCTTGAAAGACTATTTTGAAATCAACTTAAGGTCTGAAGTAGAAAAAAGAATAGTATGGGACGCAAGCAAAGCCGTGATGAGAGGGTTTTTGATTCAGCAAAATACTTTAAAGAAGAGAAAGCAAAATGAGAAAAAGGAGAGAATTTTGGAAAAGATAAAAGAAGGGGAAAAACAATTAAGATCGAAGCCAAAATCCCAAGAGATTCTAAGAGAAATCAAATTTCATCAAACACAATATATGGAACTGATGAATCAAGAATTAGAGTGGAGAATTAAACAAATGAGACAAAAGACTTTTGAATCTGCTGATAAATGTGGCAAGTTACTGGCTTGGCAAATAAAGAAGAGACAAAAACTCAACACGGTAACAAATATAGAAGTGGAAGGAAAAAACATAAGCAACCCAGCGGAAATTAGGAACTGTTTTCAGAACTACTTTAGACAACTTTACACACAAGGGCCGCAAAAAGAAATGGACATACAACAGTTCCTCGAGGAAAATGGGCTGAAAAAGGTTTCGCATGAAAGTAAGATAATATTGAACCAGGAGATATCAGCACAAGAAATAGAAGATGCCATTCAAGGCATGACGCTGGGCAAATCCCCTGGACCGGATGGACTGACTTCCAAATACTACAAAGTTTTGAAGGAAGGATTGATACAACCTTTGAAGGAAGTCTGCAATGAGATCATGGAGGGGAAAAGGGCACCCGATACGTGGAGAGAGGCTTACATTACACTTATACCAAAGACAGAGACTGAAAAGACCCAACTTAAAAACTACCGACCCATCTCGTTATTGAATGTGGATTACAAAATCTTTGCTGATATTTTGGCAAAAAGACTGAAGAGAGTTTTGATGGAGGAGATTCACGGGGACCAAGCGGGCTTTCTCCCAAAAAGGCACTTGTCGAACAATGTAAGGAATATAATTGACATTTTGGAAAAGCTGGAAGCGAACATAAACACTAAAGCTGTTTTGATATTTGTGGATGCCGAGAAAGCCTTTGACAACATTTCTTGGAGTTTTATGTTGAAGAACCTCCGGGGGATGGGGGTAGGCCAAGGGTTTGAAAATGGTATAGGTGCAATATACTCTGAACAGAAAGCCAAACTAATTGTAAATAATGTGGTTACAGAAGAGTTCAAGATTGAAAAAGGGACACGTCAGGGGTGCCCTATCTCCCCATTACTTTTTATATCGGTCCTGGAGGTTTTGCTTAATATGATTAGGAGGGACCAGTTGGTTAAAGGGATTCAGGTCGGAGCTAAACAATATAAACTGAGAGCATTTGCAGATGACTTAGTACTTACATTGCAAGAGCCAGAAGCTAGCACGAAAAGAGTTTTGGAAATAATTCAAGAGTTTGGTCAAATGGCAGGATTTAAATTGAATAAGTCTAAGACAAAGGTTTTGGAGAAAAATTTGACACAGATAGAAAAGGAAAGGTTCCAGAATGAGACAGGGTTGACTGTGGTTAAAAAAGTGAAATATTTGGGTATAAATATGACAGCTAAAAATGTGAATTTGTTTAAAGATAATTATGAAAAAACTTGGAGAGAAGTGAAAAAAGATTTGGAGATTTGGTCCAACTTGAAGCTTTCCTTGTTAGGCCGTATTGCAGTTATAAAGATGAATGTATTGCCAAGAATGTTGTTTTTGTTCCAAGCATTGCAAATAATTGATAAAATGGATTGTTTCAAGAGGTGGCAAAAAGACATATCTAAATTTGTCTGGCAGGGCAAAAAGCCCAGAATTAAATTTAAGATACTAACGGATTCAAAGGAAAGAGGGGGGTTTGCCCTGCCAGACTTTAAACTTTACTATGAAGCGGCAGCTTTCTGCTGGCTGAAAGAATGGCTACTTCTTGAAAACACAGACATTTTGGATTTGGAAGGTTTTAATAACATTTTTGGGTGGCATGCATATTTGTGGTATGACAAGGTTAAAGCACATAAAAGTTTTAAAAATCATATTGTCAGAAAAGCACTACTAAATGTCTGGGACAGATATAAAGACTTGCTGGAAAATAAAACTCCAAGGTGGCTGTCGCCAATGGAAGCTAAGGCAGTTAAAAAGTTAAATATGGAGTCCAAGTGGCCAAGATACTGGGAAATTTTGGAAAAGGAAGGGGACAAATTGAGATTGCAGAGTTTTGAGAAATTAAAAGGGAAGGTGAGAGATTGGTTCCATTACCATCAAATTAATGAAGCGTTTAAACTGGACAGTAAAATTGGCTTCCAGGTGGAAAAATCAAAATTGGAGACAGAACTGTTAGAACCCAGTACTAAGAATTTGTCCAAAATGTACAATTTGCTGCTGAAATGGAATACACAAGATGAAACGGTTAAATCGGTCATGATTAAATGGGCTCAGGACATTGGTCATAATATTTTGTTTGCTGATTGGGAAAAGTTGTGGACCACCGGGATAAAATTTACGGCATGTAATGCCTTAAGAGAGAACATTATGAAAATGATATATAGGTGGTACATAACCCCAGTCAAGCTTGCAAAGATTTACCATGTGCCTGACAACAAATGTTGGAAATGTAAAGAAACTGAAGGTACATTTTTTCATCTTTGGTGGACCTGCCCGAAGATTAAGGCATTCTGGGAAATGATCTATAATGAACTTAAAAAGGTATTTAAATATACTTTCCCCAAGAAACCAGAGGCCTTTCTCTTGGGTATTGTCGGCCAAGGGGTGTTAAAGACGGATATAACTTTCTTTATGTATGCTACAACAGCAGCTAGAATACTCATTGCAAAGTACTGGAAGACGCAAGAACTACCCACACTGGAAGAATGGCAGATGAAGGTGATAGACTATATGGGCTTGGCAGAAATGACGAGCAGAATCCGAAACCAGGGAAGAGAAGCAGCGCAAGAAGAATGGAAAAAATTCAAGGACTATTTAAAGAAATATCATAAAGTTAATGAAAGTTAGAATGATGTTGGACTGGAAAGTAAATGGTTACTATTAGCAATGGTTAAGACAAGGAAAATAAGGAAGAATAGTCTAAATTTAAATTAAAATAAGGGAAGATTTGCTGAACAATCGACAAGAATTTGGAATACAGAAAGGGGAAGCATGAGGAAGTCGGGGAAGATAGGATATGAAATTAGGATATGAAATGATACATGTTTTTTGTTTTGTTTTTGTTTTTGTATGTTTATGTTTGTTGTATTGTGTTTATATGGAAAAATAAAAATATTTTAAAAAAAAAAAAAAGAAGACATCAACATGCTCACATCGGTAAGAAACAAATTAAATGTATGGAGTGCGGAAAGAGCTTTAGTGATAATGGAAAACTTAGAACACATCAACGGACTCACACGGAAGAAACATTTAAAAGTATGGAGTAAATGCTTCACTCAGAGTGGAAATCTTAGAAAACATCAGCAGACACACAGGGGAGAAACCATTTAAAGGTATGGACTGTAGAAGGAGCTTCAGTCAGTGTGGAAGCCTTGATTCATGTCAACAAACTCACACAAAAGACAAACCATATACCGTATTTTTTGGTCGATAACACGCACCTGACCATAACACGCACATAGTTTTTAGAGGAGGAAAACAAGAAAAAAAAATTCTGAATGAAACAGTGGATGTATCATTTTTGTGCTTCATGCTGTGGCCACAGACGTGATTTGACGGTGAGTTTGGGGTAGCCCAATGCAAAAATCCAGGCAACAGTGGGTGCATGTTTTTTTTGGTGCAGGTTGTAGCCATGGATATGCTATGTGATCTGATGTTGAATTTGGGGTGACCCTATGCAAAGATCCTGAGGATCCATGTGGATCCGTGCTTTGTAACCACGTTTTTGCACCATTGCAGCCCTGTTTTTGCATCAGATCATTGCTATGTGATCTGATGGTGAATTTGGGGTGACCCAATGCAAAGATCCTGAGGATCCATGTGGATCCGTGCTTTGTAACCATGTTTTAAGTGGGGAGGGAAGGAAAAACACAGAAGGGACAAGGAGCACGAGAGGGGTGTGCGGAGAAGCAGCTGGCTAACAATGCAGGAGAGGGGTTTTACCGGAGGGAGGAAAGGAAGGCAAAAGTTCCCCCCCACCCAGGCCAGCCAGCTCTCTCTCTCTCTCTCTCTCTCTCTCCCACCTGCATGTTGCCTGCGAGTCCCTAGGAATTAGAGGGAAGGACGCTCTGCTTTCCCCTCTGCTTGCCTGGAGGGGAGGGGTTTTCTCTGCTCTTTGTTCCGTTTGAGCAAACACAGTAACGAAACAGAAGCGGGTGGGCAGTAAGACCCTGAGGCAGAATGCAGGAAAGCAGCAGCTTCCTCTTTTCAAGGCTTCCCTTCTCCGGACGATTTGATATTTGCCTGATTTTTGCCTTCACTCGCACCAGTCGGCTCCAGGAACCACACATTCGCTCAGTAACACGCACAGACATTTCCCCTCACTTTTTAGGGGGGAAAATCTGCATGTTATAGAGGGAAAAATACGGTAAATATCAGGAAATTAGATAGAGGTTCACTCTTAGTGGAAGTTCAAAATCAACAGACTCATGGACAGGAGAAGCAGTTTAAATGAAAAGACTGCAAAAAGTTCTTTATTTATAATGGAGTGATCAAGGAACATCCCAGGACTCTCACATGGGAGAACCCATTTAGATGTATGGAGTGTGGGACGTCTTCCTCTCAGAGTCCACTCTGAGCAATGAACTCAGCAGGAAATCATTCCTAAAAGCATGAGGTATATGTGAAGTTCTGGTGTTTATATGTAAAACTGTCTAATAATGAAATAATAAAGGCAGCATCTCACAATGGTGAGTATAATTTTAGATGAAAGTACCTCTGGTTTTTGCACCAAACTCTGTCACCCCCCCACCGCATGATCTCCCAGCACTGCTTCTTCACCAGAACTTCATCGCTGCCTCCTGCGCGTTCTGAAGAAAACTTGGAATACTGAAATTGAATGGGATATTTTCCCCCAAGCCTAATTTCAAGAGGGGGGAGGAGGGGCTGCAGGTACCAGGGAAGTCTCCTGGGGGGGCTATCTTCACTCATGAACCCCATGGGGCAACCCCAGAGCTCCTGCTCATTCTGGGGTTTGAGGAAGATAGTATTTTTCCATAGTCCCAGAAGTTTTGCTTCAATCATGCTACTCGGGAGTTTTCCTACCAGAGGAACACAGTGCTGTGGCTGCTGTTGTTGTCATGGACTGGCTGGTGAGGGGGGGGGAGGCACCAGCTGGGGGACCCACAAGGGAAGAAGGCTCAGAGCCCAGGGACTGGTGGTGCGATGGCAATAAGCCGAAAGAGGGAAAAAGGGGAGCAGATCAGAAGGGGAGATGCAGTATGAGATTCCAAATTCTTTGTATATGTGTGTAATTTAAATCAATAACGATTATTTTTAAAAATAAGTCAATTTGTGGCTGGTCCGATCAAGCGTTGCTTCCTCTGGTTAGCCCCGCTGGAACTCCAGTTCTTTCCAGACCCTGGGGTCACTAGAGGACTGGTGGCTCCTCCTGGCAAATGGTCTGGTGCGGGCTGGATCACCAGTCCTTCCTTGCCCCCAGAATCCGGCCAACCAAAGGTCCCATCTGGGGTGCCATCTGTTGTAAGCAAAAGCTGCCCTTCTTCCCTTATGGGGGGCACAAAAGCCCTTTATAGAGTCCCTTGTAGGTTCACCATTGGTAGGAGGAAATAACAGAGGCATCCAGAGACTATTGAGAAGCAAAGCAGCTAGTAAGCCTGATCTTGATTGATCTGCTGCAACAGGGTGCTCCCCTGAGGAGGACCCCGAACCAAGGCGTGCCAGCCCTTATATAGACATTTTAAATTCTTTGCCCTGGAGCTCCAGACCACCCCTCCATACATCATACATACATCACAGAAGGGGTGTAACCCCAGTCCACCCCCCACAAACATCATACCTACATCACAGAAAAGGCGGTCTGCAACAGAAATGTGAATGTTGTTGTTTTTCCTGTCTGCCAGGTTATCTGATAATGCCTTATCTGATTCCCTTTCCTGGTAGTCTGGCCCTTCCTTGGAGATGGTGGTTACCCAATTCCTGAGACAATGGGAAGGTTCCCTCACCCGCTCCCTCCTTGCAGAGAAAACATTTGGTCAGATTGGGAGTCAAAATGGTTTCAGGACGGTCTTCCTGTGCTGCTCCAGACATGTGGTTGACATATCTATGTATGTGCTTGGTTGGTACATTTATGAACATTTATTATATATTTATGAACATTTATTATCTATATAAGACATTGTTACGGAAAATCTAGGTGTGAGGCTGCTCTGCCACCTAGCTTGTCTGACTGAGTCTGCAGGTCCCTGCGGAACAAAAGGAGCGCAGCCAGAGACCGAAGCATTCATTCAGCTAATATTCTCCTTTCCCTTCCTGCCCCACAACAAACACTCTGTGAGGTGAGTGGGGCTGAGAGACTTCAGAGAAGTGTGACTGGCCCAAGGTCACCCAGCAGCTGCAGGTGGAGGAGCGGAGACGCAAACCCGGTTCCCCAGATTACGAGACTACCGCTCTTAACCACTACACCCCACTGGCTCTCAACAAGACTCTCAGGTTACCACCACAACTCCTCCCTCAACCCCTCCTCTTTGTGATGTGTCAATGATGTAGTCATGATGTAGTCTTGGGGGTGTAGCATGGGGAATTAGGAGCTAATAAATTTGGGGTCTTCTTTTGCTGGGGGCTTCCATCTTGTTCCACCTGGTGGCAGGTGGGAGTCCTGTGGCGACAGTCTTCAATCAAGACCTACTGGCTGCTCTTTTGCTCTGCTCTTCCTGGCTGGTCTCCTTGTTTCTTGTCCAAGGGATCCCTCAGATTTTGGAATCCGCTTCTGGCTCCAATTGTATCGGCTGCTTTTCTGAGCCTCTTGGCTGTTGTGCATGGACGGGGCCTGTGTCCACAGTCATTGTCCTGGCCTGAGTCAGAGGCTGGGGTGGGGAGCTGGGATTTGGGGGGAGTCGTTTAGCTGCCCCCCTCCATTTCTGGTTTGAACAGCACCAAGACCTAAAACACGGAGGGATCTAAGCTCGTGGGGTGGGGTGGGGGAGGATGTGGGGGGGGACCTCTCTTTGCAGCTGGATCTCCAGGATCAGCCCCTCCCCCGCTCTCCTGATCCCAGAAGGAAGAGGGGAGGGGAAAACCTTCCTCTCCCCCCTCAATACTTTCCCTCCCCTCCCGGCACATCCTCCTCTCACCCCGCCCCCACAAGCCCAGATCCCGCCCCCAAACATCCCACCCCTTCCTCCTCCTCCTCCTCCAATTCGGCTTCTGCTCCGGGAATGGAGGGGGAGCCCCCCTCCCAACCTCCCTTCTTCTCCCGCAAGCGGAGCTTCCACTCCGGATTGCTGCTCCGCCCCACAGCTCTAGGGGGGCGCTTTCGGAAAGGGGAGGGAGGAGGCAGAGGACCCCCCCGTGGATGTTGCAGGAAAGGAGAATCGGGAGCGAGGACAAAGAGGTAAAAGGGTCACGGGGGGGGGAAGGGGGAGAAAAGGACCCAGAGACCCCTCCAGCTCCCCCAAGCGCCTTCCGTGGGGCCTGGATCCTGCACGCGTGCTGCCAAGGGGCGGAGATGGGGCGCCCACCCACGAGGACTCCCTGGCCCCGTTTCCCCCGCGCAGGCATCCCTGGGGCGCGGAGAGAAGCCAGGATAGAGACCCCCCTGTCCCCCCTTGCTCGTCTTGGGGGGCTAAAGGGGCGGAGAGATGGGGGGCGACTGGCGAGGGGTGAGCCAAGGGGGCGTCTGGATGCAGGGGAGACTCCGGGAGAGACGAAGGGGACCAAGGGGGGGGAGAGCATCCCTGGGGCAAAGAAGCACAGCATGGGGGGGGGGGAGATAGGAGGACCAGTCTTTGGAGAAAAGTCTCCATCGTGGCTTCCTTGGGAAATCTCGGGGTGGGCGCCTTGGCTTCTCCCTCCCACCCAGGAATCGGCCCCCCTTCAAGGCGACCAGAGGGGGATCCCTGGAAAGTGGGGGTCCTGTCCCCCCACCCCTCCTTCCTGCAAGCTCCATCCTCTTCCCACCCCATAAGTCCCTGCCCTGTCCAGACACAGCGGTTCTGCCCAGTCCAGCCATTGGTCCCCTGGAGAGGAGAGGAAATCCCGAGAGGAAGAGGGGAGGGGGGAGGCCTTCTCAGAAGCGGCTCTTGGTTTCCGCAATCCCACCCAGGAAGCAGCCAGAAACCTTTTCCTCTCTCTCAGGCTTCCATCTTTAATGTCTTTTCCACTGAGGATGAGGATAATGTACACCTGTCATCAGAAACAGGGGTGCAGAGTCCATGGAATGGCTCTCAGGGTTGATATGGAAG
Organism: Podarcis filfolensis; assembly: GCF_964270895.1. NCBI lineage: Eukaryota > Metazoa > Chordata > Lepidosauria > Squamata > Lacertidae > Podarcis > Podarcis filfolensis. The sequence goes on from NC_139612.1 coordinate 74,361,762, forward strand.
TTGCACCTCAAAAGCATTTCTGTTCCTCTTAAACTCCGAAGGCAATGTCAGAGTGACTGACAAGCTGAGATACAATCCTTCAGCATCCGATGACAGCGACTGCCTGAATCTTCCCAGTCAAAGGACCCATTTTCATGATAGACAGTGCCTGGGGCTGGAGGCTCTACACATCGGGTGTGCCTGTGCAGGCCAAAGACTGCCAGTATTAGCACAGGTAAGGTGTGTGACTTCCCCAAATTTACAGAATGTATGTGAATGAGAGTTTGCGGGTGGAATTATACTTTACGGCAACCCTGTAATTTTCTCCACCCATAACATTTCGTAAGCTAATATTGCAGTAAAAATTCCAAAATAACTACAAAAAATCACACGATAATAATAATAGTACAGTGGTACCTCGGGTTAAGAACTGAATTCGTTCTGGAGGTCCATTCTTAACCTGAAACTGTTCTTAACCTGTGGTACCACTTTAGCTAATGGGGCCTCCTGCTGCCGCCGCGCGATTTCTGTTCTCATCCTGAAGCAAAGTTCTTAACCCAAGGTACTATTTCTGGGTTAGCAGAGTCTGTAACCTGAAGTGTCTGTAACCTGAGGTACCACTCTAGAAGTTCTAGTATTAGTATTTTCCCCCAGCCGCTCTGGGCAGCTTACAGTACATATAGGTAAAGGTAAAGGACCCCTATGGGATGCAGGTGGCGCTGTGGGTAAAACCTCAGTGCCTAGGGCTTGCCGAACACATGGTCGGCGGTTCGAATCACCGCGGCGGGGTGAGCTCCCGTCTTCGGTCCCAGCTCCTGCCCACCTAGCAGTTCGACAGCACCCTTAAGTGCAAGTAGATAAATAGGTACCGCTTTATAGCGGGAAGGTAAACGGCGTTTCCGTGTGCTGCGCTGGTGCTGGCTCACCAGAGCAGCTTCGTCACGCTGGCCACGTGATCCGGAAGTGTCTCCGGACAGCGCTGGCCCCCGGCCTCTTGAGTGAGATGGGCGCAAAACCCTAGAGTCGGACACAACTGGCCCGTACGGGCAGGGGTACCTTTACCTTTACTAAAGGGACCCCTCACCATTAGGTCCAGTCGTGGCCGACTCTGGGGTTGCGGCACTCATCTCGCTTTATTGGCCGAGTGAGCCGGTGTACAACTTCCAGGTCATGTGGCCAGCATGACTAAGTCGCTTCTGGCGAAACAGAGCAACGCACAGAAACACCATTTACCTTCCCGCCGGAGCGGGACCTATTTATCTACTTGCACTTTGACGTGATTTCAAACTGCTAGGTTGGAAGGAGCAGGGACCGAGCAACGGGAGCTCACCCCGTTGTGGGGATTCGAACTGCCGGCCTTCTAATTGGCAAGTCCTAGGCTCTGTGGTTTAACCCACAGCACCACACGCGTCCCTACAGTACATATACAAGACAGTAAAACATCAAACATTAAAAACCTCCTGATACAGCTGTCTTCTAAATGTCAGATGGTTGCCTGCTTCCTTGCCCTCGGAAGGGAGGGCATTCCATGGGGCAGGAGGCCCTCTGCCTGGTTCTCTGGAACTTCACTTGTGACAGCAAGGGAACCAGCAGAAGACCCTCAGAGGCGGACCTCCCTGTCCGGACTGAGCGATGGGAATGAAGATGCTCCTTCAGGTCCACAGGGCCGAGCTGTTGAGGGCTTAGGTTGCAGATCTTGCTCCTCCATAATGATCGATGTATAGTTAGCAGAGTAGGAGAAAACACTCAGAGGCAGCAAAAAAAAATTCAGCTGAGAAATTTATTACCGAAGACAGATAAGCATAACAGGATCCCAAAAATATCAAAAACTTAATTTACAGTAAAACCCTGACTTAGCATACCAAAACAGCACTCAAGTAAGAAACAGACAAACAGAGTAGAGTAATATCAGAATATGAAGTGGGAGCAGGCACATTTCAATACTGTAATTTATATACAATTCAATGTCAGAGTAACCCTGGGACTAGATAACAAGCCTCCAGGTGGACGTGCCCCACCTGCCCTTCACTTTTCTCTTCCGCACGGGCAGAATCTGCCTTCTGGACTGTGGGATTCACGGTTGTTCTCCTCCTCTCCATCCACCAGGGCTTGACTTCAGGTGCAGCAGAATTCCCCAGCCCCCCAAGGATTTGAGACCCATCAGCTTTCCTCACCTGGTTTAGCCAGCCGGTTGCAGCCCTTGCTTGAACCCCTGTTGCATGCTGACAGCTTCTGGAAGCCACAGGTGAGAGCTGAGTGCAGGGTGGGGACCAAGGGTGGAAAAATGACCCCAGAAGGTGCAGGACATGTCCCCCACCAAAGGAACTACTGCTTCCCAACACCCCATGACATCTAGATTCAGGTAGGTAGCCGTGTTGGTCTGACGCAGTTGAAATAAAAAATAGTCCCGTAGCACCTATGATTGTTCTAGATTTAAGCTTTTGTGTGCATGCACACTTCTTCAGATAAACTGACACAGATGTCACCAGACCCTTGTATATTGTGGGAGGGTGGAGTGGGGTTTTTCTCAGAAGGGTACTCCTACTACCATCTCCTACTACCCTTCACTATATGAAGAAGTGTGCATGCACACGAAAGCTTATACCTAGAACAAACTTAGTTGGTCCCTAAGGTCCTGTTGTTGTTGTTTATTCGTTTAGTCGTGTCCGACTCTTTGTGACCCCCTGGACCAGAGCACACCAGGCACTTCTGTCTTCCACTGCCTCCCGCAGTTTTGTCAAACTCATGCTGTTAGCTTCAAGAACACTGTCCCACCATCTTGTCCTCTGTCGTCCCCTTCTCCTTGTGCCCTCCATCTTTCCCAACATCAGGGTCTTTTCCAGGGAGTCTTCTCTTCTCATGAGGTGCCAAAGTATTGGAGCCTCAGCATCAATTCTTTGGCAATCAGCCTTCTTTATGGTCCAGCTCTCACTTCCATACATCACTACTGGGGAAACAATAGCTTTAACTATACGGACCTTTGTTGGCAAGGTGATGTCTCTACTTTTTAAGATGCTGTCTAGGTTTGTCTTTTTTTTTTCTCCCAAGACCCTAAGGTGCTACTGGACTATTTTTGTTACTTTTTTACTTCAGCTGTGTCAGACCAATATGGCTACCTACCATGAAGTACAGTTATCTCCTTGCCTTGAATATCCTGCTTTTCAGTGCCAGATTAGGATAGTCCTCTATCAGAAGACAAGCAGAGGATCAGGCAGCATTATAAAGAACCATTGGGGTGGGTGTTTCCGCCTGGGATTCCCATGTGCCAGCTGCTTTCCTTCTGCTTCTCCTGCTCTCTCCATGCAATGTGAGGCACGTAGACAGAGGTCCATCTCCAAGAACAGGAGCTTCCCTGAGCACTCATTCAGCTGTCCCCAAGCACCAAGCCTTGTCACTAGTTCTCTGACTGACCCAGACCACAGTCCCTGGAAGAGATGAAGGCCAGGGTCTCCCAAAATGGTCCATATGGACCTCCTGAGGTCAGCGGGACAGTGCAGGTGATTCATGAAGAACTAGAGGTGGAAACGGGGGCAACCACTTAGAATCATAGAATCATAGAGTTGGAAGAGACCACAAGGACCATCAAATCCAACCCCCTGCCAAGCAGGAAACACCATCAGAGCACTCCTGACATATGGTTGTCAAGCCTCTGCTTAAAGACCTCCAAAGAAGGAGACTCCACCACACTCCTTGGCAGCAAATTCCACTGTCGAACAGCTCTTACTGTCAGGAAGTTCTTCCTAATGTTTAGGTGGAATCTTCTTTCTTGTAGTTTGGATCCATTGCTCCGTGTCCGCTTCTCTGGAGCAGCAGAAAACAACCTTTCTCCCTCCTCTATGTGACATCCTTTTATATATTTGAACATGGCTATCATATCACCCCTTAACCTCCTCTTCTCCAGGCTAAACATGCCCAGCTCCCTTAGCCGTTCCTCATAAGGCATCGTTTCCAGGCCTTTGACCATGTTGGTTGCCCTCCTCTGGACACGTTCCAGTTTGTCAGTGTCCTTCTTGAACTGTGGTGCCCAGAACTGGACACAGTACTCCAGGTGAGGTCTGACCAGAGCAGAATACAGTGGCACTATTACTTCCCTTGATCTAGATGCTATACTCCTATTGATGCAGCCCAGCATTGCATTGGCTTTTTTAGCTGCCGCCAAGTTTGTGGTCAACCAAGACTCCTAGATCCTTTTCACATGTACTGCTCTCAAGCCAGGTGTCACCCATCTTGTATTTGTGCCTCTCATTTTTTTTGCCCAAGTGCAATACTTTACATTTCTCCCTGTTAAAATTCATCTTGTTTGTTTTGGCCCAGTTCTCTAATCTGTCAAGGTCGCTTTGAAGTGTGATCCTGTCCTCTGGGGTGTTAGCCACCCCTCCCAGTTTGGTGTCATCTGCAAATTTGATCAGGATGCCCTTGAGTCCATCATCCAAGTCGTTGATAAAGATGTTGAATAAGACCGGGCCCAAGACAGAACCCTGTGGCACCCCACTAGTCACTCTTCTCCAGGATGAAGAGGAACCATTGATGAGCACCCTTTGGGTTCGGTCAGTCAGCCAGTTACAAATCCACTGAGTGGTAGCATAGTCAAGACCGCATTTTACCAGCTTCTTTACAAGAATATCATGGGGCACCTTGTCAAATGCCTTGCTGAAATCAAGGTAGGCTACATCCACTGCGTTCCCTTCATCTACCAGGCTTGTAATTCTGTCAAAAAACGAGATCAGGTTAGTCTGACATGACTTATTTTTCAGAAATCCATGCTGACTATTGGTGATCACAGCATTCCTTTCTAGGTGCTCACAGACTGTTTGCTTAATGATCCGCTCCAGAATCTTCCCTGGTATTGATGTCAGACTGACTGGGCGGTAATTATTTGGGTCCTCTCTTTTCCCCTTTTTGAAAATAGGGACAACATTTGCCCTCCTCCAGTCTGCCGGGACCTCGCCTGTTCTCCAGGAATTCTCAAAGATGACTGCCAGTGGTTCTGAAATCACACCTGCCAGTTCTTTTAATACTCTTGGATGCAGTTCATCTGGCCCTGGAGATTTGAAAGGCAGTCCCACAGGATTTGAAAGGCAGTCCCACAGGACAACAGTATTCCAAGATCATGCTGTGTTATTAAAGATGGTTGAGGATTATGAAAGTTTGCTGATGCATTACTGTCAGGGAACTGCCATCTGAGACTAAGGAGGTGAAAGGGCTCATGGAGGGTGAGAGAGACCATTCAGCGGAGGAGGGGACCAGCAGGGGGAGAAGTGGAGTTCCAAGGGAAAGTGAGTCGGAGGGAGGGCTCAGAGACACTTCAAGCGGGAGCAGCGGGGAGATTTCAGGACCTCCTGTAGGGACACCCACTCCTCGGCGGAAACTGTCACGCCGAGAGTCCAGAAGACGCGTTTCCGTTAAGGAGCTTTTATGCTGGAAGAAGTTCCGTAAACGCCCACTGTCCGATTCAACGAGCGATTGATGGAGTCATGCTTAAGGAGCTCCATCACAGACAGAGGTTTGGGGACTTAGCCAAACTCTGAGGGATTAGGATTTTACGCACAAGCAGCTCATCATCCCATCACAGCAATCGGACAGTCCCTGAAAGCAGCTTGTGCAGAGAGGCATCATGAGTAACCCAGCCGGAGCCGGAGGAGCAGCAGGAGCTGGAGAGGGTCCAAGCCTGGAAGAAAGGTACAGAGTGTTGGAACTCCAGCTAGCAATGCAAACGGCGAGGCTAGAATAAAGGAGGGCGCAGGATGCAGAAAAGGCAAAAGGCGCTACACTAGCAAGAAAGATGCCAGGAATGGTGCAGAAGTTTGGGGGGGACTTCAGGAACTACCAAGCCTTTAGGACAGAGATGCAGTATGCTCTCGAACTGCAGTTTAACGACTTTCCCGACGAGGCATCGAGAGTGGCGTTTGTGATTGGCCATCTCGAAGGAGGGGCGAGAGATTGGGTCAGACCCCTGATGGCAGGGAATAGTGACATGCTGAAGGACGCGAGGAAGTTTTTTCGCGCCATGGATTTGATGTTTTCCAGCGAGATTGAACAGGGGCTGGTGCGCAGACAATTGATGGCGTGCAAACAGGGGAGCCGATCGGTTCGTGAGTACTGGACTGAGTTTACAATGTTGATACATAAATTGGGGTGGGACCTATCGGCGGAACCCATTCAAATGCTCTTTGAAGAGGGGCTTTCTTTGGCGGTGAAAGACGAACTTTCCCGGGCGCCCAGGGCGGAGTCCATGGACCAGCTGACCAAATCAGCGCTGACCATTGGAGCACGCCAGGAGGCAAGAGCCTTGGAGAAGCGGGAGGGGAAAGGAGAGCGTTGGAGGGATTTCCGCATTCCAGAGATTCCAGAACCAAGTTTCCCGCCAGGAGAGCCGATGGAAGTTGGAACAGCGTGCGCGTGCGCAGTTTCAAATCCCAGTGAAGGGAGGAAGAAGGAGGGAAAGAGCGCCAAGAAATGTTATCTCTGCCAGCAGCCAGGTCACTTTGCCAGAGTCTGCCCGCAAAGAAAGGAATGGCAAGGGATGGCGGGAGCTGTTGGGGGGAAGGAGGAGGAAGTCCAGGAGCCAGTAAAAGCCAACGCCTGTCTGCCTCTGTCAGGGCACTGCAGACAGGCCAAGGAGCAGTAAAAGTGCCCACTCCGGAACCTCCAAGACCAGCCCTAGTAATAGAGGTGTTGCTAGAGCTGGCAAACGGATACCCACTAAAGACAAAGGCGCTGTTGGACTCAGGCAGCTCCTGTAATTTTATGAGCAAGGAGTTTGCAGCTGAACACCAGATACAGACACTCCCTTTAAGCAACCCCCTGCAGGTCACCACGATCGATGGGAGGGAGCTGTTGGGAGGAGAAGTCAGCCTACAAACCGTCCCAATGGTTATGAGGGTGGCCAGGCACACTGAGAGGATAGCGTTCAATGTGGCCACCCTGGGAGGGGCTCCTGTCATTTTGGGAATGAGCTGGCTAGCGTTGCATGACCCGCTAGTGGGCTGGCATCAGAGAGTGGTCTCCTTTGGGTCAGCACATTGCCTGGAACACTGCAGAGAGGGAAAGGTGCCAGAAGGGGCAAAAGCCTCTCTAGCAGGGACGGAAGTGGCGGACAAAGGGAAGGTGCCCAAACAATACGCTGACCTGAGCAAGGTCTTCAGTGAAAGGGAAGCAGATAAATTACCACCGCACAGAGACTTTGACTGCCAAATTAACCTGGTCCCTGGGGCCCAGCTCCCCGTGGGCAAGCTGTACGCCATGTCAGACAGGGAAATGCAGGAGTTAAGGGAGTTTATTGATAAAAACCTGAAGAGGGGCTTCATCAGAGAGTCCAGAGCGGTGGGGGGGAGCCCAGTGTTTTTTGTGGACAAAAAAAACACGGATAAACCCAGGCTTGTAGTGGACTACCGGCGGCTGAATGCCGTGTCAGAACCAGTGACTTTCCCCATGCCCAGGATTGATGACATTTTGACCAGGGTGAGGAAGGGAAAGATATTCACGAAACTGGACCTGAGAGGAGCATACAACCTGATACGAATAAAGAAGGGGGATGAATGGAAAACCACCATGTTCACCCCTTTGGGGGCGTTTGAATATCTCGTTATGCCATTCGGATTACAATCAGGCTCCGCCTGTTTTCAATCGCTCATGAACCACGTACTGGGACCTTTGCTCTACAAGAATTGCGTGGCCTTCCTCGATGACGTGCTGATATATTCAGAGAATGAGGAGCAGCATGTAAAGGATGTCAGGGAAGTGCTGAGCCAGCTGCAAGCAAACCAGTTGTGGGTGAAATTGGAGAAGTGTCAGTTCCACACCAAGGAGGTGGAATTCCTGGGGTACCGCTTATCAGACAAGGGATTAGCCATGGATCCAGGCAAGGTCCAGGCGGTGCTGGAATGGAAGACACCGAAAACGAAAAAAGATGTGCAAAGGTTCTTAGGGTTTGGGAACTTTTACCGTAAATTCATCAAGAACTTTGCCCACTTAACGGCTCCCATCACGGACTGTCTAAGCAGCAAGAAGAAATTCGTTTGGACGGCGGAGGCGGAGCACGCTTTTGAGGAATTGAAAAAGGCATTCGCTTCGGAAGAACAACTCCTGCATGTGGATTTACAGAAACCCATGAGAGTGGAAACTGATGCCTCAGACCGGGCGGTGGGGGCGGTGCTGCTTCAGCCAGGGAGCAATAAGTCGGAATGGAGACCGTGTGCCTTCTTTTTGCGTAAGCTGAACAAATCCGAGAGGAACTACACGGTATATGACCGAGAACTACTCGCCATTCACGAAGCGTTCCGGAGATGGAGACACTTACTAATTGGCGCACAACATAAGGTGCAAGTGTGTACGGACCACAAGAATTTGGAGTATTGGAGAACGGCACGGGTGCTCAACCAACGACAAGTGAGATGGGCCCAGGAGTTCTCCAAATTCCATTTTGAAATTTGCTATGTGCCAGGCCCAGAAAACATCAGAGCGGACGCTCTCTCTCGCAAACCTGAATATTTGGAGGGGGAGGGAGCGCCGGAAGAGAGACATATTATCCCAGAGGACCACTGGGTGTGTGGTGCGGCCTGGGTGGGGCAAAGAGAACTGGTAGAGGGAACGGTAAATGATGAGTACGCCCAGGATAAGCTCAGAGGTCTAAGGAGAGAGGGAGAAGACCCCGGGGGTTTTGAAGAAAGAAACGGGGCATTGTATTACAGAGGGGCGCTATATATACCCGAAGGGGAATTGAGGGGGAGAGTACTCAAACAGCTGCACGACAATCCCACAGCGGGGCATTTTGGGCAACACAAGACCATGTGGTTGGTGACCAGGGAGTTTTGGTGGCCCAAGGTGAGGGAGGATGTACGGGAGTATGTGAGAAGGTGTGACCAATGCCAGAGAGCCAAAGGAGAAAGGCGGGCACCAGCGGGGTTATTAGAACCGTTACCCACACCAGAACGACCGTGGGAGGCGGTGTCGATAGATTTTATGACTGATCTGCCCAAATCCCAGGGGAAAACCGCCATACTAGTCGTAGTAGACCTGTTAACTAAGATGGGTCACTTTGTAGCTTGCTCACATGCAGTCACGGCGGAAGAGACAGCGAAATTGTTTGTAGAACATATTTTCAGGCTGCATGGCGCCCCCTTGAGGGTGGTTTCCGACAGAGGGAAACAGTTCACGTCCAGATTCTGGAGGAAACTTATGAGCTTGTTGCACGTAGAGGTCAACTTTTCGACTGCCAGGCACCCTGAGACCAATGGGCAGGCGGAGAGAGCAAACGGTATCCTCCAACAATACCTGAGGTGTTATGTCAATGACAGAGAGAACGATTGGGTCGAAAAGTTGGCACTAGCGGAATTTGCTTACAATAATGCAGAGAATGTGTCCACCGGGATGAGCCCCTTTTTGGCTAATTATGGGTGCCACCCCAGGGCGTTTCCAGGGGAAGGAGGGGAAAGATGTAGTGTTCCGGCCGCTGAACATTTTGTAGAAGAAATGGAAGCGATCCATCGTCAACTCCAACTCAACTTAGAAAGGGCCAAGGAAGAATATAAGAGGCAGGCAGACAAGAGCAGAAGGGAAGGTGAAACAATTAGGGTGGGGAGTCGGGTCTGGCTATCAACCCAAGGGTTGCCGTTCAAGGGGGGTTGCAAGAAATTGAGACCCAAAAGATTGGGACCATTTGAGGTCATCCAACAGGTCAACCCAGTGGCGTTCAGACTCCGGTTACCGAACCACATGAAACTACACCCAGTATTCCACAGGTCATTACTGTCACCATACAGGGGGGAAGGTGAAGGGGTATCCACACGGGGGCCAGCCATAGAAGAAAGGGAAAGCTGCAACCATGTGGCGGAAATCATCGACTCCAGGTGGAAGGGTAATCAGGTGGAGTATTTGGTCGCGTGGGAAGGGGAACCGGAGTCGGAAAACACCTGGGTGAAGGCAGAGGAGGTCCGTGACGAGATCTTGATCGAAACGTTCCACCAAAGGTTCCCCAGGAAACCTCAGCCAGTAGCGAGGTTTCGGAGGGAGTACTTTGGCACCACCGACGATGAGGAGGAACTGGAGGGATTCAGGGAATCGGAGTTGGAAGGAGGAACAGACTCCGATGAGGAGGAGTACTTGGAAACCGGAGACAGCAAAAGGTGGAGGGAAGTGTTCGAAACTTCGGAAGATGAGGGAGGTTCCTTCAGGGGTTTTGCTCCCTCGCCTCCCGCAGAGGAGGGGAGGGAAGGGGGTGAAGGGGGCCCTGGAGGGGAGGTGGATGTCAGGGAACTGCCATCTGAGACTAAGGAGGTGAAAGGGCTCATGGAGGGTGAGAGAGACCATTCAGCGGAGGAGGGGACCAGCAGGGGGAGAAGTGGAGTTCCAAGGGAAAGTGAGTCGGAGGGAGGGCTCAGAGACACTTCAAGCGGGAGCAGCGGGGAGATTTCAGGACCTCCTGTAGGGACACCCACTCCTCGGCGGAAACTGTCACGCCGAGAGTCCAGAAGACGCGTTTCCGTTAAGGAGCTTTTATGCTGGAAGAAGTTCCGTAAACGCCCACTGTCCGATTCAACGAGCGATTGATGGAGTCATGCTTAAGGAGCTCCATCACAGACAGAGGTTTGGGGACTTAGCCAAACTCTGAGGGATTAGGATTTTACGCACAAGCAGCTCATCATCCCATCACAATTACTATCATTAGATATCATACCATTTTCATTTCCTAAAAATTGGGAACATGGGTACGACATGGGAGAATGTAGGAGATGTTGAAATAAGAGAAGGTGCTAATGGCGGTTGATTTGTCCTTTTTTTCTGTATTCTCTTTCCTGAAACCCAAACAGGATTTCCTTTCTGCCCACTCTGAAAAAGGTGATGGAGAAGACAGAATTGCAGGGGACAGGGCACCTTTCGTTTCATTAGGAATAGCCATTAAAATGTGTGAAATGTGGAATATGCACTGAACGACCACACATAGTTCACATCAATGAACACAAAAAGGAAAGAACCCATTTAAAGGTATGGAGTGCGGAAAGAGCTTCTCTTTCAATGCAAAACTTAGAACACACCAGCGGACTCACACAGAGGGAAAATCTTTTAAGTGCAGGGAGTGTGGGAAGAATTTCAGTCAGAGTGGAAACCTTAAATTGCACAAACAGACTCACACAGGGGAGAAACCATATACATGTATTGAGTGTGGAAAGAGCTTTAGTCATAGTGGAAACCTTAGGAGACATCAACGGACTCACACAGGAGAGAAACCATATGAATGTATTGAGTGTGGAAAGAGCTTTAGTGATAATGGAAAACTTAGGAAACATCAACGGACTCACACAGGGGAGAAACCATTTAAATGCATGGAGTGTGGAAAGAGCTTCAGTCAGAGTGGAGACCTTAGACGACATCAACGGACTCACACAGGGGAGAAACCATTTAAATGCATGGAGTGTGGAAAGGACTTCAGTATGAGTTCACACCTTAGATCACATCAACGGACTCACACAGGGGAGAAACCATTTAAATGTATGGAGTGTGGAAAGAGTTTTAGTGATAGTGGAAGCCTTAGGAAACATCAACGAACTCACACAGGGGAGAAACCATTTGAATGCATGGAGTGTGGAAAAGACTTCAGTCAGAGTGGACACCTTAGAAATCATCAACGGACTCACACAGGAGAGAAGCCATATGAATGTATTGAGTGTGGAAAGAGCTTTAGTGATAATGGAAAACTTAGGAAACATCAACGGATTCACACAGGGGAGAAACCATTTGAATGCATGGAGTGTGGAAAGGACTTCAGTCAGAGTACACACCATAGAAGACATCAACAGACACACACAGGGGAGAAACCATTTAAATGTATCGAGTGTGGAAAGAGTTTCCGTTGTAATACAAGCCTTAGATCACATCAACGGACTCACACAGGGGAGAAACCATTTACATGTCTGGAGTGTGGAAAGAGATTCAGTCAGAGTACACACCATAGAAGACATCAACAGACACACACAGGGGAGAAACCATTTAAATGTATCGAGTGTGGAAAGAGTTTCCGTTGTAATACAAGCCTTAGATCACATCAACGGACTCACACAGGGGAGAAACCATTTACTTGTATGGAGTGTGGAAAGAGCTTCAGTTATAGTAGAAACCTGAGAGTACATCAACAGACTCACATTGATAAGAAACTATTTCAATGTATGGAGTGCAGCAAGAGCTTTAGTGATAGTGGAAGCCTTAGAACACATCAACGGACTCACACAGGGGAGAAACCATATGAATGTATGGAGTGTGGAAAGAGCTTCACTCAGAGTGCAAACCTTAGATCACATCAACGGAGTCACACAGGGGAGAAACCATTTAAATGCATGGAGTGTGGAAAGGACTTCAGTCAGAGTGGAACACTTAAAAAACATCAACAGACTCACACAGGGGAGAAACCACATAAATGTATAGAGTGTGGAAAGAGTTTCCGTTGTAATACAAGCCTTAGATCACATCAACGGACTCACACAGGGGAGAAACCATTTAAATGTATCGAGTGTGGAAAGAGCTATAGTATTAGTGGAAGCCTTAGATACCATCAACGGACTCATACAGGAGAGAAACCATTTACATGTGTGGAGTGTGGAAAGAGCTTCAGTTATAGTGGAAACCTGAGAATACATCAACAGACTCACATAGGTAAGAAACTATTTAAATGTATGGAGTGCGGAAAGACCTTTGGTGATAATGGAAAGCTTAGAACACATCAACGGACACACACACGGGAGAAACCACTTCAATGTATGGAGTACAGTAAATACTTCACTCAGAGTGGAAATCTTAGAAAACATCAGCAGATACACAGGGGAGAAACCATTTAAATGTATGGACTGTGGAAGGAGCTTCAGTCAGAGTGGAACCCTTGATTTTTGTCAACAAGCTCACACAAAAGACAAACCATATAAATATCAGGAAAGTAGAAAGAGGTTCACTCTTAGCGGAAGTTCAGAATCAACAGACTCATGGACAGGAAGAACTTTAAGAGTTGAAATCCTTCAAACCATCAACAAACTCCGAGAGGAGAAGCACTTTAAATGAAAAGATTGCAAAAAGTGCTTTATTTATAATAGAGTGATCAAGGAACATCCCAGGACTCTCACATGGGAGAACCCATTTAGATGTATGGAGTGTGGGACGTCTTCCTCTCAGAGTCCACTCTGAGCAATGAACTCAGCAGGAAATCATTCCTAAAAGCATGAGGTATATGTGAAGTTCTGGTTTTATATGTAAAACTGTATAATAATGAAATAATGCAGGCAACATCTCACAATGGTGAGTATAATTTTAGATGAAAGTACCTTTGGTTTTTGCACCAAACTCTGTCACCCCCCCCCCCACCGCATGATCTCCAAGCCCTGCTTCTTCACCAGAACTTCATCGCTGCCTCCTGCCCTGCGCGTTCTGAAGAAAACTTGGAATACTGAAATTGAATGGGAGATTTCCCCCCCAGCCTAATTTCAAGAGGGGGGAGGAGGGGCTGCAGGTACCAGGGAAGTCTCCTGAGGGGCTCATCTTCGCTCATGAACCCCATGGGGCAACCCAGAGCTCCTGCAAATTCTGGGGTTTGAGGAAGATAGTATTTTTCCATAGTCCCAGAATTTTTGATTCAGTCATGTACTCAGGAGTTTTCCCACCAGAGGACCACAGTGCTGTAGCTGCTGCTGTTGTCATGGACTGGCTGGTGAGGGGGGGAGGCACCAGTTGGGGGACCCACAAGGGCAGAAGGCTCAGAGCCCAGGGACGGGTGGGGGGATGAGCCGAAAGAGGGAGAAAGGGGAGCAGACCGGAAGGGGAGATTTTGCAAGCTGAGGAGGAAACAGGGTTTGGTGAGCAGGAAGAGTCTGTGGCAGAGAGCAGTTCAGACTCAGAGGGAGGAGAGGAGGGGGCCAGGAGACCCAGAGGAGGCCGTCAGCTGAAGCATCCATAGAAATTCCCCCTCCTGCTGTGACCAGCTCCCCTCTCCCCTGGTCTAGAGCACACAGGGAAATCCAGTTCAGACCCCATGAGCCTGTACATGATATTAAGAGGTGTTTGGTTTTTTGTCCCAACATGCATCATTTTAATCTTATTGATAATGAACTGTATTTTCTGCCCATTCACCCCGTATGGAGAAGTCTTTATGGAGCTCCTTGCAATCTTTCTTTGTTTGAACAACCCTGGACAATCTGCTGCCATCAGTAAACTGCCCCCTCCCTGCTCCCTCATAAGTTTAGATCATTTATGAACAAGTTGAAAAGCCACAGGTCCCAATACTGATCTTGAGGGACTCCGCTTTCTGCTCCTCTCCATTCAGAGAACTTTCTGTTTACTCTCTTGGTGTTTCTGAAGGAGGGCTGCCTTCCTGGTGGTGCGATGGCAATGAGCCGAAAGAGGGAGAAAAGGGAGCAGACCAGAAGGGGAGATATTGCAAGCGGAGGAGGAAACAGGGTTTGGTGAGCAGGAAGAGTCTGGGGCAGAGAGCAGTTCAGGCTTGGAGGGAGGAGTGGGGGGGCCAGGAGACGCAGAGGAGGCCGGCTGCTGAAGCATCCAGGGAGACTCCCCCTCCTGCTGCGACCAGCGCATGCCTTTGAGTCTGGCGGTTAGAACTCTTAGAATGTGGGGATCCCTTTTTTCTTTCTTTTTTTTTTATATAAATTTTTATTGATTTTTCAACACATATTAAAGGACAATACAAAACAATACGTGAACAAACAAACATATAAACACATATAGTTTCTTAACCTTTTTTTCCTTAAACCTTCTTTCAGCGACTTCCCCATACCTCCCTTTTCTGCATCCCTGTTTTAAGTCTTTCCAGCAACCCCTAATTTCAATTTCTTATAACACTTTCTTTAAATCCTTTTTCTCATATCCAATTGTTTGTCCCTGCAATTCTATTTTGCCTTACCCATGACATTTTAACACTCATTAATTTTGCAACAGTTGTTAAGATAAACTTTAAATTTCTTCCAATCTTCTTCCACCGTCTCTTTCCCTTGGTCACGGATTCTGCCAGTCATCTCAGCCAGTCCCATGTAGTCTATCACCTTTGTCTGCCATTCTTCCAGCGTGGGTAGCTCTTGTGTCTTCCAATACTTTGCTAAAAGAACTCTTGCTGCTGTTGTAGCATACATAAAGAACGTCCTATCTTTCTTTGACACCAATTGGCCCACCATGCCCAGGAGAAAGGCCTCTGGTTTCTTCACAAATGTGCATTTAAGCACCTTTTTCATTTCATTATAAATCATTTCCCAGAAGACCTTAATCCTTGGGCACGTCCACCAAAGGTGGTAAAAGGTACCTTCAGTTTCCTTACATTTCCAACATTTGTTATTGGGCGTATGATAAATTTTTGCTAGCTTGACTGGGGTCATGTACCACCTATATATCATTTTCATAATGTTTTCTCTTAAGGCATTACATGCCGTGAACTTTATACCGGTAGTCCATAACTGTTCCCAGTCAGCAAACATAATATCATGTCCAATGTCTTCTGCCCATTTAATCATAGCTGATTTAACCGTCTCATCCTGTGTATTCCATTTCAGCAGCAAGTTATACATTCTTGACAGATTCTTAGTACTGGGTTCCAAAAGCTCTGTTTCTAATTTCGACCTCTCCACCTGAAAGCCAATTTTCCTGTCCTGTTTAAAAACTTCATTTATCTGGTAGTAATGAAGCCAGTCTCTTACTTTAAACTTCAATTTCTCATAACTCTGCAATTTCACTTTTCCCTCCTCATACTCTGTAATTTCCCAATATTTTGGCCATTTGGATTCCATATTTAATTTTTTCACTTCCTTAGCTTCCATTGGTGACAACCACCTGGGAGTTTTATTTTCCAACAAATCTTTATACCGAATCCAAACATTGTATAAAGCTTTCCTAACAATATGGTTTTTGAAACCTTGATGGATTTTAACCTTGTCATACCATATATATGCATGCCAGCCAAATCTGTTATTGAACCCTTCCAAATCCAAAATGTCTGTGTTTTCAAGAAGCAGCCAATTTTTCAGCCAGCAAAAAGCCGCTGATTCATAATACAATTTTAAGTCCGGCAGGGCAAACCCCCCCTCTTTCTTTTGCATCAGTTAGTATCTTAAATTTTATTCTGGGCTTTTTGCCCTGCCAGACAAATCTAGATATATCTTTTTGCCACCTCTTGAAACAATCCATTTTATCCACAATCTGCAATGTTTGAAACAAAAATAACATTCTCGGCAAGACATTCATCTTAGTAACAGCAATTCGGCCTAACAAGGAAAGTCTCAAATATTTCTAGATCTTTCTTCACTTCTGTCCAACATTTCTCATAATTATCTTTAAATAGGTTCACATTCTTAGATGTCAAATTAATCCCCAGGTATTTCACCTTCTTTGCTATCGTTAAACCAGTTTCACTCTGGAACTTCTCTCTTTCTGCAACTGTTAGATTTTTATCCAATACTTTCGTTTTCTGTTTGTTCAACTTAAAACCTGCTACTTGACCAAATACTTGTATTAACTCTAAAACTCTTCTCGTACTAGTGTCTGGCTCTTGTAAAGTTAGTACTAGATCATCTGCAAACGCTCTCAGTTTATACTGTTTAGCTCCGACCTGAATCCCTTTAACCAGCTGATCCCCTCTGATCATGTTTAATAAAACCTCCAGGACAGATATGAAAAGCAGTGGGGATATTGGGCACCCCTGTCGTGTCCCTTTTTCAATAGCAAGTTCTTCTGTAACCACATTATTTACAATCAATTTTGCTTTTTGTTCAGAATAAATTGCACTTATACCATTCTCAAATCCTTGGCCTACCCCCATCCCTTGGAGATTCTTTTTCATAAAACTCCAAGAAATATTGTCAAAGGCTTTCTCCGCATCCACAAATATTAATACTGTCTTAGTATTAATATTAACTTCCAGTAACTCCATAATATCTATTATATTTCTCACATTGTCTGACAAATGTCTTCCTGGAAGAAAGCCCGCTTGGTCTTTGTGAATCTCCCCCACCAAAACTCTTTTCAGTCTTTTTGCCAAAATGTCTGCAAAAATTTTGTAATCCACATTAAGTAATGATATAGGGCGGTAGTTCTTAACCTGATTCTTCTCAGTCTCTGACTTTGGTATAAGTGTGATATACGCTTCTTTCCACGATTCAGGTGCCTTCTTCCCCTCTAAGATTTCGTTACAGACCTCCTTCAACGGTTGTGTAAGCCATTCTTTCAAAACTTTGTAATATCTGGAGGTTAATCCATCAGGTCCTGGAGATTTTCCCAATTGCATACTTTGAATGGCTCCCTCAATTTCTTGATCAGTTATCTTCTGGTTCAAAATCACTTTACTTTGATCAGAAATTTTTTGTAATCCATATTTTTAAAGAAATTCTTCTATTTCTTTTTCATTCACCGGCCCTTGTGCATAAAGTCTCCTGAAGTAGCTCTGAAAACAGTTTCTGATCTCATTTGGTTTATAAATGTTCTTTCCTTCCACTTCTAGATTTGTAACCGTATTCTGTTTTTGTCTCTTCTTCAATTGCCATGCCAGACGTTTCCCACATTTATCTGCCGACCATTCTATCTCTTGGTTCATCAATTCCATATATTGTCTCTGGTAAAACTTAATTTCTCTCAGAATTTCATGTGACTTTGGTTTAGATCTCAATTTTTTTTCTCCTTCTTTTATCTTTTCCAAAATCTTATCCTTCTTCTCATTATGTCTCTTCCTTTTTATGGAATTCTGTTGTATTAAAAATCCTCGCATAACGGCTTTGCTTGCGTCCCAAATTACTCTTTTTTCCACTTCTGTTCTCAGATTTATCTCAAAATAATCCTTTAGCACCTTCTGGGCCTTTTTATACACCTCTTCATCTCTAAACAGGGAATCATTCATCCTCCATCTAAAGGAACCAGCTGTTGTTGGGTTCATTTCCATCTTTACAGCATTATGGTCGGAGCAAGTCTTTGGGCAGATTTCCACTTTCTTAATCTTTGATGCCATCCCACTAGTTACCAATATTTGGTCAATTCTAGTCCAAGTCATTTTTGCCTCAGAAAAGAAAGTTCCCTCTCTCTCAAGAGGGTTCCTTGTTCTCCAGATATCAATCAAGTTCATATTGTCAGTCATTTCAAAGAAGGTCTTAGGTAGTCTCCCATCCTTGGAGACCACCTGTCTTTGTGCTTTATCCATATTTGTAGAGACCACTCCATTCATAACTCCCATTAAAATTACATTATAATCCAAATAGTCCATTAATGTCTCATGCAATTTCTTAAAGAATTCTGACTTCCCTTCATTTGGTGCATAAACTCCTATTATCAATAATTTTTCTCCTTGAACTTGAATTTCAATTGCCAAATATCTTCCTTGTTCATCTTTAAATATTAACTTAGGGGCCAACTTTTCCTTTGCATAAATCACCACTCCTCTTTTCTTCACTTTATCCGATGAAAAAGTTCAGGCTTGGAGGGAGGAGAGGAGGGGGCCAGGAGACCCAGAGGAGGCCGGCTGCTGAAGCATCCATGGAGACTCCCCCCCCTCCTGCTGCGACCAGCGCATGCCTCTGAGTCTGGCGGTTAGAACTCTTAGAATGTGGGGATCCCATTTTTCAACCAAAACCAAAACCCGCTAGCCTTTTCCCAGGTCTTTTCTGACCTGACAGTCGTTCGTCTTCTCTACGAAGGACGCTACAAAGTCCTTCTCCCTCCCTTTACTTACCATGGGGTCCCAGCAACCTTTTCTGCTTCTAGGGAAAAGAGTCCCTTTCCATTGCACGCCTGGCAGCCCAGTGCCAAATCCGGCTGCTCCAGAGAGAAAGGAAAGGAACTGTAAACGTTCTTGCGCTCTGACGTGCACCAGTCACTTCCTTCCGGATCTTGGTGCTGCCGGTGCAGCTGCATTTACGAGAAAAAGAGAAATTGGAAACCGAGCCCAAGTCCCTTGCTATCCAAACTGGCCACTTGGACCAGCCTTGGGGCGTCTTCCTTGGGAAAAAGGAAAAGTTTCAGATCTCAGGTTCCCCGACAGGGAATGAGAGCTTTGATTGGCGTTCTCCCCTTGCAGTTAATTGCCTCTCTAATTGCAGAACCCCAATTCTCCCGTTCTCCCCTCCCCCTCCTCGCTACCTCTTGCCAGGAAGGCTGGGAGTGAAGACCGTAAGCAAAAGAGACAGCCAAGGATGAGAATCTGGGTTGCTGGGTGTTTCAGAGAATCCCGCCCACAATCTTCTCCATTCCTAGACTCACGTCCGCATGCACTGCTCCTGGCCATCCCAGGGTCTTTTACTAGATTAATTTATGGCTGGCCTGGGACTGATAATAAACTACCAAAAAACTAAATTACTGACAAAAAGCCTCACAATGGAATAAAAAAAAGAACTTCAAGAAGAAACAGGCCGAGAATTAAACACCAGTTATTAACAGATAAAAAGGAGAAGGGTGGTTTTGCATTGCCAGATTTGGAATTCTACCATGCGGCGGCAGGATTGGTTTGGATAAAAGACTGGATTACACTAAAAGATACGGACCTATTAGACTTGGAAGGCCACGAGAATCGGTCTGGATTCCATGCTTCCTTAATATACAAAAAAGTGAAGGTCCACAGGGGATTTTTGAGCCATGTGATAAGAAAATCGTGATATAAAATCTGGAATAAATATAAAGGACTACTTGAGCCAAAAATACCCTGGTGGACATCAACAAGAGAAGCCATATACGCATGTTAGAATAGTTACAGCTAGCAAAACTGACGGGAAGAGTTAGAGGAGTATTGAACCAGAAAATACTTGGAGAATGGAGAATATTTAAGGATTCTATAAGATCATATTGTGCCAACCATACCATATTAGCAGAACTTGAGTGATAGTTGTAAACACAACAAATATTGTTTGTGGAGTAGACCGGAACAACATTAAAGAATATAAAAGTTGGTGTGGGGGGGGGGACAACGGCAGTATAAACAGTACAATGAGAATGAACGGAAGCCTCATTTTGTCACAAGTCTTTTTTATTTAATTAGGAAGTTTAAGTTTTTTTTCTTTAATTTTCTTTTTTTGCAGTATGAGATGGCAAATTCTTTATATATGTGTGTAATTTAAATCAATAAAGATTATATTAAAAAATAAGTCAACTTGTGGCTGGCCTGATCAAGGGTGCTTCCTCTGGTTAGCCCCGCTGGAACTCCAGTTCTTTCCAGACCCTGGGGTCACTAGAGGACTGGTGGCTCCTCCTGGCAAATGGCCTGGTGCGCGCTGGATCACCGGTCCTTCCTTGCCCCCCTTGAATCCCATCTGGGGTGCCATCTGTTGTAAACAAAAGCTGCCCTTCTTCCCTTATGGGGGACACAAGAGCCCTTTATAGAGTCCCTTGTAGGTTCACCATTGGTAGGAGGAAATAACAGAGACATCCAGAGACTATTGAGAAGCAAAGCAGCTAGTAAGCCTGATCTTGATTGATCTGCTGCAACAGGGTGCTCCCCTGAGGAGAACCCCCAACTAAGGTGTGCCTGCCCTTATATAGACATTTTAAATTCCCTGCCCTGGAGCTCCAGACCACCCCTCCATACATCGTACATACATCACAGAAGGGGTGTAACCCCAGACCACCCCCCACAAATATCATACCTACATCACAGAAAAGGCGGTCTGCAACAGAAATGTGAATGTTGTTGTTTTTCCTGTCTGCCTGGTTATCTGATAATGCCTTATCTGATTCCCTTTCCTGGTAGTCTGGCCCTTCCTTTGAGATGGTGATTTCCCAATTCCTGAGACAATGGGAAGGTTCCCTCACCCGCTCCCTCCTTGCAGAGAAAACATTTGGTCAGATTGGGAGTCAAAATGGTTTCAGGACTGTCTTCCTGAGCTGCTCCAGACATGTGGTCCACATATCTATGTATGTGCTTGGTTGGTACATTTATGAACATTTATTATATATATAAGACCTTAAATTTTTTATTACATGATTCATCCAGCCCAGCCTTTCGCATGATGAATTCTGCATTTACGTTAAATAAGCAGGGAGACAATATACAGCCTTGTCATACTCCTTTCCCAATTTTGAACCAATCAGTTGTTCCATGTCCAGTTCTATCTGTAGCTTCTTGTCCCACAAAGAGATTTCTCAAGAGACAGATGTGATCAGGCACTCCCATTCCTTTAAGAACTTGCCATAGTTTGCTGCGGTGGCCACAGTCAAAGGATTTTGTGTAGTCAATGAAGCAGAAGTAAATGTTTTCTAGCTTTCTCCATAATTCAGCACACTTGCAATTTGGTCTCTGGTTCCTCTGTCCCTCTGAAATCCAGCTTGCCCTTCTGGAAGTTCTCGGTCCACATACTGCTTAAGCCTGCCTTGTAGCATTTTAAGCATAACCTTGCTAGTGTGTGAAATGGGCGCAATTGGACGATAGGTGGAGCATTCTTTGGCACTGCCCTTCTTTGGGATTGGGATTCATGTGTGGCAGGAAACACATGAACTCCTCTTTGTCCTCAGGAATATAATCATGGGGAGAGGAAAGGAGCAACCGGGCAGGTGACAAGAAGAAGAAGAAGAGTTCGGATTTGATATCCCGCTTTATCACTACCCGAAGGAGTCTCAAAGCGGCTAGCATTCGCCTTTCCCTTCCTCCCCCACAGCAAACACTCTGTGAGGTGAGTGGGGCAGAGAGACTTCAGAGAAGTGTGACTGGCCCAAGGTCACCCATCAGCTGCATGTTGATACGGAAGGAAGGGGGGGCATGCATCTCTTTTCCCTCCGCAGGTCACCAGAGGGTCCGAGGCGATGACCTCAAGGGCACCCAGCCCTATACAGCCCCCTCAGCCCCCACACTGTTCCACAAGCACCACACTCTACCCCAAGCCCCATAAATAAAGCGCCTTTCCCTTCCTATGCGGGCAAAATAAGCCGAACTCTTAGGCTTCCTTGCCGCCCTATCTTTACTGTGGGTAGACCGTACAAAGTTATATCCCCATTCATTTCAATGGCTGCGTTCTATCCAAACAGAACCATGCATTCGTTTTGCAGAGCTAGCTCAGCGAGCTCTTGCATGCCTCATTTAACCTCTTGACAAGCTGCTGATGGCTCCCCGCTGGGAGAACAATGGAACCGAAACTGGTGAACTCTAAAAGTGTCAAATCTTGCAACAATGTATCCATTTTGTTTCCAACTTCAATTACCAATATAGAATGAACTAAAAATCCTTAAAAATTCGTATAAAATCAACGGTAACTCCGATCTCCTTGGTTTTGGTGTCGATCGACTCAGTCTCTTCAGGACTCCATGACACCTCCCCTGCCTCCATAATCCCTCAAGCGAAATGTCACGTACTCAGGAAGACCCTAATCCGGTCAAATCGCTCTGCCCGGCCTTTCCTCCGGGCAGTGCCAGGTGGCAGACTTTACATATTCGAACTATTGTCTTCTCATCACTGGTACTCAGGAAATGTTTATCTGCGCATATCTCCAGCTCTGCATATTCCCCCTCCCTCCTCTGTATGTTAATCCAGTGTAACCCAACCTCTCTTTAATGTATTCATGATGTCATCTGTGTAACCCAACCTCTCTTTAATGTATTCATGATGTCATCTGTGTAACCCAACCTCTCTTTAATGTATTCATGTTGTAGCTATGATGTATTTTGCACTGCATTATGGGACATGGAGGGAAGTTTCAAAAGCTCATGTCACCCCTTTCTCGCTGTTCAGTCTCGCCTTGAACCTGTTGTGCAATAAACGTGGATCTTCTGCAGCTTGCTCCTGTCTCCAGCTGAGCTCATTTTTCCTCCGCAGGGACCCGCGGACTTAGTCCGACGAGCTGGGTGGCTGAGCAGCCTCGCACCCAGATTTTACTGTAACAATGTGGAGGAGCAAAGACGCAAACCCGGTTCCCCAGATTACGAGTCCACCGCTCTTAACCACTACACCCCACTGGCTCTCGACAAGACACTCAGGTTACCACCACAACTCCTCCCTCAACCCCTCCTCTTTGTGATGTGTCAATGATGTAGTCATGATGTAGTATTGGGGGTGTTGCATGGGGGATTAGCAGCTAATAAAAGTTGGGGTCTTCTTTTGTTGGGGGCTTCCATCTTGTTCCACCTGGGGGCAGGTGGGAGTCCTGTGGCAACAGTCTTCAATCAAGACCAAGCCTACTGGCTGCTCTTTTGCTCTGCTCTTCCTGGCTGGTCTCCTTCTTTCTTGTCCAAGGGATCCCTCAAATTTTGGAATCCGCTTCTGGCTACAATTGTATCGGCTGCTTTTCTGAGCCTCTTGGCTGTTGTGCCTGGACGGGGCCTGTGTCCACAGTCATTGTCCTGGCCTGAGTCAGAGGCTGGGGTGGGGAGCTGGGATTTGGGGGGAGTCGTTTAGCTGCCCCCCTCCATTTCTGGTTTGAACAGCACCAAGACCTAAAACACGGAGGGATCTAAGCTCGTGGGGTGGGGTGGGGGAGGATGTTGCACTTGTGGGGGGGGACCTCTCTTTGCAGCTGGATCTCCAGGATCAGCCCCTCCCCCGCTCTTCTGATCCAGAAGGAAGACGGTAGAGGGGAAACCTTCCTCTCCCCCCTCAATTCTTTCCCTCCCCTCCCGGCACCTCCTCCTCTCACCCCGCCCCCACAAACCCAGATCCCGCCCCCAAACGTCCCACCCCTTCCTCCTCCTCCTCCAATCCGGCTCTTCTGTCCCAGGAATGGGGGGGTGAGCCCCCTCCCACCCTGCCTTCTTCTCCAGGACGTGGAGCTTCCACTCCGGATTGCTGCTCTGCCCCGTAGATCTAGGGGGGGCGGCTTTCGATGCTGCAGGAAAGGAAAGGAGAATCGGGAGCGAGGACAAAGAGGTAAAGGGGTCGCGGGGGGGGGAGAGGGGAGAAAAGGACCCAGAGACCCCTCCAGCTCCCCCAAGCGCCTTCCGTGGGGCCTGGATCCCGGCACGCGTGCTGCGAAGGGGGCTTTCCTCGCAGGGCGGACCCCTCACCCGTTTCCCAAGGCTCCGCGCGGCCCATGAAAAGGTTAAGGGGCGCGAGAGACGCCTGGATAGAGACCCCCCTGTCCCTCCCTTGCTCCTGTCGGGGGGGCTGCGAATGGAGAGGTGTGGCGCGCAGGGCGTGGGGTGATCCGAGCCAAGGGGGCCTTTGGGTGCAGGGGAGACTCCGGGAGAGAGGGAGGGGGTCAAGGACGTGGGGGGAGAAGGGAGGGGGCATCCCCGAGGCAGGGAAGCGCAGCATTGGCAGGGTGGGTGGGGGGGAGATAGGAAGACCAGTCTTGCGGGGGCGGGGCGTCTCCATCGTGGCTTCTTCGGGGAATCTCTGGAGGGGCCGCCTTGGCTTCTCCCTCCCACCCAGGAATCGGCCCCCCTTCAAGGCGACCAGAGAAGGATCCCTGGAAAGTGGGGGGTCCAGTCCCCCCACCCCTTCCTTCCTGCAAGCTCCATCCTCTTCCCACCCCATGAGCCCCCATAAGCCCCTGCCCTGTCCAGACACAGCGGTTCTGCCATGTCCAGCCATTGGTCCACTGGAGAGGAGAGGAAAGAGGAAGAGGAAGAGGGGAGGGGAGAAGCCTTCTCAGAAGCAGCTCTTGGTTTCCGCAATCCCACCCAGGAAGCAGCCGGAAGCCTTTTCCTCTCTCTCAGGCTTCCATCTTTAATGTCTTTTCCACTGAGGATGAGGATAATGTACACCTGTCATCAGAAACAGGGGTGCAGAGTCCATGGAATGGCTCTCAGGATTGATACGGAAGTTGCACCTCAAAAGTATTTCTGTTCCTCTTATTCTTTGTAGGCAGTGTCAGAGTGACTGACAAGCTGAGATACAATCCTTCAGCATCTGATGACAGCGACTCCATGAATCTTCCCAGTCAAAGGACCCATTTTCATGATAGACAGTGCCTGGGGCTGGAGGCTCTACACGCAGGGTGTGCCTGTGCAGGCCAAAGACTGCCAGTATTAGCACAGGCAAAGTGTGTGACCTCCCCAAATTTACAGACTGTGTGGGAATGAGAGTTTGTGGGTGGGATTCTCTTTTACGGCAACCTGTGATTTTCTCCACCCACAACATTTCCTGAGCTGATATTGCAGTAAAAATTCCAAAATAACTACAAAAAATCACACGATAATAATAATAGTACAGTGGTACCTCAGGTTAAGAACTGAATCCGTTCTGGAGGTCCATTCTTAACCTGAAACTGTTCTTAACCTGTGGTACCACTTTAGCTAATGGGGCCTCCTGCTGCCGCCGCGCGATTTCTGTTCTCATCCTGAAGCAAAGTTCTTAACCCAAGGTACTATTTCTGGGTTAGCAGAGTCTGTAACCTGAAGTGTCTGTAACCTGAGGTAACACTCTAGAAGTTCTAGTATTAGTATTTTCCCCCAGCCACTCTGGGCAGCTTACAGTACATATAGGTAAAGGTAAAGGGACCCCTATGGGATGCAGGTGGCGCTGTGGGTAAAACCTCAGTGCCTAGGGCTTGCCGATCACATGGTCGGCGGTTCGAATCCCCGCGGCGGGGTGAGCTCCCGTCTTCGGTCCCAGCTCCTGCCCACCTAGCAGTTCGAAAGCACCCTTAAGTGCAAGTAGATAAATAGGTACCGCTTTATAGCGGGAAGGTAAACGGCGTTTCCGTGTGCTGCGCTGGTGCTGGCTCACCAGAGCAGCTTCGTCACGCTGGCCACGTGATCCGGAAGTGTCTCCGGACAGCGCTGGCCCCCGGCCTCTTGAGTGAGATGGGCGCAAAACCCTAGAGTCGGACACAACTGGCCCGTACGGGCAGGGGTACCTTTACCTTTACTAAAGGGACCCCTTACCATTAGGTCCAGTCGTGGCCGACTCTGGGGTTGCGGCGCTCATCTCGCTTTATTGGCCGAGGGAGCCGGTGTACAACTTCCAGGTCATGTGGCCAGCATGACTAAGTCGCTTCTGGCGAAACAGAGCAACGCACAGAAACACCATTTACCTTCCCGCCGGAGCAGGACCTATATATCTACTTGCACTTTGACGTGATTTCAAACTGCTAGGTTGGCAGGAGCAGGGACCGAGCAACGGGAGCTCACCCTGTTGTGGGGATTCGAACTGCCGGCCTTCTGAATGGCAAGGCCTATGCTCTGTGGTTTAACCCACAATGCCACCCGCGTCCCTACAGTACATATACAAGACAGTAAAACATCAAACATTAAAAACCTCCTGATACAGCTGTCTTCTAAATGTCAGATGGTTGCCTACTTCCTTGCCCTCTGAAGGGAGGGCATTCCATGGGGCAGGAGGCCCTCTGCCTGGTTCTCTGGAACTTCACTTCTGACAGCAAGGGAACCAGCAGAAGACCCTCGGAGGCGGACCTCCCTGTCCGGACTGAACGATGGGGGTGAAGATGCTCCGTCAGGTCCACAGGGCCGAGGCTGTTGAGGGCTTGAGGTTGCAGATCTTGCTCCTCCATAATGATCGATGTATAGTTAGGAGAGTCAGAGAAAACACTCAGAGGCAGCAAAGCTTAGAAATTTATTACTGAAGACACATAAGCATAACAGGATCCCAAAAATAGCAAAAATGTAACTCACAGTAAAACCCTGACTTAGCATTCCAAAACAGCACTCAAGTAAGAAACAGACAAGCAGAGTAGAGTAATATCAGAATAGGAAGTGGGAGCAGGCGCATTTCAATACTGTAATTTATATATAATTCAAGGTCAGAGTAACCCTGGGACTAGATAACAAGCCTCCAGGTGGACGTGCCCCACCTGCCCTTCACGTTCCTCTTCCACACGGGCAGAATCTGCCTTCTGGACTGTGGGATTCACGGTTGTTCTCCTCCTCTCTATCCACCAGGGCTTGACTTCAGGTGCAGCAGAATTTTCCAGCCCCCCAAGGATTTGAGACCCATCAGCTTTCCTCACCTGGTTTAGCCGGCCGGTTGAAGCCGCTGCTTGAAGCCCTGTTGCATGCTGACAGCTTCTGGAAGCCACAGGTGAGAGCTGAGTGCAGGGTGGGGACCAAGGGTGGAAAAATGACCCCAGAAAGTGCAGGACATGTTCCACACCAAAGGAACTACTGCTCCCCAACAGCCTATGACATCTAGATTCAGGTAGGTAGCCGTATTGGTCTGACACAGTTGAAATAAAAAATTTAAAAAGAGTCCAATAGCACCTTAGGGACCAGCTAATTTTGTTCTAGGTATAAGCTTTCGTGTGCATGCACACTTCTTCAGATCCACTGACACAAATGTCACCAGACCCTTGTATATCGTGGGAGGGTGGAGTGGGGTTTTTCTCAGAAGGGTACTCCTACTACGATCTCCCACTACCCTTCACTATATGAAGAAGTGTGCATGCACATGAAAGCTTATACCTAGAACAAAATTAGTTGCTCTCTAAGGTGCTGCTGCTGTTGTTGTTTAGTCGTTTAATTGTGACCGACTCTTTGTGACCCCATGGACCAGAGCACGCCAGGCACTCCTGTCTTCCACTGCCTCCCTCATGCTGGTAGCTTCGAGAACACTGTCCAACCATCTCGTCCTCTGTCGTCCCCTTCTCCTTGTGCCCTCAATCTTTCCCAGCATCAGGGTCTTTTCCAGGGAGTCTTCTCTTCTCTTGAGGTGGCCAAAGTATTGGAGCCTCAGCTTCAGGATCTGTCCTTCCAGTGAGCACTCAGGGCTGATTTCCTTCAGAATGGAAAGGTTTGATCTTCTTGCAGTCCATGGGACTCTCAAGAATCTCATCCAGCACCAGAATTCAAAAGCACCAATTATTCAGTGATCAGCCTTCTTTATGGTCTAGCTCTCACTTCCATACATCACTACTGGGAAATCCATAGCTTTAACTATACGGACGTTTGCCGGCAAGGTGATGTCTCTGCATTTTAAGATGCTGTCTAGGTTTCTCATTGCTTTTCTCCCAAGATCCTAAGGTGCTGCTGGACTATTTTTATTATTTTTTTACTTCAGCTGTGTCAGACCAATATGGCTACCTACCATGAAGTACAGTTATCTCCTTGCCTTGAATATCCTGCTTTTCAGTGCGAGATTAGGATAGTCCTCTGTCAGAAGACAAGCAGAGGATCAGGCAGCACATCATTATTATAAGGAGCAATGGGGGTGGGTGTTTCCGCCTGGGATTCCCATGTGCCAGCTGCTTTCCTTCTGCTTCTCCTGCTCTCTCCATGCAATGTGAGGCATGTAGACAGAGGTCCATCTCCAAGAACAGGAGCTTCCCTGAGCACCCATTCAGCTGACCCCAAGCACCAAGCCTTGTCACTAGTTCTCTGACTGACCCAGACCACAGTCCCTAGAAAAGATGAAGGCCTGGGTCTCCCAAAATGATCTATATGGACCTCCTGAGGTCAGCGGGACTGTGCAGGTGATTCATGAAGATCTAGAGGTGGAAATGGGGGCAACCACTTGATTTGAAATGCAGTCCCACAGGACAACGGTATTCCAAGATCATGCTGTGTTATTAAAGATGATTTAGGGTTATGAAAGGTTGCTGATGCATTACTATCATTCGACATCATACCATTTTCATTTCCTAAAAAGTGGGAACATGGGGAGGACATGGGAGAATGTAGGAGATGTTGAAATAAGAGAAGGTGCTAATGGTGGTTGATGTGTCCTTTTCCCCCTATGTTCTCTTTCCTGAAACCCAAACAGGATTTCCTTTCTGCCCACTCTGAAAAAGGTGATGGAGAAGACAGAATTGCAGGGGACAAGGCACCTTTCGTTTCATTAGGAATAGCCATTAAAATGTGTGAAATGTGGAATATGCTTCACTGAATGAGCACACATAGTTCACATCAACGAACACAAAAAGGAAAGAAACCATTTAAAGGTATGGAGTGCGGAAAGAGCTTGTGTTTCAATGCAAAACTTAGAACACACCAGCGGACTCACACAGAGAGAAAATGTTTTACATGCAGGGAGTGTGGGAAGAACTTCAGTCAGAGTGGACACCTTAAATTGCACAAACTGACTCACACCGGGGAGAAACCATTTAAATGTATCGAGTGTGGAAAGAGCTTCCGTTGTAATACAAGCCTTAGATCACATCAACGGACCCACACAGGGGAGAAACCATATAAATGTATTGAGTGTGAAAAGAGTTTTAGCAATAGTGGAAACCTAAGAAGACATCAACGGACCCACACAGGGGAGAAACCATTTAAATGCATGGAGTGTGGAAAGAGCTTTAGTCATAGTGAAAGCCTTAGATCACATCAACGGAATCACACAGGAGAGAAACCATTTAAATGCATAGAGTGTGGAAAGAGCTTTAGTCAGAGTGGACACCTTAAAATACATCAACGGACACACACAGGGGAGAAACCATTTGAATGCATGGAGTGCGGAAAGAGCTTTAATGAAAGTGGAAGCCTTAGAAGACATCAACGGACTCATACAGGGGAGAAACCATATAAATGTATCGAGTGTGGAAACAGCTTTAGTAAAAGTGGACACCTTAGGAAACATCAACGGACTCACACAGGGGAGAAACCATTTAAATGCATAGAGTGTGGAAAGAGCTTTAATCAGAGTGGACACCTTAAAATACATCAACGGACACACACAGGGGAGAAACCATTTGAATGCATGGAGTGCGGAAAAAGCTTTAATGAAAGTGGAAGCCTTAGAAGACATCAACGGACTCATACAGGGGAGAAACCATATAAATGTATCGAGTGTGGAAACAGCTTTAGTGATAGTGGAAGCCTTAGACAACATCAACGGACTCATACAGGGGAGAAACCATTTAAATGTGTGGAGTGTGGAAAAAGCTTTAGTGATAGTGGAAGCCTTAGACAACATCAACGGACTCACACAGGGATGAAACCATATAAATGTATCGAGTGTGGAAAGAGCTTCAGTCAGAGTGGAGACCTTAGGAACCATCAACGGACTCACACAGGGGAGAAACCATTTAAATGTGTGGAGTGTGGGAAGTGCTTCAGTCAGAGTAGAAATCTTAGAAAACATCAGCGGACACACACAGGGGAGAAACCATTTAAATGTATGGAATGTGGAAAGAGCTTCAGTCACAGTGGAAATCTTAGAAAACATCAGCGGACACACACGGGAGAAACCATTTAAAGGTATGGACTGTGGAAGGAGCTTCAGTCAGAGTGGAATCCTTGATTTATGTCAACAAACTCACACAAAGGAGAAACCATATAAATATCAGGAAAGTAGATAGAGGTTCACTCTTAGTGGAAGTTCAGAATCAACAGACTCATGGACAGGAAGAACTTTAAGAATTGAAACCCTTCAAAACAGCAACAAACTCAGGAGAAGCAGTTTGAATGAAAAGACTGCAGAAAGTGCTTTCTTTATAATGGAGTATTTAAGGAACAGGGACGCGGGTGGCGCTGTGGGTTAAACCACAGAGCCTAGGACTTGCCGGTCAGAAGGTCTGCGGTTCGAATCCCCACGACGGGGTGAGCT
This sequence comes from Podarcis filfolensis, assembly GCF_964270895.1. Classification (NCBI taxonomy): domain Eukaryota; kingdom Metazoa; phylum Chordata; class Lepidosauria; order Squamata; family Lacertidae; genus Podarcis; species Podarcis filfolensis. The sequence goes on from NC_139612.1 coordinate 74,392,117, forward strand.
CCCGTTGCTCAGTCCCAGCTCCTGCCAACCTAGCAGTTCAAAAGCACGTCAAAGTGCAAATAGATAAATAGGTACCGCTCCAGCGGGAAGGTAAACGGTGTTTCCGTGCGCTGCTCTGGTTCACCAGAAGCGGCTTACTCATGCTGGCCACATGACCCAGAAGCTGCATGCCGGCTCCCTCGGCCAGTAAAGCGAGATGAGCGCCTCAATCCCAGAGTCGGTCATGACTGGACCTAATGGTCAGGGGTCCCTTTACCTTTACCTTTATTTAAGGAACATCTAGGGACTCTCAGATGGGAGAACCCATTTAGATGTATGGAGTGTGGGACGTCTTCCTCTCAGAGTCCACTCTGAGCAATGAACTCAGCAGGAAATCATTCCTACAAGCATGAGGTATATGTGAAGTTCTGGTGTTTATATGTAAAACTGTATAATAATGAAATAATGAAGGCAGCATCTCATAATGGTGAGTATAATTTTAGATGAAAGTACCTTTGGTTTTTGCACCAAACTCTGTCACCCCCCCCACCGCATGATCTCCCAGCACTGCTTCTTCACCAGAACTTCATCGCTGCCTCCTGCCCTGCGCGTTCTGAAGAAAACTTGAAATACTGAAATTGAATGGGAGATTTCCCCCCCAAGCCTAATTTCAAGAGGGGGAAGGAGGGGCTGCAGGGACCAGGGAAGTCTCCTGGGGGGCCATCTTCACTCATGAACCCCATGGGGCAACCCCAGAGTTCCTGCTTATTCTAGGGTTTGGGAAAGAGAGTATTTTTCCATAGTCCCAGAAGTTTTTATTCACTCATGCTACTCGGGAGTTTTCCTACCAGAGGACCACAGTGCTGTGGCTGCTGTTGTTGTCATGGACTGGCTGGTGAGGGGGGGGGGAGGCACCAGTTGGGGGACCCACAAGGGAAGAAGGCTCAGAGCCTGGGGACTGGTGGGGGGATGAGCCGAAAGAGGGAGAAAGGGGAGCAGACCGGAAAGGGAGATTTTGCAAGCTGAGGAGGAAACAGGGTTTGGTGAGCCAGAAGAGTCTGTGGCAGAGAGCAGTTCAGACTCAGAGGGAGGAGAGGAGGGGGCCAGGAGACCCAGAGGAGGCCGGCTGCTGAAGCATCCATGGAGACTCCCCCCCCCCCCTGCTGCGACCAGCACATGCCTCTGAGTCTGGCGGTTAGAACTCCTAGAATGTGGGGATCCCATTTTTCAACCAAAGCAAAAACCCGCCAGCCTTTTCCCAGGTCTTTCCTGTCCTGACAGTCGTTCGTCTTCTCTACGAAGGATGCTACAAAGTCCTTCTCCCTCCCTTTATTTACCATGGGGTCCCAGCAACCTTTTCTGCCTCTTACACTCTAGGGAAAAGAGTCCCTTTCCATTGGACGCCTGGCAGCCCAGTGCCCAATCCGGCTGCTCCAGAGAGAAAGGAAAGGAACTGTAAATGCTCTTGCGCTCTGACGCGCACCAGTCACTTCCTTCCGGATCTTGGTGCTGCTGGTGCAGCTGCATTTACAAGAAAAAGAGAAATTGGAAACCGAGCCCAAGTCCCTTGCTATCCAAACTGGCCATTGGACCAGCCTTGGTGCGTCTTCCTTGGGAAAAAGGAAAAGTTTCAGATCTCAGGTTCCCTGACAGGGAATGAGAGCTTTGATTGGGGTTCTCCCTTTGCAGTTCATTGCCTCTCTAATTGCAGAACCCCAATTCTCCCGTTCTCCCCTCCCCCTCCTCGCTACCTCTTGCCAGGAAGGCTGGGAGTGAAGACCGTAAGCAAAAGAGACAGCAAAGGATGAGAATCTGGGTTGCTGGGTGTTTCAGAGAATCCCGCCCACAATCTTCTCCATTCCTAGACTCACGTCCGCATGCGCTGCTCCTGGCCATCGCAGGGTCTTTTACTAGATTAATTTATGGCCGGCCTGGGGCTGAAAATAAACTACCAAAAAACTAAATTACTGACAAAAAGCCTCACAATGGAATAAAAAAAAGAACTTCAAGAAGAAACAGGCCTGGAAATTAAAAATAAGGTTAACTGCCTACTGATCTGGATTTCAAATAAAAGTTTAAATTTATATGAGGACAATTCTAGTAAAGTATGGAAAGAATTTTTTTAAAAAAATATGGAAACCTGGACCAAACTCCACCTCTTGGTTGTGAAAATGAATATCCTCCCCAAAATGATTTTCTTATTCCAAACAATGCCCATTTTAGGAGGAATGAATTGTTTTAAGGAGTGGAAAAAGGAAATATCTAGATTAATATGGAGTGGAAAGAAACCGAGAATTAAACACCAGTTATTAAGAGATAAAAAGGAGAAGGGTGGTTTTGCATTGCCAGATTTGGAATTCTACCATGCGGCGGCAGGATTGGTTTGGATAAAAGACTGGATTACACTAAACGATACGGACCTATTAGACTTGGAAGGCCACGAGAATCGGTCTGGATTCCATGCTTCTTTAATATACGAAAAAGTGAAGGTCCACAGGGGATTTTTGAGCCACGTGATAAGAAAAGTGATATAAAATCTGGAATAAATATAAAGGACTACTTGAGCCAAAAATACCCTGGTGGACATCAACAAGAGAAGCCATATACGCATGTTAGAATAGTTACAGCTAGCAAAACTGACGGGAAGAGTTAGAGGAGTATTGAACCAGAAAATACTTGGAGAATGGAGAATATTTAAGGATTCTATAAGATCATATTGTGCCAACCACACCATATTAGCAGAACTTGAGTGATACCTGTAAACACAACAAATACTGTTTGTGGAGTAGACGGGAACAACATTAAAGAATATAAAACGTGGGGGGGGGGGACAACGGCAGTATAAACAGTACAATGAGAATGAACGGAAGCCTCATTTTGTCACAAGTCTTTTTTATTTAATTAGGAAGTTTAAGTTTTTTATGCACTTAAATCTGCTTTTTCTTCTTTGTTTTTCTGTATTTTCTTCTTTCCTTTTTTCTTCATTGTTTTTTCTTTAATTTTCTTTTTTTGCAGTATGAGATGGCAAATTCTTTATATATGTGTGTAATTTAAATCAATAAAGATTATATTAAAAAATAAGTCAACTTGTGGCTGGCCTGATCAAGCGTTGCTTCCTCTGGTTAGCCCCGCTGGAACTCCAGTTCTTTCCAGACCCTGGGGTCACTAGAGGACTGGTGGCTCCTCCTGGCAAATGGCCTGGTGCGCGCTGGATCACCAGTCCTTCCTTGCCCCCCTTGAATCCCATCTGGGGTGCCATCTGTTGTAAACAAAAGCTGCCCTTCTTCCCTTATGGGGGACACAAGAGCCCTTTATAGAGTCCCTTGTAGGTTCTCCATCGGTAGGAGAAAACAACAGAGGCAACCAGAGACTATTGAGAAGCAAAGTAGCTAGTAAGCCTGATCTTGATTGATCTGCTGCAACAGGGTGCTCCCCTGAGGAGAACCCCCAACTAAGGTGTGCCTGCCCTTATATAGCCATTTTAAATTCCCTGCCCTGGAGCTCCAGACCACCCCTCCATACATCATACATACATCACAGAAGGGGTGTAACCCCAGACCACCCCCCACAAACATCATACCTACATCACAGAAAAGGAGGTCTGCAACAGAAATGTGAATGTTGTTGTTTTTCCTGTCTGCCAGGTTATCTGATAATGCCTTATCTGATTCCCTTTCCTGGTAGTCTGGCCCTTCCTTTGAGATGTTGATTTCCCAATTCCTGAGACAATGGGAAGGTTCCCTCACCCGCTCCCTCCTTGCAGAGAAAACATTTGGTCAGTTTGGGAGTCTAAATGGTTTCAGGGCGGTCTTCCTGAGCTGCTCCAGACATGTGGTCGACATATCTATGTATGTGCTTGGTTGGTACATTTATGAACATTTATTATATATACAAGACATTGTTATGGAAAATCTAGGTGCGAGGCTGCTCTGCCACCCAGCTCATCGGACTGAGTCCGCGGTTCCCTGCGGAACAAAAGGAGCACAGCCAGAGACTGGAGCAAGTTGGAGAAGATCCACGTTTATTGCGCAACAGGTTCAAGGCAAGATTGAACCCCGAGGATGGCGTGACATGAACTTTTAAAACTTCCCACCATTACCCCAGATACAGTTCAAAGGCATCATCACTACATCATTGATACATCAGAATTACATCAGAAAAGGGGTGGGTTACACGGGATTAACATATGGAGGAGGGAGGGGGAAACATGCAGAGTTGGAACATGTATTGAAAGGCACGTTCTGAGTACCGGTGGTAAGAGAACAATGGGGTCTTAGTTTGCATAGTCTGTCACCCGGCCGAGCCTGGAGGAAGGGCTAGACTGGGTGATTTGGCATCAATGAGGTCTTTCCTGGGTGTACGTGACCGTGACCTCCCGCTTGAGGGATTATGGAAGGTACTGGGCAGTCTTGAAGTCCTGAGGAAATGGAGCAGTTTGGCATTGAAAGCAAGAGAATCGGTGGTACGGGTGATTTTGTATGAATTTTTATATTTTTTTAGCCCTTTGAAACAGTGGCAGCTCATTTGGGAAACGAATTGCTACATTGTATCAATTTTGATGGGCTTAGCAAGGATACGAGGTGTCAGTCCATTCTTCTCAGAGCAGGGAGCTGTCAACAGCTTGTCAGAAGGTAAAGGAGGCCTGCAAGAGCTGACGCTGCAGACCAAATGCATTGTGCTGATTGGCTGGAGGCTGCGTTGGGTGCAGGCTGATTGGTCAGGACGCTCCCGTAGGCAAATAGTCTGTTCATTCATAAAATACGCTCCTCGCTCCTCTGGTCTACCCAGGGAAAGGGAAAGGGCACTTTATTTTGGGGCTTGGGTTTTGCGTGGTGCTTAGTGCAAAACAGTGAGGGGGCTGAGGGGTCCTTGTAGGGCCGGGCGCCCTTGAGGTCATCGCCTCGAACCCTCTGAAGGCTTCTGGGAAGGGGGTTGACAAACATGCCCCCCCTTCCGTATCAACCTTAATTATTTTATTGCAGGATTCATCCATTCCAGCCTTTCGCATGATGAATTCTGCATCTACGTTAAATAAGCAGGGAGACAATTTAAAGCCTTGTCATACTCCTTTCCCAATTTTGAACCAATCAGTTGTTCCATATCCAGTTCTAACTGTAGCTTCTTGTCCCACATAGAGACTTTTCAAGAGACAGATGAGGTGATCAGGCACTCCCATTCCTTTAAGAACTTGCCATAGTTTACTGTGGTCGACACAGTCAAAGGCTTTTGCATAGTCAATGAAGCAGAAGTAGATGTCTTTCTGGAACTCTCTAGCTTTCTCCATAATCCAGCGCATGTTTGCAATTTGGTCTCTGGTTCCTCTGCCCCTTCGAAATCCAGCTTGCACTTCTGGGAGTTCTTGGTCCACATACTGCTTAAGCCTGCCTTGTAGCATTTTAAGCATAACCTTGCTAGTGTGTGAAATGGGCGCAATTGGACGATAGGTGGAGCATTCTTTGGCACTGCCCTTCTTTGGGATTGGGATTCATGTGTTGCAGGAAACACATGAACTCCTCTTTGTCCTCAGGAATATAATCATGGGGAGAGGAAAGGAGCAACCGGGCAGGTGACAAGAAGAAGAAGAAGAAGAAGAAGAGTTCAGATTTGATATCCCGCTTTATCACTACCCGAAGGAGTCTCAAAGCGGCTAGCATTCGCCTTTCCCTTCCTCCCCCACAGCAAACACTCTGTGAGGTGAGTGGGGCTGAGAGACTTCAGAGAAGTGTGACTGGCCCAAGGTCACCCATCAGCTGCATGTTGATACGGAAGGAAGGGGGGGCATGCATCTCTTTTCCCTCCGCAGGTCACCAGAGGGTCCGAGGCGATGACCTCAAGGGCACCCAGCCCTATACAGCCCCCTCAGCCCCCACACTGTTCCACAAGCACCACACTCTACCCCAAGCCCCATAAATAAAGCGCCTTTCCCTTCCTATGCGGGCAAAATAAGCCGAACTCTTAGGCTTCCTTGCCGCCCTATCTTTACTGTGGGTAGACCGTACAAAGTTATATCCCCATTCATTTCAATGGCTGCGTTCTATCCAAACAGAACCATGCATTCGTTTTGCAGAGCTAGCTCAGCGAGCTCTTGCATGCCTCATTTAACCTCTTGACAAGCTGCTGATGGCTCCCCGCTGGGAGAACAATGGAACCGAAACTGGTGAACTCTAAAAGTGTCAAATCTTGCAACAATGTATCCATTTTGTTTCCAACTTCAATTACCAATATAGAATGAACTAAAAATCCTTAAAAATTCGTATAAAATCAACGGTAACTCCGATCTCCTTGGTTTTGGTGTCGATCGACTCAGTCTCTTCAGGACTCCATGACACCTCCCCTGCCTCCATAATCCCTCAAGCGAAATGTCACGTACTCAGGAAGACCCTAATCCGGTCAAATCGCTCTGCCCGGCCTTTCCTCCGGGCAGTGCCAGGTGGCAGACTTTACATATTCGAACTATTGTCTTCTCATCACCGGTACTCAGGAAATGTTTATCTGCGCATATCTCCAGCTCTGCATATTCCCCCTCCCTCCTCTGTATGTTAATCCAGTGTAACCCAACCTCTCTTTAATGTATTCATGATGTCATCTGTGTAACCCAACCTCTCTTTAATGTATTCATGATGTCATCTGTGTAACCCAACCTCTCTTTAATGTATTCATGTTGTAGCTATGATGTATTTTGCACTGCATTATGGGACATGGAGGGAAGTTTCAAAAGCTCATGTCACCCCTTTCTCGCTGTTCAGTCTCGCCTTGAACCTGTTGTGCAATAAACGTGGATCTTCTGCAGCTTGCTCCTGTCTCCAGCTGAGCTCATTTTTCCTCCGCAGGGACCCGCGGACTTAGTCCGACGAGCTGGGTGGCTGAGCAGCCTCGCACCCAGATTTTACTGTAACAATGTGGAGGAGCAAAGACGCAAACCCGGTTCCCCAGATTACGAGTCCACCGCTCTTAACCACTACACCCCACTGGCTCTCGACAAGACACTCAGGTTACCACCACAACTCCTCCCTCAACCCCTCCTCTTTGTGATGTGTCAATGATGTAGTCATGATGTAGTATTGGGGGTGTTGCATGGGGGATTAGCAGCTAATAAAAGTTGGGGTCTTCTTTTGTTGGGGGCTTCCATCTTGTTCCACCTGGGGGCAGGTGGGAGTCCTGTGGCAACAGTCTTCAATCAAGACCAAGCCTACTGGCTGCTCTTTTGCTCTGCTCTTCCTGGCTGGTCTCCTTCTTTCTTGTCCAAGGGATCCCTCAAATTTTGGAATCCGCTTCTGGCTACAATTGTATCGGCTGCTTTTCTGAGCCTCTTGGCTGTTGTGCCTGGACGGGGCCTGTGTCCACAGTCATTGTCCTGGCCTGAGTCAGAGGCTGGGGTGGGGAGCTGGGATTTGGGGGGAGTCGTTTAGCTGCCCCCCTCCATTTCTGGTTTGAACAGCACCAAGACCTAAAACACGGAGGGATCTAAGCTCGTGGGGTGGGGTGGGGGAGGATGTTGCACTTGTGGGGGGGGACCTCTCTTTGCAGCTGGATCTCCAGGATCAGCCCCTCCCCCGCTCTTCTGATCCAGAAGGAAGACGGTAGAGGGGAAACCTTCCTCTCCCCCCTCAATTCTTTCCCTCCCCTCCCGGCACCTCCTCCTCTCACCCCGCCCCCACAAACCCAGATCCCGCCCCCAAACGTCCCACCCCTTCCTCCTCCTCCTCCAATCCGGCTCTTCTGTCCCAGGAATGGGGGGGTGAGCCCCCTCCCACCCTGCCTTCTTCTCCAGGACGTGGAGCTTCCACTCCGGATTGCTGCTCTGCCCCGTAGATCTAGGGGGGGCGGCTTTCGATGCTGCAGGAAAGGAAAGGAGAATCGGGAGCGAGGACAAAGAGGTAAAGGGGTCGCGGGGGGGAGAGGGGAGAAAAGGACCCAGAGACCCCTCCAGCTCCCCCAAGCGCCTTCCGTGGGGCCTGGATCCTGCACGCGTGCTGCGAAGGGGGCTTTCCTCGCAGGGCGGACCCCTCACCCGTTTCCCAAGGCTCCGCGCGGCCCATGAAAAGGTTAAGGGGCGCGAGAGACGCCTGGATAGAGACCCCCCTGTCCCTCCCTTGCTCCTGTCGGGGGGGCTGCGAATGGAGAGGTGTGGCGCGCAGGGCGTGGGGTGACCCGAGCCAAGGGGGCCTTTGGGTGCAGGGGAGACTCCGGGAAAGAGGGAGGGGGTCAAGGACGTGGGGGGAGAAGGGAGGGGGCATCCCCGAGGCAGGGAAGCGCAGCATTGGCAGGGTGGGTGGGGGGGAGATAGGAAGACCAGTCTTGCGGGGGCGGGGCGTCTCCATCGTGGCTTCTTCGGGGAATCTCTGGAGGGGCCGCCTTGGCTTCTCCCTCCCACCCAGGAATCGGCCCCCCTTCAAGGCGACCAGAGAAGGATCCCTGGAAAGTGGGGGTCCTGTCCCCCCACACCTCCTTCCTGCAAGCTCCATCCTCTTCCCACCCCATGAGCCCCCATAAGCCCCTGCCCTGTCCAGACACAGGGGTTCTGCCCAGTCCAGCCATTGTTCCCCTGGAGAGGAGAGGAAATCCCGAGAGGAAGAGGGGAGGGGGGAGGCCTTCTCAGAAGCGGCTCTTGGTTTCCGCAATCCCACCCAGGAAGCAGCCAGAAACCTTTTCCTCTCTCTCAGGCTTCCATCTTTAATGTCTTTTCCACTGAGGATGAGGATAATGTACACCTGTCATTAGAAACAGGGGTGCAGAGTCCATGGAATGGCTCTCAGGATTGATACGGAAGTTGCACCTCAAAAGCATTTCTGTTCCTCTTACTCTTTGTAGGCAGTGTCAGAGTGACTGACAAGCTGAGATACAATCCTTCAGCATCTGATGACAGCGACTCCATGAATCTTCCCAGTCAAAGGACCCATTTTCAGGATAGACAGTGCCTGGGGCTGGAGGCTCTACACGCAGGGTTTGCCTATGCAGGCCAAAGACTGCCAGTATTAGCACAGGCAAAGTGTGTGACCTCCCCAAATTTACAGACTGTGTGGGAATGAGAGTTTGTGGGTGGGATTATACTTTACGGCAACCTGTGATTTTCTCCACCCACAACATTTCGTGAGCTGATATTGCAGTAAAAATTCCAAAATAACTACAAAAAATCACACGATAATAATGATAGTACAGTGGTACCTCAGGTTAAGAACTGAATCCGTTCTGGAGGTCCATTCTTAACCTGAAACTGTTCTTAACCTGTGGTACCACTTTAGCTAATGGGGCCTCCTGCTGCCGCCGCGCGATTTCTGTTCTCATCCTGAAGCAAAGTTCTTAACCCAAGGTACTATTTCTGGGTTAGCAGACTCTGTAACCTGAAGCGTCTGTAACCTGAGGTACCACTCTAGAAGTTCTAGTACTAGTATTTTCCCCCAGCTGCTCTGGGCAGCTTACAGTACATATAGGTAAAGGTAAAGGACCCCTATGGGATGCAGGTGGCGCTGTGGGTAAAACCTCAGTGCCTAGGGCTTGCCGAACACATGGTCGGTGGTTCGAATCCCCGCGGCGGGGTGAGCTCCCGTCTTCGGTCCCAGCTCCTGCCCACCTAGCAGTTCGACAGCACCCTTAAGTGCAAGTAGATAAATAGGTACCGCTTTATAGCGGGAAGGTAAACAGCGTTTCCGTGTGCTGCGCTGGTGCTGGCTCGCCAGAGCAGCTTCGTCACGCTGGCCACGTGATCCGGAAGTGTCTCCGGACAGCGCTGGCCCCCAGCCTCTTAAGTGAGATGGGCGCACAACCCTAGAGTTGGACACGACTGGCCCGTACGGGCAGGGGTACCTTTACTAAAGGGACGCCTTACCATTAGGTCCAGTCGTGGCCGACTCTGGGGTTGCGGCGCTCATCTCGCTTTATTGGCCGAGGGAGCCGGTGTACAACTTCCAGGTCATGTGGCCAGCATGACTAAGCCGCTTCTGGCGAACCACAGCAGCGCACGGAAACACCGTTTACCTTCCCGCCGGAGCGGGACCTATTTATCTACTTGCACTTTGACGTGATTTCAAACTGCTAGGTTGGCAGGAGCAGGGACCGAGCAACGGGAGCTCACCCCGTCACGGGGATTCGAACTGCCGACCTTTTAATTGGCAAGTCCTAGGCTCTGTGGTTTAACCCACAGCGCCACCCACGTCCCTACAGTACATATACAAGACAGTAAAACATCAAACATTAAAAACCTCCTGATACAACTGTCTTCTAAATGTCAGATGGTTGCCTACTTGCTTGGCCTCGGAAGGGAGGGCATTCCATGGGGCAGGAGGCCCTCTGCCTGGTTCCCTGGAACTTCACTTCTGACAGCAAGGGAACCAGCAGAAGACCCTCGGAGGCGGACCTCCCTGTCCGGACTGAGCGATGGGGATGAAGATGCTCCTTCAGGTCCACAGGGCCGAGCTGTTGAGGGCTTAGGTTGCAGATCTTGCTCCTCCATAATGATCGATGTATAGTTAGGAGAGTAGGAGAAAACACTCAGAGGCAGCAAAAAAATAATTCAGCTGAGAAATTTATTACCGAAGACAGATAAGCATAACAGGATCCCAAAAATATCAAAAACTTAATTTACAGTAAAACCCTGACTTAGCATACCAAAACAGCACTCAAGTAAGAAACAGACAAACAGAGTAGAGTAATATCAGAATATGAAGTGGGAGCAGGCGCATTTCAATACTGTAATTTATATATAATTCAAGGTCAGAGTAACCCTGGGACTAGATAACAAGCCTCCAGGTGGACGTGCCCCACCTGCCCTTCACGTTCCTCTTCCACACGGGCATAATCTGCCTTCTGGACTGTGGGATTCACGGTTGTTCTCTTCCTCTCCATCCACCAGGGCTTGACTTCAGGTGCAGCAGAATTCCCCAGCCCACCAAGGATTTGAGACCCATCAGCTTTCCTCACCTGGTTTAGCCAGCCGGTTGCAGCCGTTGCTTGAAGCCCTGTTGCATGCTGACAGCTTCTGGAAGCCACAGGTGAGAGCTGAGTGCAGGGTGGGGACCAAGGGTGGAAAAATGACCCCAGAAGGTGCAGGACATGTCCCCCACCAAAGGAACTACTGCTTCCCAACACCCCATGACATCTAGATGCAGGTAGGTGTTGGTTTGACGCAGTTGAAATAAAAAATAGTCCCGTAGCACCTATGATTGTTCTAGATTTAAGCTTTTGTGTGCATGCACACTTCTTCATATAGTGAAGGGTAGTGGGAGATGGTAGTAGGAGTACCCTTCTGAGAAAAACCCCACTCCACCCTCCCACGATATACAAGGGTCTGGTGACATCTGTGTCAGTGTATCTGAAGAAGTGTGCATGCACACAAAAGCTTAAATCTAGAACAATCATAGGTGCTACGGGACTATTTTTTATTTCAACTGCGTCAGACCAACACGGCTACCTACCTGAATCTAGAGGTCCTGTTGTTGTTGTTGTTGTTGTTGTTGTTGTTGTTGTTGTTGTTGTTGTTTATTCGTTTAGTCGTGTCCGCCTCTTCGTGACCCCCTGGACCAGAGCACACCAGGCACTTCTGTCTTCCACTGTCTCCTGCAGTTTGGTCAAACTCATGCTGTTAGCTTCAAGAACACTGTCCCACCATCTTGTCCTCTGTCGTCCCCTTCTCCTTGTGCCCTCCATCTTTCCCAACATCAGGGTCTTTTCCAGGGAGTCTTCTCTTCTCATGAGGTGCCAAAGTATTGGAGCCTCAGCATCAATTCTTTGGCAATCAGCCTTCTTTATGGTCCAGCTCTCACTTCCATACATCACTACTGCTGGACTATTTTTATTATTTTTTTACTTCAGCTGTGTCAGACCAATATGGCTACCTACCATGAAGTACAGCTATCTCCTTGCCTTGAATATCCTGCTTTTCAGTGCGAGATTAGGATAGTCCTCTGTCAGAAGACAAGCAGAGGATCAAGCAGCGCATCATTATTATAAGGAGCAATGGGGGTGGGTGTTTCCGCCTGGGATTCCCATGTGCCAGCTGCTTTCCTTCTGCTTCTCCTGCTCTCTCCATGCAATCTGAGGCATGTAGACAGAGGTCCATCTCCAAGAACAGGAGCTTCCCTGAGCACCCATTTAGCTGACCCCAAGCACCAAGCCTTGTCACTAGTTCTCTGACTGACCCAGATCACAGTCCCTAAAAAAGATGAAGGCCTGGGTCTCCCAAAATGGTCTATATGGACCTCCTGAGGTCAGCGGGACTGTGCAGGTGATTCATGAAGATCTAGAGGTGGAAATGGGGGCAACCACTTGATTTGAAATGCAGTCCCACAGGACAACGGTATTCCAAGATCATGCTGTGTTATTAAAGATGATTTAGGGTTATGAAAGGTTGCTGATGCATTACTATCATTCGACATCATACCATTTTCATTTCCTAAAAAGTGGGAACATGGGGAGGACATGGGAGAATGTAGGAGATGTTGAAATAAGAGAAGGTGCTAATGGTGGTTGATGTGTCCTTTTCCCCCTATGTTCTCTTTCCTGAAACCCAAACAGGATTTCCTTTCTGCCCACTCTGAAAAAGGTGATGGAGAAGACAGAATTGCAGGGGACAAGGCACCTTTCATTTCATTAGGAATAGCCATTAAAATGTGTGAAATGTGGAATATGCTTCACTGAATGAGCACACATAGTTCACATCAACGAACACAAAAAGGAAAGAAACCATTTAAAGGTATGGAGTGCGGAAAGAGCTTTTGTTTCAATGCAAAACTTAGAACACACCAGCGGACTCACACAGAGAGAAAATGTTTTACGTGCAGGGAGTGTGGGAAGAACTTCAGTCAGAGTGGACACCTTAAATTGCACAAACTGACTCACACTGGGGAGAAACCATTTAAATGTATCGAGTGTGGAAAGAGCTTCCGTTGTAATACAAGCCTTAGATCACATCAACCGACTCATACAGGGGAGAAACCATATAAATGTATTGAGTGTGAAAATAGTTTTAGTAATAGTGGAAACCTAAGAAGACATCAACGGACCCACACAGGGGAGAAACCATTTAAATGCATGGAGTGTGGAAAGAGCTTTAGTCATAGTGAAAGCCTTAGATCACATCAACGGAATCACACAGGAGAGAAACCATTTAAATGCATAGAGTGTGGAAAGAGCTTCAGTCAGAGTGGACACCTTAAAATACATCAACGGACACACACAGGGGAGAAACCATTTGAATGCATGGAGTGCGGAAAGAGCTTTAATGAAAGTGGAAGCCTTAGAAGACATCAACGGACTCATACAGGGGAGAAACCATATAAATGTATTGAGTGTGGAAACAGCTTTAGTAAAAGTGGAAGCCTTAGACAACATCAACGGACTCATACAGGGGAGAAACCATATAAATGTATCGAGTGTGGAAACAGCTTTAGTCAAAGTGGAAACCTTAGACAACATCAACGGACTCACACAGGGGAGAAACCATATAAATGTATCGAGTGTGGAAACAGCTTTAGTCAAAGTGGAAACCTTAGACAACATCAACGGACTCACACAGGGGAGAAACCATTTAAATGTGTGGAGTGTGGAAAAAGCTTTAGTGATAGTGGAAGCCTTAGACAACATCAACAGACTCATACAGGGGAGAAACCATATGAATGTATCGAGTGTGAAAACAGCTTTAGTAGAAGTGGAAACCTTAGACAACATCAACGGACTCACACAGGGATGAAACCATATAAATGTATCGAGTGTGGAAAGAGCTTCAGTCAGAGTGGAGACCTTAGGAACCATCAACGGACTCACACAGGGGAGAAACCATTTAAATGTGTGCAGTGTGGGAAGTGCTTCAGTCAGAGTGGACATCTTAGGAAGCATCAACGGAATCACACACGGGAGAAACCATTTAAAGGTATGGACTGTGGAAGGAGCTTCAGTCAGAGTGGAATCCTTGGTTTATGTCAACAAACTCACACAAAGGAGAAACCATATAAATATCAGGAAAGTAGATAGAGGTTCACTCTTAGTGGAAGTTCAGAATCAACAGACTCATGGACAGGAAGAACTTTAAGAATTGAAACCCTTCAAACCATCAACAAACTCAGGAGAATCAGTTTGAATGAAAAGACTGCAGAAAGTGATTTATTTATAATGGAGTATTTAAGGAACAGGGACGCGGGTGGCGCTGTGGGTTAAACCACAGAGCCTAGGACTTGCCGGTCAGAAGGTCGGCGGTTCGAATCCCCACGACGGGGTGAGCTCCCGTTGCTCAGTCCCAGCTCCTGCCAACCTAGCAGTTCAAAAGCACGTCAAACTGCAAATAGATAAATAGGTACCGCTCCCGTGGGAAGGTAAACGGTGTTTCCGTGCGCTGCTCTGGTTCACCAGAAGTGGCTTAGTCATGCTGGCCACATGACTCGGAAGCTGTGCGCCGGCTCCCTCGGCCAGTAAAGCAAGATGAGCGTCGCAATCCCAGAGTCGGTCACGACTGGACCTAATGGTCAGGGGTCCCTTTACCTTTACCTTTATTTAAGGAACATCCCGGGACTCTCACCTGGGAGAACCCATTTAGATGTATGGAGTGTGGGACGTCTTCCTCTCAGAGTCCACTCTGAGCAATGAACTCAGCAGGAAATCATTCCTAAAAGCATGAGGTATATGTGAAGTTCTGGTGTTTATATGTAAAACTGTCTAATAATGAAATAATGAAGGCAGCATCTCATAATGGTGAGTATAATTTTAGATGAAAGTACTTTTGGTTTTTGCACCAAACTCTGTCACCCCCCCCCCCACCGCATGATCTCCCAGCACTGCTTCTTCACCAGAACTTCATCGCTGCCTCCTGCCCTGCGCGTTCTGAAGAAAACTTGAAATACTGAAATTGAATGGGAGATTTCCCCCAAGCCTAATTTCAAGAGGGGGAAGGAGGGGCTGCAGGGTCCAGGGAAGTCTCCTGGGGGGGGCTATCTTCACTCATGAACCCCATGGGGCAACCCCAGAGTTCCTGCTTATTCTAGGGTTTGGGAAAGAGAGTATTTTTCCATAGTCCCAGAAGTTTTTATTCACTCATGCTACTCGGGAGTTTTCCTACCAGAGGACCACAGTGCTGTGGCTGCTGTTGTTGTCATGGACTGGCTGGTGAGGGGGGGGAGGCACCAGTTGGGGGACCCACAAGGGCAGAAGGCTCAGAGCCCAGGGACTGGTGGTTGGATGAGCCGAAAGAGGGAGAAAGGGGAGCAGACCGGAAGGGGAGATTTTGCAAGCTGAGGAGGAAACAGGGTTTGGTGAGCAGGCAGAGGCTGGGGCAGAGAGCAGTTCAGACTCAGAGGGAGGAGAGGAGGGGGCCAGGAGACCCAGAGGAGGCCATCAGCTGAAGCATCCATAGAGATTCCCCCTCCTGCTGTGACCAGCTCCCCTCTCCCCTGGTCTAGAGCACACAGGGAAATCCAGTTCAGACCCCATGAGCCTGTACATGATATTAAGATGGTGTCCCCCCCACACACATACACATGCACCACTTGAATCTCATTGACAATGAGCTGTATTTTCTGTCCATTCACTCCCTTTGAAGAAGTCCTTTTGGAGCTCCTTGCATTCTCTCTCTGTTTGAACAACCCTGGACATTTTGCTGCCGTCAGCAAACTTTGCCCCCTCCCTGCTCCCTCCTAAGTCTAGATCATTTATGAACAAGTTGAAAAGCCACAGGTCCCAATACTGATCTTGAGGGGACTCCGCTTTCTGCTCCTCTCCATTCAAAGAACTTTCTGTTTACTCTCTTGGTGTTTCTGAAGGAGGGCTGCCTTCCTGGTGGTGGGGTGGCAATGAGCCGAAAGAGGGAGAAAAGGGAGCAGACCAGAAGGGGAGATATTGCAAGCGGAGGAGGAAACAGGGTTTGGTGAGCAGGAAGAGTCTGGGGCAGAGAGCAGTTCAGGCTCAGAGGGAGGAGAGGAGGGGGCCAGGAGACCCAGAGGAGGCCGGCTGCTGAAGCATCCAGGGAGACTCCCCCCCCCCCGCTGCGACCAGCACATGCCTTTGCATCTGGCGGTTAGAACTCTTAGAATGTGCGGATCCCATTTTTCAACCAAAACCAAAACCCGCTAGCCTTTTCCCAGGTCTTTCCTGACCTGACAGTCGTTCGTCTTCTCTACGAAGGACGCTACAAAGTCCTTCTCCCTCCCTTTACTTACCATGGGGTCCCAGCAACCTTTTCTGCTTCTAGGGAAAAGAGTCCCTTTCCATTGGACACCTGGCAGCCCAGTGCCAAATCCGGCTGCTCCAGAGAGAACGGAAAGGAGCTGTAAACGCCCTTGCACTCTGACGCCCACCAGTCACTTCCTTCTGGACCTTGGTGCTGCCGGTGCAGCTGCATTTACGAGAAAAAGAGAAATTGGAAACCGAGCCCAAGTCCCTTGCTATCCAAACTGGCCACTTGGACCAGTCTTGGGAAAAAGGAAAAGTTTCAGATCTCAGGTTCCCCGATAGGGAATGAGAGCTTTGATTGGGGTTCTCCCCTTGCAGTTAATTGCCTCTCTAATTGCAGAACCCCAATTCTCCCGTTCTCCCCTCCCCCTCCTCGCTACCTCTTGCCAGGAAGGCTGGGAGTGAAGACCGTAAGCAAAAGAGACAGCAAAGGATGAGAATCTGGGTTGCTGGGTGTTTCAGAGAATCCCTCCCACAATCTTCTCCATTCCTAGACTCACGTCCGCATGCGCTGCTCCTGGCCATCCCAGGGTCTTTTACTAGATTAATTTATGGCCGGCCTGGGGCTGAAAATAAACTACCAAAAAACTAAATTACTGACAAAAAGCCTCACAATGGAATAGAAAAAAGAACTTCAAGAAGAAACAGGCCTGGAAATTAAAAATAAGGTTAACTACCTACTGATCTGGATTTCAAATAAAAGTTTAAATTTATATGAGGATAATTCTAGTGAAGTATGGAAAGAATTTTTTTAAAAAAATATGGAAACCTGGACCAAACTCCATCTCTCGGTTGTGAAAATGAATATCCTCCCCAAAATGATTTTCTTATTCCAAAGAATGCCCATTTTAGGAGGAATGAATTGTTTTAAGGAGTGGGAAAAGGAAATATCTAGATTAATATGGAGTGGAAAGAAACCAAGAATTAAACACCAGTTATTAACAGATAAAAAGGAGAGAGGTGGTTTTGCATTGCCAGATTTGGAATTCTACCATGCGGCGGCAGGATTGGTTTGGATAAAAGACTGGATTACACTCAAAGATACGGACCTATTAGACTTGGAAGGCCACGAGAATCGGTCTGGATTCCATGTTTCCTTAATATACGAAAAAGTGAAGGTCCACAGGGGATTTTTGAGCCATGTGATAAGAAAATCGTGATATAAAATCTGGAATAAATATAAAGGACTACTTGAGCCAAAAATACCCTGGTGGACATCAACAAGAGAAGCCATATACGCATGTTAGAATATTTACAGCTAGCAAAACTGACAGGAAGAGTTAGAGGAGTATTGAACCAGAAAATACTTGGAGAATGGAGAATATTTAAGGATTATATAAGGTCATATTGTGCCAACCACACCATATTAGCAGAACTTGAGTGACACCTGTAAACACAACAAATACTGTTTGTGGAGTAGACCGGAACAACATTAAAGAATATAAAACTTGGTGGGGGGGGGGACAACGGCAGTATAAACAGTACAATGAGAATGAACGGAAGCCTCATTTTGTCACAAGTCTTTTTTATTTAATTAGGAAGTTTAAGTTTTTTATGCACTTAAATCTGCTTTTTCTTCTTTGTTTTTCTGTATTTTCTTCTTTCCTTTTTTCTTCATTGTTTTTTCTTTAAATTTCTTTTTTTGCAGTATGAGATGGCAAATTCTTTGTATATGTGTGTAATTTAAATCAATAAAGATTATATTAAAAAATAAGTCAACTTGTGGCTGGCCTGATCAAGCGTTGCTTCCTCTGGTTAGCCCCGCTGGAACTCCAGTTCTTTCCAGACCCTGGGGTCACTAGAGGACTGGTGGCTCCTCCTGGCAAATGGTCTGGTGCGCGCTGGATCACCAGTCCTTCCTTGCCCCCCTTGAATCCCATCTGGGGTGCCATCTGTTGTAAACAAAAGCTGCCCTTCTTCCCTTATGGGGGACACAAGAGCCCTTTATAGAGTCCCTTGTAGGTTCTCCATCGGTAGGAGAAAACAACAGAGGCAACCAGAGACTATTGAGAAGCAAAGTAGCTAGTAAGCCTGATCTTGATTGATCTGCTGCAACAGGGTGCTCCCCTGAGGAGAACCCCCAACTAAGGTGTGCCTGCCCTTATATAGACATTTTAAATTCCCTGCCCTGGAGCTCCAGACCACCCCTCCATACATCATACATACATCACAGAAGGGGTGTAATCCCAGACCACCCCCCACAAACATCATACCTACATCACAGAAAAGGCGGTCTGCAACAGAAATGTGAATGTTGTTGTTTTTCCTGTCTGCCTGGTTATCTGATAATGCCTTATCTGATTCCCTTTCCTGGTAGTCTGGCCCTTCCTTTGAGATGGTGATTACCCAATTCCTGAGACAATGGGAAGGTTCCCTCACCCGCTCCCTCCTTGCAGAGAAAACATTTGGTCAGATTGGGAGTCAAAATGGTTTCAGGACGGTCTTCCTGAGCTGCTCCAGACATGTGGTCGACATATCTGCATGTGCTTGGTTGGTACATTTATGAACATTTATTATATATATAAGACCTTAAATTTTTTATTACATGATTCATCCAGCCCAGCCATTCGCATGATGAATTCTGCATTTACGTTAAATAAGCAGGGAGACAATATACAGCCTTGTCATACTCCTTTCCCAATTTTGAACCAATCAGTTGTTCCATGTCCAGTTCTAACTGTAGCTTCTTGTCCCACAAAGAGATTTCTCAAGAGACAGATGTGATCAGGCACTCCCATTTCTTTAAGAACTCGCCATAGTTTGCTGCAGTGGCCACAGTCAAAGGATTTTGTGTAGTCAATGAAGCAGAAGTAAATGTTTTCTAGCTTTCTCCATAATTCAGCACACTTGCAATTTGGTCTCTGGTTCCTCTGTCCCTCTGAAATCCAGCTTGCCCTTCTGGAAGTTCTCGGTCCACATACTGCTTAAGCCTGCCTTGTAGCATTTTAAGCATAACCTTGCTAGTGTGTGTAATGGGTGCAATTGGACGATAGGTGGAGCATTCTTTGGCACTGCCCTTCTTTGGGATTGGGATTCATGTGTTGCAGGAAACACATGAACTCCTCTTTGTCCTCAGGAATATAATCATGGGGAGAGGAAAGGAGCAACCGGGCAGGTGACAAGAAGAAGAAGAAGAAGAAGAGTTCAGATTTGATATCCCGCTTTATCACTCCCCTTCAGGAGTCTCAAAGCGGCTAACATTCTCCTTTCCCTTCCTCCCCCACAACAAACACTCTGTGAGGTGAGTGGGGCTGAGAGACTTCAGAGCAGTGTGACTGGCCCAAGGTCACCCAGCAGCTGCAGGTGGAGGAGCGGGGAAGCGAACCCGGTTCCCCAGATTACGAGACTACCGCTCTTAACCACTACACCCCACTGGCTCTCAACAAGACTCTCAGGTTACCACCACAACTCCTCCCTCAACCCCTCCTCTTTGTGATGTGTCAATGATGTAGTCATGATGTAATCATGATGTAGTCTTGGGGGTGTAGCATGGGGGCTTAGCAGCTAATAAAAGTTGGGGTCTTCTTTTGTTGGGGGCTTCCATCTTGTTCCACCTGGTGGCAGGTGGGAGTCCTGTGGCGACAGTCTTCAATCAAGACCTACTGGCTGCTCTTTTGCTCTGCTTTTCCTGGCTGGTCTCCTTGTTTCTCGTCCAAGGGAGCCCTCAGATTTTGGAATCCGCTTCTGGCTACAATTGTATCGGCTTGTTACGGAAATTACAGGGGGGGCACATCTTTAAAGTTAAATATTACAAATATTATGCCTGAATATATCCTTCCAACCTGACAGCTCAGAGAAGTCACCTAACTTTAAAAATAATATAAAATCATCTCCTTTCCCAGTTCCCCCCATTCCAAAACTATTTCCCCCTTGCAAAAGGACTCCAGGAAGTTCTCAGAGGTGACAATTGCTGGGCTCATTGTTAGCCAAAGGAAGCCAAATCTCATCACCTGACTCGCCTCAGGCTCCAGACATGCAAAGGAACTCCTTTTGTTTTTTTTATAAATTTTTATTGATTTTCCAACATGAATTAAAACACATTACAACTAACAATACATAGACAAACAAAAATATAAACACGTATAATTTCGTAACCTCTTTTTCTTAAGCCTTATTTCAACGACTTCCCCATACCTCCCTTTTCTGCATCCCTGTTTTGCAAAGGAACTCCTATTGCACTTTTGGGTGGTGGGTACTTAAGACACATTTGTCTATGCTAATCTTATACCTGAGTCTTGCCCTGCCATGTCTGCTTATGCTAATCTTGTACCAAGGACTTGTCTGCACATGTTTGCCAGCCGGTTGCAGCCGTTGCTTGAAGCCCTGTTGCATGCTGACAGCTTCTGGAAGCCACAGGTGAGAGCTGAGTGCAGGGTGGGGACCAAGGGTGGAAAATGACCCCAGAAGGTGTAGGACATGTCCCCCACCCAAGGAATTACTGCACCCCAACACCCCATGACATCTAGATGCAGGTAGGGAGCCGTGTTGGTCTGACGCAGTTGAAATAAAAAATTAAAAAATAGTCCAGTAGCACCTTAGAGACCAACTAAGATTGTCCTGAGTATAAGCTTTCGTCTGCATGCACACTTCTTCAGATACACTGACACAGATGTCACCAGACCCTTGTATATCGTGGGAGGGTGGAGTGGGGTTTTTCTCAGAAGGGTACTCCTACTACCATCTCCCACTGCCCATCACTATATGAAGAAGTGTGCATGCACACAAAAGCTAGAACCAACTTAGTTGGTCCCTAAGGTGCTACTGGACTATTTTTTTACTTTTTTACATCAACTGTGTCAGACTAATATGGCTACCTACCATTAAGTACAGTTATCTCCTTGCCTTGAATATCCTGCTTTTCAGTGCCAGATTAGGATAGTCCTGTGTCAGAAGACAAACAGAGGATCAGGCAGCCCATCATTATTATAAGGAGCAATGGGGGTGGCTGTTTCTGTCTAGGATTCCCATGTGCCATCTGCTTTCCTTCTGCTTCTCCTGCTCCATGCAATGTGAGGCATGTAGACAGAGGTCCTTCTTTTGCAAGAACAGGAGGTTCCCTGAGCACCCATTCAGCTGACCCCAAGCACCAAGCCTTGTCACTAGTTCTCTGACTTACCCAGACCACAGTCCCTGGAAAAGATGTAGACCTGGGTCTCACATAATCGTCCGTATGGACCTCCTGAGGCCAATGGCACTGTGCAGGTGATTCATTAAGAGATTGAGGCGGAAACAGGGTCAACCACTTGATTTCAAAGGATTTCCCACAGGACAACAGTATTCCAAGGTCATGCAGTGTTATTAAAGATGAGTTAGGATTATGAAAGGTTGTTGATGCATTACTACCATTTGACATCATACCATTTACATTTCCTAAAAATTGGGAATATCGGTAGGACATAGGAGAATGTAGGAGATGTTGAAATAAGAGAAGGTGCTAATGGCGGTTGATGTGTCCTTTTCCCCCCTATGTTCTCTTTCCTGAAACCCAAACAGGATTTCCTTTCTGCCCACTCTGAAAAAGGTGATGGAGAAGACAGAATTGCAGGGGACAGGACATCTTTCGTTTCATTAGGAATAGCCATTAAAATGTGTGAAATGTGGAATATGCTTCACTGAATGAGCACACATAGTTCACATCAACGAACACAAAAAAGAAAGAACCCATTTAAAAGTATGGAGTGCGGAAAGAGCTCTTTCAATGCAAAACTTAGAACACACCAGCGGACTCACAAAGAGAGAAAATCTTTTAAGTGCAGGGAGTGTGGGAAGAACTTCAGTCAGTGTGTAAACCTTAAATTGCACAAACGGACTCACACAGGGGAGAAACCATTTAAATGTATCGAGTGTGGAAAGAGCTTTAGTGATAATGGAAGCTTTAGATCACATCAACGGACTCACACAGGGGAGAAACCATTTAAATGTGTGCAGTGTGGGAAGTGCTTCAGTTTCAGTGCAAGCCTTAGATCACATCAACGGACTCACACAGGGGAGAAACCATATGAATGTATGGAGTGTGGAAAGAGCTTTAATGATAGTGGAAACCTTAGAAGACATCAACGGACTCACACTGGGGAGAAACCATTTAAATGCATGGAGTGTGGAAAGAGCTTTAGTGAAAATGGAAGCCTTAGGAACCATCAACGGACTCACACTGGGGAGAAACCATTTAAATGCATGGAGTGTGGAAAGAGCTTCAGTTATAGTGGAAAGCTTAGATCACATCAACGGACTCACACAGGGGAGAAACCATATGAATGTATGGAGTGTGGAAAGAGCTTTAGTCAATATGGAAGCCTTAAAAGACATCAACGGACTCACACAGGGGAGAAACCATTTACATGCATGGAGTGTGGAAAGAGCTTCAATCAGAGTGGAGAGCTTAGATCACACCAACGGACTCACACAGGGGAGAAACCATATAAATGTATGGAGTGTGGAAGGTGTTTTCGTGATAGTGGAAGCCTTCAATCACATCAACGGGCTCACACAGGGGAGAAACCATTTCAATGTATGGAGTGTGGAAAGTGTTTTCGTGTTCGTGGAAGCCTTAGATCACATCAGCGGGCTCACACAGGGGAGAAACCATTTCAATGTATGGAGTGTGGAAAGAGTTTTAGTGATAGTGGAAGCCTTAGATCACATCAACAGACTCACACAGGGGAGAAACCATATAAATGTATAGAGTGTGGAAAGAGTTTCCGTTGTAATACAAGCCTTAGATCACATCAACGGACACACACAGGGGAGAAACCATTTCAATGTATGGAGTGTGAAAAGAGTTTTAGTAATAGTGGAAGCCTTAGAAGACATCAACAGACTCACACAGGGGTGAAACCATATAAATGTATGGAGTGTGGAAAGAGCTTCAGTCAGAATGCAGACCTTAAAAAACATCAACGGATTCACACAGGGGAGAAACCATTTAAATGTATCAAGTGTGGAAAGAGCTATAGTATTAGTGGAAGCCTTAGATACCATCAACAGACTCACACAGGGGAGAAACTATATAAATGTATAGAGTGTGGAAAGAGTTTCCGTTGTAATACAAGCCTTAGAACACATCAACGGACACACACAGGGGAGAAACCATTTCAATGTATGGAGTGTGAAAAGAGTTTTAGTAATAGTGGAAGCCTTAGAAGACATCAACAGACTCACACAGGGGTGAAACCATTTAAATGTATGGAATGTGGAAAGAGCTTCAGTCAGAATGCAGACCTTAAAAAACATCAATGGACTCACACAGGGGAGAAACCATTTAAATGCATAAATTGTGAAAAGAGCTTCAGTTATAGTGGAACACTTAAAAAACATCAACAGACTCACAGTGTGGAAAGAGTTTCCAGTGTAATACAAGCCTTAGATCACATCAACGGACTCATACAGGAGAGAAACCATTTACATGTGTGGAGTGTGGAAAGAGCTTCAGTGATAGTGGAAACCTGAGAATACATCAACAGACTCACATAGGTAAGAAACCATTTAAATGTATGGAATGTGGAAAGACCTTTGGTGATAATGAAAAGCTTAGAACACATCAACGGACACACACACGGGAGAAACCATTTCAATGGATGGAGTGTGAAAAGAGTTTTAGTAATAGTGGATGTCTTAGGAAACATCAACAGACTCCATTTCAATGTATGGAGTACAGTAAATACTTCATTCAAAGTGGAAATCTAAGAAAACATCAGCAACACACAGGGGAGAAACGATTTAAAGGTATGGACTGTGGAAGGAGCTTCAGTCAGAGTGGAACCCTTGATTTATGTCAACAAACTCACACAAAAGACAAACCATATAAATATCAGGAAAGTAGATATAGGTTCACTCTTAGTGGAAGTTCAAAATCAACAGACTCATGGACAGGAAGAACTTTAAGAGTTGAAACCCTTCAAACCATCAACAAACTCAGAGAGGAGCAGCAGTTTAAATGAAAAGACTGCAAAAAGTGCTTTATTTATAATGGAGTGATTAAGGAATATCTAGGGACTCTCACATGGGAGAACCCATTTAGATGTATGGAGTGTGGGACGTCTTCCTCTCAGAGTCCACTCTGAGCAATGAACTCAGCAGGAAATCATTCCTAAAAGCATGAGGTACATGTGAAGTTCTGGTGTTTATATGTAAAACATTATAATAATCAAATATGGCAACATGTTCCCGACAAGTGTGTGCGCATAAGTGCATGTGTAGGCTGGAATTTGAACTGCTGAGGCTGGGAGGTTTGCAAAAGAAAACAAGGTGCAGGATGTCCAGTGGTAGCTGGCCAAGGGGATAGCTTGCATCTGAGACAGGAGACTGCTTGGGCATGAAGGTATCGCTGGACATGACTTTATAAGGGGATATGAAATTCTGTTAAGAAGCTCACTGGTAAAATTCATGGGAACAAACCAACTTCTTATGAAACGTGAATAGGGTGCTGTCTTTGCTCTGTAATCTTTTGACTCAGGCATGGTTCCACGCCACTCTCCCCCAAAACAATGATTTCTTTCTGAGGTCTCAGCTGATCCCAACTGGAGATGGGAATGTTGTGTGAGATGCACATGAGGAAGTTTCTCTGGTGATGCTTCAATCTAAGGGGTTTTGTTTTTCAAGCTCAGAATCTTAACTACTGAGCCTTGGAAGAAGTACGCTTGCAAATGATTATTGGGTAGTGAAGGTATGGGGTGTAAAATTGTATTGCAGTCAAATGCAACATTCCTACAAGGCACATGCTGGGGAATGCTTGTGTCACTCAGGAGAAGACTTGCTAGTTCCTCCTGAGCTGGGACAGACTTCCTCTGCATGGCACTTCATGTAGGTGTGGCCTGTTCTTGGACAGAGGAGCACACGGCCTCCATGTTCTGCTCTTCTTCTTCTCCTTTTTGTGTTCCTACAAGTTAGGAAGAAGTGACTGCTCAGTTGCAGTCACTTGAGATTATTTCCCTTATGGGATAGTTCGTGTTGATATATATTGAGTTATGTAACTTAGGTCTGCCTTCAGGGATCTTATTGTGAACTGGATGATTGTAAGTAAACTAGTTTTATGTTAACTTTAATCAGATAGTCGTGTCTATTCTTTTAGGAGGGATAGAAAAAGGGATCTTACCAGGAATCCTAAATAGTGAGGCTCAGACGAGCCTGCAACTAGCTAACTGCTGTGTGATTTAAAAGAGGGATTGTTTAACAACTCTGCTAAGTTATAGAACTTGCCAACGCAAGTTAGGAAGGATGTCATAAAAGAATTTATCCTCTCCTGCCTCCCTAAACATTCCCACAGAAAGAGCCTGGGGTAGGATGTCCCCTCCCTTGGAGCGAGCGACCAGCAGGGATGCCTCTGAGCTGCCTCCGTGTGTTATGCTCAGCCCACCGTTCCCCATACAGACATCTCTGGCAATGGTTGCTGACGAGGGCTTACTGCCCATGCTGCCTTGTTTTGAATAGGATGGTGGGCAGTCCTCTGACAACTCACAGAGCTGTTTTCAGGATCTGGAGGGCAAGGACTGATGTAGTGTAGCAGTTAAAGTGTGAGATGTGAGTCAAACTCCTCTTCCTGCAACCTCAACTCTTCGTATGCATGGGGATTATAACACTGGACCGCCTTACAGGGCCGTTGTTTAGATTACTGAGATAATATATGATATTTTGTAATGCTTTAAATGTGCTACATAAATGCTAAAGTATTCTTAAGTAAAGCTGAGTATTGGTTGGTGCAGAGTGAAAGGGCCGAGAGGAAGAGCCAATAGAAGACGACGAAATCCAACGAGTAATAAAAGAATAAAAAACCCAGGACCGGATGGATTTTCGGCAAAATATTATCAAAAAACTAAATCAAACCCTGATTGCACCCTTGAAAGAAGTACTGAACAGCATTTTAAGGAGGGGAGAAGTACCTGGCAGGTCAGGCTCAGAGGGAGGAGAGGAGGGGGCCAGGAGACCCAGAGGAGGCCGGCTGCTGAAGCATCCACAGAGACCCCCCCTCCTGCTGCGACCAGCTCCCCCTCCCCTGGTCTCCTAGAGCACACAGGGAAACCCTGTTCAGACCCCATGAGCCTGTACATGATATTAACAGGTGTTGTTTTTTGTCCCAACATGCATCACTTTGATCTCATTGACAATGAACTGTAATTACAGCCCATCCACCCCGTTTGGAGAGCTCTTTTTGGAGCTCTGTTTGTACTGTGGGGTGTGAAACACAGAGCAGTCAAATACAACATTCCTAGAGTGGGCATAACAGGGGATGTCTGGACCAGCCAGTCAGAACATCCTGTTTCCTCCTGGGCTGGGACAAACTTCCTCTACGTGTGACCAGAGGTGGGTGTGACCTCACCTGTGCAGGTAACAACATAGCACAGGGGAGGCAGCCATCTCTCTCTCTCTCTCTCTCTCTCTCTCTCTCTGACTCCATTCCTCGAAGAAGCAACATCTCCTTAGCATGAGATGCTCTCTTGGCTTCAAGAGAGGAGAAAGGAACTATTTCCTTATGGGATAGATTCCAGGTGTATATATTTTGTAACCTAAGTCTGCCTTCTGGGATCCTTCTGTGAACAGAATGTGAGTAAACTCTTTTATATACTTTTATTTTTTTAAAAAAATATTTTTATTAGCAATTTAACAACATATCCAAACATATCATATTCATTATTTACCGCCTCCCCCCCTCAACCCCCCTCCCCTCCCCCAAAGACTTCCCTCAGCTCACCTTCCAATTATCAGCACAGGTTCTAATAAGTGTCCACCCACCGTGAGGCAGAATTTCATTAGTGCCCCACAAGCTTCCTGCACTTTAAGTTTTGCAGCCTCCAGGTGCCCCTTCCAGAAAAGTGTCTCAGTGAAAGGGACTCCCAGGGATCTGAAGGAGTGTATTGAACCAGGTTATTCATTGCTCCAAACTTTGGACTTCTGTCTGTCCGCTGGGAGAGGCTGGCCTGCCCCTTTTTCAGGGCAACTTCCTTCCCTCTGCTCCAGTATGAGGGCAGCATACATAGCTCACAGCCCCCTCTTAAATCCCGTCAACTATAAAAAAAGCAACCACTATCAAATACTTGACAATCCTAGACAGCATCTTAAAAAGCAGAGACATCACCTTGCCAACAAAGGTCCGTATAGCTAAAGCTCTGGTTTTCCCAGTAGTGATATATGGAAGTGAGAGCTGGACCATAAAGAAGGCTGATCGCCAAAGAATGGATGCTTTGAATTATGGTGCTGGAGGAGACTCTTGAGAGTCCCATGGACTGCGAGAAGATCCAACCTCTCCATTCTGAAGGAAATCAGCCCTGAGTGCTCACTGGAAGGACAGATCGTGGAGCTGAGGCTCCAAGACTTTGGCCACCTCATGAGAAGAGAAGACTCCCTGGAAAAGACCCTGATGTTGGGAAAGATGGAGGGCGCAAGGAGAAGGGAATGACAGAGGCAAGATGGTTGGACAGTGTTCTCGAAGCTACCAGCATGAATTTGACCAAACTGCGGGAGGCAGTGGAAGACAGGAGTGCCTGGCGTGCTCTGGCCCAGGGGGTCACGAAGAGTCGGACACAGCTAAATGACTAAACAACAACATCAAGTACTTTAAAAATCAGCACCTAGACTGTTTCAGTAAATGCCTGGGGACCTAAAACAGATGTGAATGGGCAGCGCAAATCAGAGCGCATTGTGTGTGTGCAACTTGCAAGAGGGCAGAGGGACAGAGTCTCTGCTTCACGCCTCTCTCTGCTCTCCTCCTCCTCTCTTCGACTTCATTCAAGGTGCACGGCTAGGAGATGGATCTTCCGCCAAACTCCCCTTTATTCCTGCTGCCACCACAGAGAACTCTTCAACACTTCACCCCAAACATAACAAAGAAGGAAGTGTGCATCGATTCATTAAACTGATTTATTTAAAAAATAGACATAAACATGTGGTTTCAAATGTTCTCTTTTCTTTTCTTTTTCTTTTGAAATTTTGCTACAGCTGCAACAACGGGGATTATAATGCTGTTTCTCTACTACAGGTCTAACCAACCCTGCTCCACAATTGCCACCACTGTCCCATTCCATTCCACCCTCCAATGGTGGCAGCCAACCATCTTGGCTGCAAGTCCCAGAAGACGGGCTCTCTCCATAGAGACCTTTTCCACCTAGCCTGGGAGGGCAGAGCCTGGATTGACTCCAGCTGCAAAAGCTGAGGCTGCTGAACAGACTCTTGAATTTGGGGGTTTGGGGGGGTTGTTGCTGTTGGTGTTTTGTTTTTATATTTTAGATCTTGTGATTTATGTGGAAATTGTTCAGTTCAGTTGTTCAATCCCAGCATTCCAAACTCCAAACTACCCCTATCACCATCTAGCATTTCCTAAAATTTACTCTTCTACTGTAATTAAATAATTACCATTATTATATTAATGTCATTGATACATGCGTATAAAACTTTAAATACAAACACCAAGACATTGCACTGAAACTTTCGGTAAATGCGCATGCATGCACTTTCCAAGAGTCTCATTTGAGAATCAGTGGGGTGCAGTGCTTAAGAGTTTTGGACTAGGAACTGGGAGACCTGGGTTCCAATCTCCACTCAGTCACTGGGTGATGGCTTCACAGCCCAACCTACCTCACAGGGTTGTTGTCAGGATTAAACGATGAGGGGGAGAACGACTTAAGACCACACTGAGCTTCTTGAAGAAACAGGTGGTATAGAAAGGCATCCAATAAATTTCGCTAAGAAGAAAGGTAAGATTCTGCTCTTAGGCAAGACGAATCAGGTGCACAAATATAAGATGGGACATACCAGGCTTGTCAGTAGTACATATGGAAAAGACCTGGGGTCTTAGTGGACCACAAGACTAACATGAGTCAACACCAGCGAAATAGGCTGTTATTCTAGGCTGTGTCCAAAGACGTCAAGTGTCCAGATCAAGAAAAGTAATAGCCCCACTTTCTTCTGCCTTGTTCAGACCACACCTGGAGTCCTGTGTCCAGTTCTGGGTGCCCCAACTTAAGAAGGATTTTAACAAGCTGGAAGGGGTGCAGAGGGGGGTGAGCAAGACAATTAATCGTTGGGAAACCAAGCCTTCTGAGGAACAGGAAGGACTATCATGTGGAAGCTTGAACAAGCTTGTTTTCACCGGCTCTGGAGGCTGGCACCCAAATCAATGGCTTCAAATTAGAGACGCCCTTGGTAGCTTGTGTACTCTCCTTCCTTGGAGGTTTGTAAGGAGAAGTTTGAAGGCAGTATGTCATAGAAGCTTTAGTTGAGAGTCCTGCAGTGGACTAGACGACCCAGAAGTCTCCTGCAGGTCTAAAATTCTATGATTCTCCCCTGTATGAACTCTTTGATGGGCCATGAGCTTGGTCCTCTTACCGAAGCTCTTTCCACATTCCAAGCACTGATATGGTTTCTCCCCTGTGTGAATTCTTTGGTGGGAAGTGAGGTTGTCCTTCCGGGTGAAACTCTTCCCACATTCCAAGCACTGATAGGGTTTCTCCCCAGTGTGGATTCTTTGATGGGCCATGAGGTTGGTCCTCTTACTGAAGCTCTTTCCACATTCCAAGCACTGATATGGTTTCTCACCACTGTGAATTCTTTGGTGGGAAGTGAGGTTGGTCCTCTTACTGAAGTTCTTCCCACATTCCAAGCACTGATATGGTTTCTCCCCAGTGTGGATTCTTTGGTGGGATGTGAGATGGGCTTTCTGGCAGAAACTCTTTCCACATTTCACACATTGATAGGGTTTCTCACCACTGTGAATTCTTTGGTGAGCCATGAGCTTGGTCCTCTTACCAAAGCTCTTTCCACATTCCAAGCACTGATAAGGTTTCTCCCCTGTGTGAATTCTTTGATGGGAAGTGAGACTTTGCTTCTGGTTGAAGCTCTTCCCACATTCCAAGCAGTGATATGGTTTCTCCCCTGTGTGAATTCTTTCATGGCAAGTTAGATTGGCCCTTTGGCTGAAACTCTTTCCACAATCCAAGCATTGATAGGGTTTCTCACCACTGTGAGTTCGTCCATGGGCCATGAGCTTGGTCCTCTTACCAAAGCCCTTTCCACATTCCAAGCACTGATAGGGTTTCTCACCACTGTGAATTCTTTGATGGGAAGGGAGACTTTGCTTATGACTGAAGCTCTTTCCACATTCCAAGCACTTATAGGGTTTCTCCCCTGTGTGAATTCTTTGGTGGGAAGTGAGGTTGACTTTCTGGCGGAAACTCTTCCCACATTCCAAGCACTTATAGGGTTTCTCCCCTGTGTGAATTCTTTGGTGGGAAGTGAGGTTGACTTTCTGGCGGAAACTCTTCCCACATTCTGAGCAGTGATAGGGTTTCTCTCCTGTGTGAATTCTTTGGTGGGAAGTGAGATCGGCTCTCTGGCAGAAACTCTTTCCACAATCCAAGCATCGATAGGGTTTCTCCCCGGTATGAATGCTTTGATGGGAAGGGAGACTTTGCTTATGACTGAAGCTCTTCCCACATTCCAAGCACTTATAGGGTTTCTCCCCTGTGTGAATTCTTTGGTGAGAAGTGAGATTGGCTCTCTGTAGGAAACTCTTTCCACATTCCAAGCACTTATAGGGTTTCTCCCCTGTGTGAATTCTTTGGTGGGAAGTGAGATTGGCTCTCTGGCAGAAACTCTTTCCACATTCTAAGCATTGATATGGTTTCTCATCACTGTGAATTCTTTGGTGGGAAGTGAGACTTTGCTTCTGGGTGAAGCTCTTCCCACAATTCACACATTGATAGGGTTTCTCCCCAATATGAATTTTTTGGTGGGAAGTAAGACCAGCGCTCACAGTGAAGCTCTTCCCACATTCCAAGCACTGATATGGTTTCTCCCCTTTGTGAATTCTTTGGTGAGAAGTGAGATCGGCTCTCTGTAGGAAACTCTTTCCACAATCCAAGCATCGATAGGGTTTCTCCCTGGTATGAATGCTTTGATGGGTAGTGAGATGGGCCCTGAGACTGAAGTTCTTTCCACATTCCAAGCACTGATAGGGTTTTTCACCTGTGTGAATTCTTTGGTGGGAACTGAGACTGGCTCTCTGGGAGAAACTCTTTCCACATTCCGAGCACTGATAGGGTTTCTCACCACTGTGAATTCTTTGGTGGGAAGTGAGACTTTGCTTCCGACTGAAGCTCTTCCCACATTCCATGCATTGATAAGGTTTTTCACCACTGTGAATTCTTTGATGGGAAGTGAGACTTGCCTTTTGGGTGAAGCCCTTTCCACAATTCACACACTGATATGGTTTCTCCCCGGTATGAATTCTTTGGTGGGAAGTGAGATGGGAGCTCACAGTGAAACTCTTCCCACATTCTGAGCACTGATAGGGTTTCTCACCACTGTGAATCCTTTGATGGACCGTGAGAGTCGTCCTGTGATTGAAGCTCCACCCACATTCCGAGCACTGATAGGGTTTCTCACCTGTATGAATTATTTGATGGGCTGTGAGATGGGTTCTCTGACTGAAGCTCTTTCCACACTCTCGGCATTCAAATGGCTTCTCCCTCCTGTGAATTCTCTGGTGTTTACGGAAGGTTTTGCTTGTATTAAAGCTTTTCCTACATTCCAAGCACTGATAGGGTTTCTTGCCTGTATGAATTATTTCATGCGAAATGAGATGTGCACTCTTACTGAAGCTCTTTCCACATTCCAAGCATTTCAGTGGGTCTTCCCCTGTGGGAATTATTTCTTGTGAAGTGAGGCTTTCATTCCAACAGAAAGTTTTCCCCCATTCAGAGAACTGAGAGGGTTTCTTCCCAATAGCATTTCTTTGGTGGGTAGTCGAATGGGAGCTGTGACTGAAGCTCTCTCCACACTCCAAGAGTGGCAATGGCTTCTCCACTGTGTGCATTCTGTCATGGGCATCCTCGCTCTCAATTTCCAAATCATCACCACCTGCAATGAAGAAATGGATTAGAGCTGCAGGAAGAAATGGAGTGCCACTGCATTGAATATTGATCACTAACCTTGTGATAGAGGAAGAATTCCATGCATCAACATTGGTGACCACACACTAGAGGTGGTCAGTGTTAGAAACAGAGATAGGACAGCTAGAACATAAAGAGGACCTTAAACCTAGGTTATGGGCTCAAAAATGGAATGTCCATATGCACTCTCTTATGACAAAAATACAAAGCTGAAAAGGAATGAATAGCAGCTAAAATAATATGTTCATTTTTCACATGGTCTAGTCCTTCCCCTGCCCACCCCTCTGAGTTTTTAAGAAGGTCTCTCCTTCAGTCTTCAGAGAGTAGCTGGAACTGGGGAGGCAGAAAAAGGTCCTCCTTTCCTTCCACTCTGCAGTTTTAATCCGAAATCTTAGGTTGTGCGATCAGAGCTCGGAAACTGCTCGTGTCTATGACATTCCCTGTTGCAAAATGCGCCTAGCACCATGCGAGTTTCAGACACTGGAGGTGGTGGATGATTGTGTCTACCTAAGAAACCAACAACCTCTTCATTGATGCTGACCTGGACAAGTGTACTGGCGAGGCAGTTCCGGCAACGGCTCACCTCTCCAAAAGTGTACAGTGGTACCTCTGGTTAAGAACTTAATTCGTTCTGGGGGTCTGTTCTTAACCTGAAACTGTTCTTAACCTGAGGTATCACTTTAGCTAATGAGGCCTCCCGTTGACGCCGTGCCGCTGCTGCATGATTTCTGTTCTCATCCTGAAGCAAAGTTCTTAACCCGAGGTACTATTTCTGGGTCAGCGTAGTCTGTAACCTGAAGCGTCTGGAACCCAAGGGACCACTGTATGGGAGAATGGGATGCTAACCATTCAATACCAAGATGAAGGTCTACTAGGACTGTGTGTTGAGCAAGCTGCTTTGTGAAGTGAATTGTGAACAATTACAACCATCAGAAAAACCCCTCAATGCCTTCCACAAGCTCTGTGTCAGGAAGATTTTGGGCAATACAAGGCAGGACAGTGTCAAACAAAGATGTGCTTTCCTAACCTCAAATTCCCAGCATGTTCCCATTCCATTCTCAGCAAGGTCTATGCTGGCTTGATCATGTCCAAGGTCAAAACAGTTGATAGACCTCCATTTAAGGTGAGTTTAAGGGGTATTATAATCCCAGGTGCTGCAAGTGGCCCTGTAGAGCTCCCTCAAAACCAGGGAGGCTTATCACAGAGAGAGATGCATGGAATTTCCGAAGAGATATTATGATGCACAAGGGAGCCTTACTGAGAGAGGCCACGATCCCACAATTCTCCTCCATGACTTCCTTATGCAGAGCTCTCTGGTCATGATCCAGCAACGCCCATTCCTCATCTGTGAAATGAACAGCGACATCTTCAAAGCACACTGGACCCTAAGAGAGAAAGGGAAAGATCCTCTTTAGACAGCACTAAGGTTGTCTGCTACACATTGCTCTGTTTCTTTCTGCTCATTAAATGGTGTTTTGTTTCAATGGGATCGTCCTGCTGCACATTTTAATTGTGGGTGCTGCTTTTAATGTCTTAAGGGAATTCTTTTCTTGTGTGATTTAGTGATGGACATTAATCTTAGTATAAATGGGTAGAATCCCACATTGTGTTCTTAAAATCCTTCTGTCTGTGCCAGATGGAAGGATCCACTCTCTGCTCCCCATGTCCTGTTCTTGGGGTGGGGGAGACCCTTCTGATGCCCTAAAGACAACTTCAAGAAGTGCACTGCAGGAATGGAGGGAGGAGAAGGTGGGGAAACCCCATTGTGCAACTGATGTAACAGGATAGGTGAATCCCGGGAACTGTTTTTTAGGCCTGGTGAACTAACTACTTAGAAGTCTATTTTAGCATTCAATGATAACTCTAGAAATAAAATGACAATGACTTATAAATCATCCTATTGACCTTCAGAAGGTGAGTTAAGGCAAGGTGGCTGTTCCTTATTCTCAGCCCATTAAGCTTCTCGAACGGCATTCCCAGCCTCTTGGCTTCTGTCTAGGCTGCCCTTGACAAAGACGCCTTAAGAGAAGCTTGGACAGAAGCCAAGAGGAGGAGAGAGATTCCTTGGGGGCCAGAGGCACCCTGGCTGCCCCACCCCTCAGCCCCCTTTCCCAGAGGGCTCCCTCCCTCTACCTGAGCTGCTTCCACAGCCGTTGCTTCTCCTTCCCCACCAGGAATAGATGGAAGAGGAGGTCTTGCTGGCATCATCTGGTCACCTGCAAGAGACAGAGGTAAGTGGGAAGCCAGGAGTGCAGCTGCTCTTCAAAAAGTCTCACCTTCTGAGTGCATCTGGACATTTGGACCCATTTCATAATTTAGTTGGGTTAAAAAATACATCTCCCTCCTTGGTGCTCTTGGCCCCAAGTTTCTCCCCCCCCCCAAAAAAGAGGAAAACAACCCATGGATTTGTTTTGATATCCACAGAAAGGAACCAAATGGAGAACGGACTCCTTCCTTACCCAGCAGCCTCTCTCTGGTGTTCAACCGAGTCCTTTTGGTCTCAGAGGAATCTGGGCCCATTTCTGCAAACAGATCCTGTCTCTGAAATAGCAACAAATATTCAAAACAGAAACTATGAAGAAGAGTTAGAAAAGGAATGACAGGCAAAAACTGAAGGGCAATCTGATAGCATTGAATGGCTGCTTTCCAAAAAAGGATGGTATATTAACAGAGAATTTTCAGATATTGTCACTCACGTTCGGAGCCCCTTTGGAGTATCTAGATGAAAGTCTCTCTCACCTGCTGCTCTGCCTGCTTTCTCTCCTCCGCCTGACTCAGTAGGAAACCTTCGGCCAGGGCCACCGCCTGGGAACTGCTCTCCGCTCCACATTCCCTCACCCAGCTCTCCATCTCCAGTGGAAGGACAGCCAGGAACTGCTCCAAGATCACCAGGTCCAGCATCTCAGCTTTCGTGTGCCTTTCTGGCTTCAGCCATTGATGGTAAAGGTGGTAGAGTCGGCTGCAAACCTCTCGAGGTCCTTTGGCCTCCTGGAAGCAGAACTGCCTCAATTGCTGGCTCTGCACCTCTGAGCGGAGAGTGTCCTCCTCACCCAGGATCTTCTGCACAGTTTTTCCCCAGAATCCCCCACTGCTCCCGGTTCTGATGGCATGGCCTCTTCCTGCTTCAGGGCCAGCTGAGTTTTGCTCATCCATCTGTGCTCTCAGGAAGCCTCCAAGAGAGATGAAGGAACCCCTTGATCTTCTGCCAAGTTCTGTCTGTCTGAATTAGAGATCCTTGCAAATTCTACAAAGCAAATACATCACTCTGTTACAAAACTGACATATTGCCTGGAAGAGAAAAATATTCCGTGAGGAAGTATGTATGAGTATTGGAAGAGCCAGCTCTGGACTGCACCACAACCCAGACTCTTGAGGTTTCTTTAGAAAGGAGAAGGAAAACGTATTTTTCGCTCCATAAAATGCACCAGAGCATAAGGCGCACCTAGTTTTTAGAAGGGGATGCAAGAAAAAAAATATTTTTAAAGGGAGCTCTGCGCAGAGCCTGTATGCATCCCAGGCTCTGCTCAGTGCTCCCTTTCACGAGTCGCGTGGAGCGTGTGTGGGGCGCTTGCAGGCTTTTCCCCAGGAGGGAGAAGCCCCCAAGAGCCGCACACATGCTCCACGCGGCTAGTGAAAGGGAGTGTGGCTCTTGGGAGCTTTTCCAGGAGGTGGGGGAAGGGACTGAGGGGCTGCCCTCTGTCCCTTCCCCCACCTCCCACAAAAGCCAGCAAGAGCCACACGCTCATTAAAGGGTGCACGGCTCCTGCGGGCTTTTCTACGAGGAGGGAGAAGGGACTGACTGGCCACGTCAGTCCCTCCTCCCTCCTCGGGGAAAAGCCTGCAAGAGCCGGGCGGAGCGTATGTGCGGCTCTTGGGGGTGTTTTCTGCCTGCCTCCTGCCTGCATTCCCTCCATAAGACGCACACACATTTCCCCTTTTTAGGAGGGAAAAAGTGTGTCTTATGGAGAGAAAAATACGGTAAGTCTCCAGCCCTCCTAGAGGGAAAGTGACCATGCAAAATGTGCAGGGAACTGCTGGTCTTTCTGAGAGATGAATCAGCCTGGTTGCTGCTGCCTTTCAGAGTTTTCAATCAAGGAATGAAGTCAGAACTGTGATTGACAAGTGACTCATTTGTACTGAGTGTTATCTGAGCATTGGGTTATGGTGGAGGTCCTAACTCAGGACTCCTCAAGAGTTGTCTCCTGCCCAACCCCATTCAGAGCACATTTATTCCCTTATCTGGCTAACTTCTGAGGGCCAAATGACATGTGGGTGGGGTCAAAGGACAACAACACTCGAAAGCAAATAAAGTGGGACTCGCCTTTCTAAGCGTGTAATGTGTTTTCAAGTGTTCTTATTGCTGTTTTTTAAATTTTGTAATCTGCTCTTGGAAATTCGGGTGATGGGCAGGGAACAAGCAATAATGATGATGATGTTACATTGCTTAACATGCCCCCTCCCCAGTGATGAATACTTGAGGGCACTCCTGGGTCCATCATGGTCGCTTGAGGCTCAGGTGCCCATGTCCAGCTCAGGCTAGTTCCCCACCCCACAGACCTTCTGGGACAGAGAGGACATGGCCCTGGTCCTTCCTGCTCTGCACCAGATGGGATGGTTGCAACGCTCTCTGTGTGGAACTGCCCTTGAAGGTGACTCGGGAACTGGCCCAAAATGCAGCAGCCAGATGATTGGCTGGGCTGCCTCTCTTTATGAATGGCATTTCTCTCCCACCTCTTTGCCCAAGGAGATCAAGGTGGCATCCATGGGTCTACCCCTCCCCACTGAGTCCCCCCACAACAAACACATTGGATTCCTGTTTTAAAACAGTTGCACTGGTTGTTTCCTTTCCAGCAGGACCTCTCCTGCTCTCAATGCCTTGGCTTGTGAGACCTCCAGTGGTGCTTTCATGGAACTATAGAAGTGGATGGCACCCCAAGGATCATCTAGCTCAACCCCAGGCAATCTCAGAGGCCACGCTTGCATCTGGAGGAACTGAGCACTGGAGGAGAAAATGGGCCCTGCAGGATCAGGCCAGAGGCCTCCCTCCTATAGAGGAGACAGAGAAGAGGAGCCACCCATTGCCCTCTCCTCCTCCTACTCCACGGATTGGCCTCCTCCTCTTTTAACGCCACCTTTATTGGTGGCCTCTGCCTCTTGTGGGAGGGAGTTCCACAGGTTTTACTCTGTCCTGCAAGAGGAAGCGCTTTCTCTTCTCTGCCTTCCTTCCTTCCTTCCTTCCTTCCTTGCACCAGTGAGGTTTTAGGGACCAGGGTATATTTCATGTCCGAATGTTTCCATCCGCGGACAACCTCTGTCATAAAAGGGGACTGATCCATACATCTGAATGGGGTTTCTCTGCATGCATTTCCCCACTCCTGGACCCAAGGGGTCAGCAGCGCATCCATGCAAAGGAAGCGCAGAGCTGCCGCCCTCCTGCGACCCTCCGCGCCCTGACTTGCCCCCCTCTTGCCATGCAGCGCTGGGACCCCCGCTCTCCCCATGGGCCCTATCC